>NC_056527.1:140127030-140192528 GCF_019175285.1 Sceloporus undulatus
TATTGCCAGGTTTTCACAACCATAATATGGAACAGAGTTGACTGCTGTTTCAAGATCACATGAGGCAGGCCTAATATAAGGCTGCCTTGAATATCATGCAAGGCTCTCCTTTCGTGAGATCTCTCAGTTTCCATGAGATCTCAAATTCTGCAGAAACTGGAGGGAAAAGCAAGCAAATCTGATGGTAGACCAGCCCTCATAAGATAATAGGTTCACTTTGCTAGATGGCCAGAGAGCAAAGGAGGAAGTGCAGCAACAAGCCAGATGTGATCCCAGTAGACATAACCTTGGCATTTGGTAACCACCAAGTCAGTTTGGGGATTGGTCTGGCAACAGGATGGCAAGTTCTCATTTTCAAATACAGGTTTGGAGGCATCCCTGTACATGGACTGGGCTTTTAAAATCCAAAATTTGGATCATCCTTTATGAAAAAGGAAACTTGGGAACCTTATAATGATCTGAAGAAGGAGTAGACTAGTGAGGAGCAGAGCAAGTTACATTTTGAGGTCTAAGTACAGCTGGTTACTCTGCCCCTGAAAATTCTCACCATTTGGGTAAACCAGGAGCATGTGACAATATACTACTTTTAGGCTGAACTCCAGTGCATAGTAGCACAGAAGGGTGAGCATAAAGGCATGGAAGGGTAAGACAAGGCAACCCCATCAAAGCCCAGTAGCATCAAGGGGATTTGCTCATCCTCAAAGGGTTTTCTGATAATTCCCTTCACAAAAGACTGTGTCTGAGGCTGTGCTTAGACCTTGACTTTCTAGTAGCGAGCATAAAAGCAAATGTTAATTCTAAGAAAGAAAAAAGAAAAATGAAGAAAAAGACTAAGCTGTACAACTTGCTGGTACATTTTGTTTTTATTCCAAACTTGCAGGGTAGATTTGTGCTCAGTCCCCTCCCCTTGGTTCCTGAGCCTCTTCTATATTATATGCAATTCCCATGATCACAAGGTTTAGAAACTTGCCTACGAAATGACAACGGCAATTCCCAGAATCACACAGCTTTGATTTTGCAGTTTCCTGAACCCAATTCCCTGTTAGTGCCCTATGAGAACATTCACAAGCCTGTGAGACCAAGCTTCAAATGGTACTTTTAGCTCCTGCTGCACAGCTTGTCACATGCCATTACTTCTGCTCTCTGACATCTGAAAGCTTTCTTTTTTAATTAGGATGGGGAATGAAAGGCCAGGCAGATCTCCAGATGACATCCATATTCACAGAAATATGCTTGGAAAAGGTGGAAACCCAGGTATACCCTATGGCAGTTCAAAGATGTAAAAAATAAATATACTAATATCAGACAAAGGCAAAAATAATACATTATTCTTTCAGGAGCTCTTTTTCTTTCAATGTCCCAAAACCATCCTTTAAATATACATATTTAATACTGCATACAAACATGTTTACCTACTAATTCCCAAACAGGCTGACTACCCATGTTAGGCTAAGTAATTTAGTGTTGTTCCAAAGTTATCCCTGGTTATCTGGGATCCTCCAGCTAGAGAAGCCAGGAAAGGTTATAAAATGATGGGTGGAGATGATGGCAAGGGAGAGACTGTGTTCAGGCAATATCAGAAAGGGAGAGTGCACAGGACTTTTTAAAAAGCATTTAAGCAGCGTCAGCTAACATGTGAAAAATGAACACCAGTGACTATCAAGCACAACCTTTAAAAGAAGCCTACTGTGACAATGTTTGCAATGTATGTGAATTGCAGTCTCCCCTCTTATTAGAGCTAGTCCTACCAGTGGGCAGAATGAGGTGGCTGCCTCAACTGGCAAAGGAAGCAGACAGGAGTAATTCATGGATCTGCTGCTATGGGGAAACAAATACAGTGCACCCGTGCCATACACGGGTGCACTATGTGTGGCTTCCATCTTATACTGAAGCTGCACGACAATTAAAGAAATGGTGCATGTGCCCGTGGCGCGTGCACTGCCCTGAGCATGTGCCCCAGTCTTTGCAAAGGGGTGCAAGCATACGCGGATTTCCCCTTACATGGGGGAAGGGTCCTGCTCTAAATATTGGGACCTTTTCATACTACCCAGTTTTAGCACTAGGATTCCACTGATTCCACTGGTAGGAGGCTTGCTCCTTACTTCAGTCAGCAAAATGTCTAGGACTGGCTTCATCCCTTATTCACAAATGATTTACAAAGTCTCCTCTTTTCTTTTCTTTTCTTTTCTCTTTCCTCTCCTTTCTTTCCTTTTTGTAATTTCACAGTGATGATACCTCCTAATAGTTGAAACCACATCTATCTCAAAAAAACAGCATGGTCCCACTTCTCATTTAGAAGCTTGCAAGACAACTCTGCCAGAGCTACCATTGGCATTTGTGACCTCTCACCAAGACAAATATGAAAGAAGGGGGGCACGCATGAATATTTGTTTATATTCTTAATGCCGTAATTTAAAGACTAAAGCATTAACAAGAAGCACAAGGGCATGAAGCGACAGCCGTCTTGGTGGAAAATGCAAAATTACCATTTTAATGGATGGTGTGTTGACTTGCTGTTACTCCCTGGGGGAGCCTGTTTGATTTCGTTTGCTTGTTAGCGCAAGGATTTGACATAGGCGATTAATGCAGAGTTCATTAAGGTGGTTTCTTTTTCTTTTTCTCCCTTACTGGATTTAAAAAAAAAAATCCAAAGAAAGCAAAATTACATTAACAAAGAGACGGAGGTTAACATGCCCTCTATTATAAGCACCTCGGCCTAATAATAAAGGTGCTAGGAAGCTCTCATAACAGCATCAAAGCTTTTTCTTGGAGGGGGGGATGTACAATGAATTTTACATACCAAAAAGAAATTACTAATTAGATATGACCTCTTTTGCACCCTCAAGTTAAAAAAGAAAGCTGAAACTTGGAGCAAGAAATGTCTGTTTATAGAAATCTCATGATTAAATCTTACAACAGACTCCTTAAAATCATGGCTTTCAAAATCCACAGAAATTCTTCAGCTGAGATTCCATTCAACACTCGCACAGCATGATGATTGCTTACCAACTAGGAAATGACTAGACCAAACAACAAGAGTTGGATATTAAAAGGCTGTTTTATTCACTATTTAATTCTTTAATGTTGAATTTTAATGATAGGCAGCAGGAGAAAAAAACTAAAGTGGGTTGCAATTGAGGAAGGGGGTCTCAACCTGACCTCTTCTTCACCCATCCTTGGACAAAACACCCAAGCTCTGACCATCAGACACCATTTTCTCTGGGCACCCAATCAGCTGTCAACTGGGAAACCTTCAATGGGAACCTTTCTCCAACACATTCCATGACATGAAGGGGAAACATGCCACAGGCTGGCTCCATATCTCCTTCCCCGCCTCCCTGGGTCCTGTGATCCATAGCAGAAAGTCTGGGGATGTCCCTTGTAATGGATCCCCTCTCCAGTCTCCCAGCCCTTGAGCACCTATCCCTCACCTTGCCTCTTTTCCTTTAAAGATATCTCCATGGATTTGGCATTAAGGCCTTAAGGTGTCACCTATATGGAGGCATAGGTATGCTGTTTACTGGGCTCACTGTGGTAAGCATGGCCAGACGCTATCAATATTCAACAAGAACACCCAGACACAGTCATACAAAAGAATACACAGGTACAAGCCTATTAATGCACCATTAGATCACACATTAATCCCGGAACTATTTAAACCTTTACGGCTCCCTAAAATCCTATTCAGTTCTTTCCCCTGGCTGACTGTTATATGTCTGTTATAGCTTTTCCTATCTCTAGGCCATCCTTTCTGTATCTCTCTGAAATCTTTTTCCTGTTTCTAGATCATCCTTTCCCTAATAATAATAATTATAATTATTATTATTATTATTATTATTATTTATATACCAGCCAATCATTGGGAATCTGGGCGGCTTACAACAGAGGGGATAATACAAAGCAAAACAATAACAATAAATATGAAATAAAAAACATCTCTCTGAAATCTTTTCCCTATCTCTTGACCCTCCTTTCCATATCTCTCTGCAATCCATATGTTATCTGTAGGACATCCTTTCTCTATCTCCCTATGATCTTATCCTTTCCTCTAGGCCATCTTTCTTCTCTCTGCATTCTGTCAAGATAAGCCTCAATTTTACCCCTTTTCTCCCCTGTAGACTCCATTTCACAACATTCCCTGAGCTGTAACTGGCTGGAACCAACCAGGCCTGCCCAGCTCCTTCCTTCACATCCCTGCTACTATATCAGTGCCAAAGGATGCTCACCATCACAACTCATTTTCCCCGCCTACCTGTCAGCGACTGCCATACAGATTCATTGCAAGTTAGCAGGGGAGGGGGATTGCCATTATTATCCTTCATTTTCTTGTACCGTACACAAGCATGCCAGCTGAATCTGATGTTGTTGCTTTCCAAAGTGAGTTTTGTTTTGCTTTTCAGTGTTATCTAAAGGTACTTCGATCCAAGTCAAACTGCTAGCATAGTAATATAGTTTTAAATCTGGCAAGGCACATACTCCTTTCTCTTTTGCCTCAGTTAATGCTATCTGTTTGTTTTTCAGGGTTGTTGTTTTTTTACCCACATATATGAATTCAGATAACTGTGAATGCCATACTTTGATATATTTTTCATTTGTGATAATTGGAACATTTTGAAATAGGAACATTCGTTTAGGGAGTACATTCATTTTGATTACTGCCATTCTGCCTAATAATGGGGGAAAAAGGAAAAGGAAAAAAAGAAACCTCATTGAAAGGTGCGGAGGGTGTGTTCCTATCAAAAAGGCAACCAGCAATTGCCCATACTGCCTGAAAGGTGGGTGGCTGGGAGGGAGTGACAAGCACAGATGGCAAGGAGAGAGTTTGAGATAAGGACAGCCACTGAGTAGCCATATTCCACCCCCCTTTCTCTGTGCTTGTTGTCATATGCACCAGGACACCAGCACTTTTTACCCATGCTGGTTTCTCCATCCAGAGGCAAAGTGTTTCCTTCTCTGCAGTTGAGCTTTCCTATACAGGAGTAAGATTGGCATGATTACTAATGTAGGCGGGATACAAACCGCCACTTTGCGGCGGTCCCCCGTCGGCGCTGTTTGCTCCGTGCAGGAGCCGCAGCAGCCAAACCGCACGGCTCCCGCGCGGAGCAAAAAAGAAGCTCCATTTCGGAGCTTCTTTTTGCGGCACCTCCATGACGTCGCGAGGCACCTGGCGCGGACTCGCGACGTCATAGGCGCCGTGACACGTCTGGACGCTGTGCGTCCAGTACGTAAAGATGGTGGCGCCCATGTAGAAGGGGCACCGCCATCTTGTACGTATAGGATACGTACTAAATGGCGGTGTGTATCCCGCCTCAGCTACTCTGGGATTATGGTACAACATAGTTGTAATGGATCTCATCACTGCATGACTAAGTGGACTCAATGGTGTCACTAGGGGATGCGCTGATGTGGACCTCACTGGGTGATACCCCAGAAGAGGGTGTCACCCAGTGGAATAGTACATGGGGGAGGCTGCCTTTCAGTTCCCACACAGCCATGGCCATGTGAACTTGGAAGGCTGGGGGGGGGGGGCCCCCCCCCCCCCCAGATCCCACATGGCAATGGCCATATGGGACTCAGAAGGTCAGGGTGCCAGGAAATTAGCCATATTGCATTTTCAATACTGATAGAACAGAATGATACTGTT
Source organism: Sceloporus undulatus (assembly GCF_019175285.1). NCBI lineage: Eukaryota > Metazoa > Chordata > Lepidosauria > Squamata > Phrynosomatidae > Sceloporus > Sceloporus undulatus. The sequence continues at coordinate 140,132,675 of NC_056527.1, forward strand.
GAACCAATTGTATTTCATTAGACTGCAGTGCTAGGAGAAGGGATGAGGGACTTTTCAATGTTCCTTGATATACAAACAAAACCCCACAGATATTTGTATGTGGGGCAATCAGGCATTAGAGAGAGAACTTATCATTTCAATAGTGTCATCAGGATCCTTTTCCCAGGGCAAGATCAACAGGGAACGAACAGGCAAAAAGGCAGGGAAAGATATGTGCAAAGCTGAACAGTCCCCATAAAGGGCATCAAGACAAGAAAAACCATCGTGTTCCTACACAGCCCCATTGGCTTGAAAAAGAAGTAAAGAACTTGCCTCTTTCTTCATTGATTGGGAAAGTGGCCTTTTGAACTACAGCTCCCAGAATCCTGTAACCAAGATAGCAGCTGACCTGGTGGGTTAAAGCAGTTCTTCTTAAGCTTACTGATATGGTAGTCCAAAAGCACCCCCCCCCCCCCCCCCGCGTGTGCTTGGGAGCAGCACCATATTTCTGCCCATTGTCTATATTACTTTCTTTCTGTCCTGCAAACTTACTATGAACCATCAGCCAAGAGTTTGGGGACCAGCACTGATCCACCAATAAGCACTTTGAGTAGAAGGGGATTTTGGAAGCTGTAGTCACACAAAATAACTTTTCAACTATAACCATGTCTGTTTCTTATCCGATGTCTGGCAGTGCTTGCCCTAACAGTGAACCACAGTAGGACTTTGCTCAGCCTCATTAACAGTGGCCAGCAGAGGGGCGACCTCCAGATCCCAAGCTTGGCCCACCAACAATTGAACAGCATATAATCCACAGTGGAACATTCCACCTGCCCCTTTTCTAGAGACTACCACAACCAGATCAGCATGTGGTCAACCAGTATACTGACTCCAACTACAGGATCCACAGGAAGACAGATAAATGTACCCGCGTCTGAATCAATGCCCCAACCTCTGTAAGGAACCACTATGCCCTGAAGATAGGGAAAAAAGAAGAAACTTTTTGATTTCTAGCACCACCTGAACAAAACCAGTCAATTCTGGCCAAACCCATTGAGAAAGGAAAGATCAAAGAGATAAACCAAATCAAAATTACAGTTTATTCTTATATCTCCCCAATCCCTGAGCTAAATGACCTCTGCAAAACCAGCAGAGAAAGCATTCAAGCTTGAAATGGTCCTCAGATTGCTACATCGGCTGCACCAATCCTGAATGACTGACTGGAGAAACAGAAATCAAAGCTGGCAACAAAACTGTCCGATTAATGGATTCTTGCATCCAGCTAACACACTGTGGCAGACTAATCACCAGAGTAAAATGCACAAAACTATGGCAGGTTCTTACCAAGGGAAGGAAGAACTCTCAAGAAGTCATCAGGCAGGAGAAGTTGAATTTTAAAGTCAAAAGAGTTCAGACTTCCAATGGAAATGTCAGGCAATCAGACTGACCATATATCCAATGAAAATTTCCAATTAATTAATGTAATTATTTCAGGAAAACCTGAAAACCAGAGTCTCAGATTTCTTTCAGTATGTGTATTTTTACAGGCATTTCTCCCTTCTTAAAAAAAATTGCCTGATATATCAAATGACTTCAGTGCAATCATCTTATTTTACACACATTTCTTGGATTGTGATCTGGACTCCAAAATTCTGAAAAATGTGTTCTAGTGCTCATATATGTTAGCCGGTTTAAAAAAAAAAAAGCCAGTAAGTTGGTGTAGCAATTTGGATCTAGCAAATGTCGCCTTTGGCCATACTTGGGATCTCTCCAGATGATTCCCTACTATACTTCAACTGAGAGGATCCTTTGGAAAGAGACATGACAGTTATGAAACAGTTACCAAACCAATCTGAGCTGGAGTGTTGAGAAGCTCAGAGAGAATAGAGTCTGAAGTCATTATTCCTCTGTTGTGGGGAGGGTACCTTTAATTTGGTATTCTCTATATGTCTGAGTATAGTTTCCATACCCCCAGACACTGTGGCCAGTGGTCAGGGACAATGGGACTTGTGGTCCATACCATATGGCAGACACCAGGATGGGGAGAGCTGCACTGCATCTATTGTCCTGATGAGCATTCTGAAGAAAAATGATGACCTTTCTCATTCCCTTTCCTAGAGGCCCCTTTGGAAAGATTGTGTTGATGGAATTGGCAGCGAAGAGGATTGCTTCCACCATGAGTAACACTGAAACTTATTTTGTCTCCAGCATCTACCTCCTTTTACAGACAAACAATACTACCAGCAAATGGTCTGGGAGACCCTGGGCAGTGGAAGAGAAGGGGGCTTCAGTTCAGTCTTAAATGTTGGCCTAGGTCACAAAATGAGGATATTTTTTAAAAAAATAACCATTATCAAGGACTTTGAGAACCTGTTGGAAGCTAAAAGTAAAAACACATGAAGTAGTTCATCTTGCAGCTGTCCCTCAATAGCAATGGACGTATTTTTGTCTGCTTACACCACACAAGTTGTCAAATGACGAAGAATTCCACTTGGTTTTGATGCAACCTTGAGAGATTTCTTGCAGGCTAGTGTGGGTGAGAAACACACATGCACACACACACACACACACAAAGATTTTAGTACACTCTGCTAAAACTGGGTCAGCCAGTTTGTGTAATATCTATTTTAAAATGCAGTGCAATGCTTATTTTGGAAGATAGTGAAAACACCCTGGATCTTTGGACACTTTGGTCAAACCTGCTTCCTCTGTAGAGCATTTATGGGCACTAGACTGAATATGAGACAGAGAATGGATATTTCAAAGCATCTGTAAGTTAGCCAGCATTCAGTTCGTGTGTCATGACCACTCATCTCTTCCCTACACTGACAGAATGCCTTCTTTCCTTGCCACAGTGATACCCGAGGGGAACTTTGTTATTTCTGAACTAAATATTCAACAATATTTCACTTTTCCACTTCCAGAAGGTATCCACCCACATAGGGACCCTTTCTCTTGGTTTCCTTTTTGAAATGTGTGTTATAGCTAGGAAAAGGCCAGCTCAGGATAGTGGCTCAGGACAGATTAAGGCAATCAAATCAAATGCAAAGATAGAGCTAAATGACTAAATACCTAAAATGCTATTTCAAAAGTGATGCAAGATGTATGAAACAGCTTTTGTGTTTCCTACATGTTTGCATTTGGCCTGCTTGGCTTCACCTGTCAAAGAGATGCAGCAGAATCGCCTGCATCAAAAGATTGGATGTTATCAGACAAGGGAAACTGGAAATATAATCCAATGACAATCTGAACGCAATCATGGGGTTTAACGTTATTGCGTGATAGACTACCACACGTAATTTCGGGCAATGGGAAGTCAGTCCGAACGCAATCATGGGGTTTCATGTTATTGTGTGAGAGGTGATCACAAACAGTTTCGGGCAATGCCAAGCAATTTTGGGGCAATGGGAAGTCAGTCTGAACACAATTCAAATTCACGTAAATTTGCTGGACTAGAGAATTCACATGAATGTGTTCTGGCCCCACTTTCTTTTCATTCGAAATTAAGAGAAATTCCTCCCGTGTGATAAACTCCATTGATGAAAAGTTTGACCAGATCTAGAATTCAGTGTGGTATGTACCTACATCTCTGGAGACCAGGGTTTGAATCCCAGCTTGACCAGGGAAACCCACTGGGTGACCCTGGACAAGTCACACTCTCTCAGCCTCAGAGGATGGCAATGGGAAATGCTCTGTGAAAAAATACTGCAAAAAAAAAACCCATGATAGGCTCAACTTAGGTTGCCATAAGTCAGAAAAGACTTAAAGGCATACAACAACAAAAATTCATGGAAAGATTCACTGAGTAACTTTCTTTATAGGGGAAAGAAGGGAGTTGTCTTTTGCTGAGACCACTCCTTCAGACTGTCTAGCTCAGTATTTGTTTACATGGACTAGAATCAGTAAGCAAGACAGGATACTTAGACCTACTTGAAGATGCCAAAACTTGTATTTCCAGCCTTTCTATGTGCAGTGAGTTACAGTGGGTTCTCGGTATCTGCTGAGTTTGATTCTAGGAAACCCCACCCCCCCTCCTGCTTTCAATAACAACTTCCATGGATATTCAAGTCCCGTTACATACAATGGCATAGTAAAACAGCATCTCTTATATAAAACAACAAAATCAAGATTTGCTTTTTGAATTAATTTTTGGCTGTTTGTGTATATTTTCAGACTGCAGTTGATTGAATCTATGGATGCAGAATCTATGGATACAGAGGGCCAACTGTATTACAATTAAACCAGGGTCCCTTCTCAGTTATTCAGGAACATAGAAAGCTGGTTTATACTGAGTTAGAGTATTCGCCCATCTAGGTCTGTCTTGTCTACACTGTCTGCTACCTGCTCTCCAGGGTTTCAGACAAGAGCCTTTCCCAGCTTTACCTGAGAATGTTGGGGAATAAACTATGGTCCTTGTCCATGTAAAGTAAGCATTCTATTCTGAAATCTCAGACATTTTACAGTCCTTCCCCAAGGAAAACCAAAGAGTTTCCCCACTGGGTTCACAGATGGCCTTTATTTATTTGGTTCTTGTTAAATATAAACCATTCTCTTGTGTCATAGCCTCAGGAATTATGGTCGGATCTTGTCATCCTGACCATTTTCTCCCTGTGCCTTTTCTTGTATCTGTGTCAATCATGAGTCCAAACAGAAGCTAGACTGAGAAAACAAGGAAGCGGGGAATCAGAAGTCTCAGTTTGTTACGGAGTAACATGCATTCATAAACTATTCAGGATAGGGATACAAACCCAGACTTAGCTTGTCTTCAGAGGGAAGATAGGACAATGAGAAATATAAAAATAAGAAATCTCCTTGCTGCAAAACAATGGCATTTTTGTGGTGGTGTTGATAGTGTTGGTGGTCTTGGCAGGGACGTAGCCAAGGTGGGGGCGTTCTTGGGGTCTGGACCCCCCTTCCGTTAAATAAAATGAATGGTGTGTGCTGCCATGCAGCTGCACCCAAGCCCCATTATAATGGTGGCACTTAGTCTGGACCCCCCCTTCCCACAATCCTGGCTACATCCCTGGTCTTGGAGAAATTGTCCACCTTTCCAAGACTGGAATTCACACATTCGTCTGCACAAAACTGAAAAATATGGTAATGCCTTGTTGCATAGAGTAGTGAAAGGTATAGCACAGAATGAGTTGTTTGTGTCTTTGAGATCAGTTTAGCTGTCCTATTGTGTTTGCACAATGTGTGCTTTATTTCATAAAGGTAAAAGTCTCATTTTAGGCAGAGATCCTATACGAAAAAGAGCAAAAAACAAAACAAAACCTTGTTATCTTAGTCTGCATCTACACTGAAGTAGTAATCCAGTTTGACACCGCTTTAACTGTCATAGTTCAATGCTATGGAAACCTGGGTAGTTGTGGGAGACCTTTTGCCTTCTCTGTCAGGGAGTCATAACAAACTATACATCTAAGGATTTTATAGCATTCATCCATAGCAATGAAAGCGGTGCCAAACTGGATTAGTTCTGCAGTGTGGATGCAGCCTCAGTCTTTCTTTTGCCAGGGTTGGAGAATCCTCAACAGGATGACACAGTTAAAATATCAGCAATGGTGCATTATTATTATTATTTCATATCCCTAATCTTGGCTATAATGACTGGGGGAGGGTGTGTATGTGAAACAATTCCTAGAAATTATTGTAAGCTCCATGTTTTTCAGAACTGAAACCATTTACTGTATTGAATCTTCAGAAATTAATCCTTCAGAATCTAAAACATCTAGTAGCTCCTAGGAGAAAAGCAGTTGAGGCTGATGTCTCCCATGTCAGTGGGATAGTCAATGCTTTTCAAACTCCCTGCTACAGAGGAGCTGTCCAACATGCTGAATACCATCTCCAAAATTGTTATTGTATTGCCCATTGCCCCCATCCACAGAGAAAAGGCACAGATCACACATTTTAAACCATTTAAGGAAAGAGGAGGAGGAAAATAGACTGTCTCTGGGTTCACCCACTTCTAATTTCCATCTTTTCTCTCTTTCTCTTAGAGAACCAGAATTCTGTAGAGATTTGAGTACAGGAGTAGGACTTTGGAAGACCAGGGTTCAAATCCCTGCTTCCCTAAATCTAGTGGGTGACAATGAGTAAGTCCCACTCTCAGCCTCAGAGGAATGCAATAGCAAATGCCTTCTGAAGAAACTTGCCAAGAAATCTTTGCAATAGGCTTACTTCAGTTTCACCATAACAAATGCATATAATACACACACACACACACACACATATATATACATGTACGTGCACACACACACACCCTTCTTCTTCTGGCTGTTATGCTAAGTACACTTTTCAAAGCAGGAACCTTTATTTTCATACTTTATCCCCTTAGACTGACAAGCTTTTAAGGCCGTGGCTGTACATCCTGCCGTTTCATCTCCATCAGCCCATTACTAAAATTTCACTAACTCTTTACAGGCTGTTATTTTCCAGAAAAAACTCTACCAGACACACAGACAACAATCACTTTTGCCTCACTCCCAAAGGGAGGGAGGAGGGTCTTTAATGTCGTGGACAAGAACAATTGCTGCCGCCTCCTCAAACAGCCCCCCCCCCTAGATATCACAGATATCATCTGATTAGAAATCAGTTTTCGAGTGCACAATTTGCATTTATATTGCCTTGCCTGTTTTGGGTGGGGGTTCAGGACTTGATAACAAAAACCCATAAGCACAGTCGCGGGGGCACGAACCATGGGAAGGTACGCATGGGTGCCTCCAAAGAAAACAAAAGTGTGTAGAGGTCCCCAACGTGGCCTGATCATATCTATGCTTTCCTCAAAGAAATATTCTGAATCAGTCTACAGCAGAAGCACAAAGAGACACACTGTCACGTAATTGTGATGGTAAAAGAATCTTACAGTGCATTCTTGTGCATGTTTATTCAGAAATAAATCTTCCTATGCTCAAGGAAGTATTCTCCCTAATTACAGATCTTCCTAAGCTGGAAGGCACCAAGGCGGGGGAAGGCAACCCTAAGAAAATGTAACTATGCAGAGTAAAGGTGTTGGTTATTACCTATAAAGCCCTACATGGCTTGGGCCTGAGTTACCTACGGGACCACATCTCCCTATATAATCCACCCCACACTCTTAGAACATCAGGTAAGAACCTATTGGAGATAGCAACCTCTAAGTATGTTGCTACATTGCAAAGAGCATTTTCAACAATGGCTCCGAGACTCTGGAACAGTCTCCCTGAGGAGATCCGCTTGGCGACCTCACTAGAGACATTTAGAAAAGCGGTTAAAACCGAGCTTTTTAGCCGAGCATACCCCACCTGATATGAATACCCCCCTGATATGAATGACATGCCCTGTCTGTGTATGATCCCTGCCTTGTTATTGTATGATGCTACTGTTATTGTCTGATGTTGGATATTTTATTGTTTTTAGCTGTTTTTAATTGAATTTTTATATAAACACTGTGTTTTTATTTAGTCTGTAACCCTGCTTCGATCCACCGGGAGAGGCGGGGAAACATAAATAAATTTTATTATTATTATTATTATTATTATTATTAATCCTCTGTGTGTCTGCTAAAAAAGGGAGTCCTATTGTGTTCAATGAGGGGTTACTTCCAAGTAAGGAAATGCATAAGATTCCAGCTATAGTCTGGAAACCACTTGGTAACTTATGCTGACACAGGCAAGGATTATGTATGTACACTAGAGTAAGTATTTGGGAGGAGCATTGTATGGTCTGCCCATTACTCCCTTGAATATACAACTGAGCACTAAAATTAGAATGATCCAAGCCATCATATTCCGCATCCCCATCTCCATCCCCAACCATGTATAAATATGAGAACTGGACAGTGAAGAGAGTGAATAAGAAGAAAATAAATTCATTTGAGGTGTGGTGCTGGAGAAGATACCGTCAAAAGGTAAAAAGACAAACAAAGGAGTCCTAGAACAGATCAAGCCTGAAACCTCTCTAGAAGCCAAGTTGGTCAAACTGAGGCTGTCATACTTTGGCCACAGCATGAGAAGACACAACTCATTAGAAAAGACAATAATGCTAGGAAAGGTGGAGGGAAGTAGAAAGAGAAGTAGACCACACACCAAATGGATAGACTCAATAGGGAGGTCGCAGGTATGATGTTACAGGACCTAAGCAGAGCAGTAGAAGACATGGAACCTTGGAGATGTCCCATACACAGGGTCACCATGAGTCAGGGACAACTCAAAGGCAGTTAACAACAACAATAACAATGCAATGTAGTAGTATGTTAATTGCAAAGACTGTTGTCCACATTCCTTTGTAAAAGAAGTAGGAAGGGAGTTTAGTTTGTGCCAAGTCAGTCTCTTGAGAACAGATGGGGTGAAGGAAGAAGAAGGGCCACCCATGGAAAAAGGAATTTATCTTGGTTTCATGACTAATAAATATACCCTGTTCAAAATATGAAATTATGTATGCTTTAACTAAGCTCTGCTAATGTTGGCTCTTTATTCCTGACAACACACATGTGTGGTGAACATCTTTAGTTTCTGAATAAAACTTTACTGGTTTTGCAATAGAAAGCTTGGATTTCTGAACTCAGGTGTTCCTGTTCATGACAGTTTAACCCTCAAGGAAGGCTTGGTTGGCCCCGTTTCTGTTCTCCTTTGGCTCACAAACTAAGATAATTTAAAAAGGCCTTCAGGGTTTAATGGTCTGGGATACAGAGATCTCTGGAGAGCCAGCATGGTGTAGAGGCTTAATGTTGGACTACAACTCTAGATACCACGGTTCAAATTCCTAATCAGCCATGGAAACACACTGGGTGACCTTAGACAAGTCACATTCTCTCAGTTTCAGAGGGAAAAAAGGCAACCGCCCCCTCTGAACAAATCTTGCCAAGACTGATAGGTTTGTCTTAGGGTCAGCACAAGTCAGAAACAACATGAAGGCACATAACAGCAGCAATGAAGACATCTCCAATGAATGCACTCTTCTTAAATTAATGTTTTTTTAAAATAGTATTTTAAATGGACTGATTGTTTAATGTTTTTAAAATTTATTCTGTAAGCTTTTTAGAGTCCCATTTTGGCAGAATGGTAGGATATAAATCTATCTATCTATCTATCTATCTATCTATCTATTGGATTATACCTTGCCTTTTTCTGGTGGGATCCAAAATGGTTTAGAATAAGATTAAGTTAAAAACTTATTTTACAGAAATTAAAGAAGGGGTTAAACAACAGTATTGATGAAAATCCATGGTCAAAAACACTTTAAAATATTTGTAAAAGATAAGAAATACAATACAACACATCACTTTGCACACACACTCACACACAATTACTTTATTATTTAAATTTAAAGGACTGACTGTCTTCACCTACAAAGGCAGCAGAAAGAGGACCAGCTGGATCTCTGGTGGAAGACATTTCCATAGTCTGGAAGCAGCCATGAAGATGGTTTTAAATAAATAACACCAGTTCTGTACTGAATTGTGACACTTTTTGGTTCTCTCCAGAATGAAATATGTCTATATTTTTTGTACCAACAAGACCCAGTTTATACAATATTTAATTCCTTTTCCTCAGTGACTAAAATGTCTTTTAGCCCATTTTGCAAATATGTGCATTTTTAGTCATCTGCATTTCTGATGTTTACATATGCCTTACTGTTTTATTTCTCATCACCAAAATGTAACATAACCTTTAGAAATGTACCCGTTTCCAAGGCACAATCTTCTCTGTCCTATTGTCAGCCCTAGGAGGCATAAAGTATTTTTTTAATAGGGAATGGGAAATTAATGAATTTACTTTCCATCCCTATTTTCTTCCCTATTTTTTTAAAGAGCCAAATGATCTCTGCAAAACCAGCAAAGGAAGCATTGGGTCTCAGGCTGGCTAACAAATAAAACAATGGTTCACATTCTGCTTGGGGCTGATTTCTTTGTAAATGGCCTTACAAGTGCATAAAATTGAACTTAGTAGCTTCACAATGTCTAGGGACCATCATGACACTGCAATGTATGGGTATCCATTTGTGCAAAGGTGACTGATGTGCTATCCCCATATATTCAATGGGCACTAATACACATTGGAGACAGTCATCAATGTGAAGTTGAAAGTTTTTGCAGCTAGCATCCATAGCTTTTTTAATAGATTTTTTGGGCTATGTAGCCATGTTCTGGAAGAATTTATTCCTGATGCCAGCCACAGATGCAGGTGAAACATCAGGAATAAATTCTTCCAGAACATGGCCACATAGCCTGAAAAACCCACAAAAAACTACAGTTCCCAGTGTTCATCAGGACATCAGCTAGAAAGTAACAGAGCACACTGGGAGCACCTCGATACGTATAGGAAATACCCAATGTGCATCAAAAGTGACCAATGCACATCTAAGCACTCTTGCTCAGATGCACATCTTCACAACCCCCTAACAATTTTTTTGTTGCATTTCTGTAGCATAGCTACATTTGTGAAGTTATGAAATATAGAGTGTGATCTTGCCAAATAACACAATTTAAACAGTAAAACATTGGGAAATATAATTAAGGAATATCGACAATGCTCTATATTCCATTTGCTTGGACTAGATCTGGGAGTTGAGAGAAAACAGCCTTTTAGACACTGTAACATCCAATGGCACAGTTCCAGAAGATGTCACCATTAGGGATCTTTAATACATAAAAATAAATGTATTATTAAAAGACAATAGGAAATTAACAAGAAAAATGGTACACATAATGATGATCATTAATAAACACTGCCTCTTTCTAACATAATGAGGCTTGAGGATGCTGCATGCTTGTTAATATGCTAAAGTTTTATAATGCCTGATTTAATTCATGGCTGTTTTTTTTTTTAAAAGTGTCATAAAGGGAAATCACACTAACAATAAAATAAAATTAAACATAACAAAAATGAAACCAACAATAGATTTAGTCCTTGTTGGGGGGGGGGGGAATATCTCTTGCCACGTCTACCCAGACTATAGGGACATAGACAAGATCTCTTATCCACTATTAGGGGCTGCACAGACCAGCCATTAAAGCCATCCTGAGGGCAGAGTGAGGACATGGCGTCCAAATGACGCATGCCCCAAGTCTGTCCCCAGGCCAGCATGATGCTGCGTGACACATCACATGTCATGGCACTCCTCTGGCGCTGCATCTACATGATGCAGCTGCAAGGGAGAGCTGAAAACGCATTCGCCAGTGGCTATGGCACCCTTTCTGGGGCACAAAAAGGAGCCACATTTTGCAGCTCCTTTTTGCACCACAGACAGGTGAATTCAGAGCCATGGCATGTAGTTGCTGTGGCCCCAGTCCAGCACCAAAAGGGGAGGCTGCAGGCCAGCCCTTAAGGGCGGTGTGTTGCCCCTTAGTAATGTATAAAAATTGAATTGAATTCTTGGGATGGTATCTCATGGACAACAAGAGTGGAAACATATGCATGCTTCAGACATTAGTGGGATTCCCGCTATTATTCCCCCCCCCATTGTATTATTTTGACAAAATGTCCCATAAGCTAACCCATGGTTTGCCTTGAAAGTTGGTGTATATGGTGAGGAAGAAAAGTCAGAAATTGACCATATGGTTTAAATGACATACAGCCATATAGAAACAAACAAACAAACAAACAAACAAACAAAAACCAGTTTGCTTAGACAAAACATTGTGACCCATGTTTCAAAACATCATGACATGTTTGGCTGATATGATAGCAGCTAGAACTTCAGAATAAGTGTGATGTACATAGTTTGGAAAGAGTGTTTGCTCCTTATTGGTACGTTTGCATGCATGTTATAGCCTTTTATTACTCAACTGCTGTCTCTGCGTGGTTTTGTAAGACTACTATATAAAGCTGGTTTCGTTGCTTTTTGGTGTGGAGCCCTGCCAGCTGGCACTGTGTCATTAAATAAACTGCCCAGTTCAATCTACTGTCAGACTTTTCTGTTTCTTTCTTTCTTTCTTTCTTTCTTTCTTTCTTTTTTTTTTCCCATGGAAATTGCTATCCTGCCCCAATGCCAAGCTGCTTCATGTTTAGGAAGCATTGTCTTTGGGAGAAACATATTATTTTTGGTGTGGAAAATGCCATTCTTGGTCCATCCCCACCACAAATTTAGGTGGGTTTTTGTGTGGGTTTTTTTTATGGCACAGAATATGTCTCAAACTGTGAATAGTCTTTGGAAATTCTTAATTTCTTGCAGCATGAGAAAAGTACTAACACTATTTGTTCTTGCCTATGAGAATGAAATTTATGAAGATGTACCTGACTAGTTGATTCTTCCACAGCCATTAACCAAAAGCTCATGTAATTGCTTATAATGGGGCACATGGCAGTGCTGTGTTCCATAAGACGCAGTGCACAAAACTGAGATAGAAATGGCTTTTGTTAACAGTTGGGGAGGGACTATCACAGCACCAATATGCTCCATAAAACAGAAGCAGTTATAAATGTTAGAACATCGAACTGGTGGCCAAAAGAGCAGCGACGTTAGCTGCCAAGTACACCGCAAAGATATAACAACAATTAGTCCAACAAAGCAGCAGAGACAATGCTGTTCTCTTCCTCTTGGAGATGCTAAGAGAGCACCAGCTCCGATGTCTGTGTGGCCTTCTTAGCCACTCTTGAGAATAATTCCACTTGTAACCTCATAAAGCTTCCTTCGACTGCTGTGCTTTGCTCAGCAGCTCCGGTAGGGTTCCCGGCGCGAGCTGCATTTTCTATGAGTTCTGTACAGAGTCATTTAAGCTGTTCAAAAGCTATCTGAAGTTTTGTGCTAGCTTGAAGCAGGACAGCTTTGGTGGCATTCGGGGCATCAAAGGGGATTATCAGGGAAACGATAAGAGATTTTAATTTAGATCCTCTAGGATGGGTATCAGAGGTGGGCAGGGAGTGAGGGGACTATGGGTGGGAGAGGAGGAGAAATGTAGCTTAGTTTGAAGCTTCGCACTCAAAATCAAGGAGAGAGAAAAAAAGGTTTAAAAAGCTGTGTCCAGTCTATTATTATTCCAAGCATGGATTCTTATACTGACTCATGTTTTTCCCCTCAGCATGATACAGCTCTGTGCATGTCTGTGTGTATGTGTGTGCGCTGCATGCCACACAACTCTGTATCATGTAAGCAAAGCTATTCTACACCAGTCTTTTCATATCTCATCATGATACAGTAGAATCAAGATTGAGACTGTGCACAAAAGAGAGGGCTGGGTTCTTAATGGCTAAGTGTCATAATGTAAGGGGCATATTCAGTCTCCCACATCTAACACATAATGTATATCCTAATGATTGTCATACATGAGTGGGTGATAGCCAGCCACTCCAACAAGAAAAAGTCATAGAATCATAGAGCTGGGTTTATCCAATCCAACCTCCTGCCATGTAGGAATATATAGTCAAAGCACTCCTATCAGATGGCCATCCAGCCTCTGTTTAGAAACCTCCTGTCAGAACTCCAAAGCCAATTGCTAATCAATATTCTCATCCACTCTAGTTACTGTTCATATTATTGCAATGGCTTTAGACTGTAGTTCTGCCAGCTTGCTTTGCTAAGGGGGGTTGGGATGTTTTGGCGGGATAGCTGAATAGGTTTGGAATGCACTGTTTAATTAGTAGGAGACATCTGCAGAGCTTCTTCAAGGTCAACCTGCTTTCTCTAGCCTGGGAAGCAAACAGGAGGGAGAGAGGTGGGGAGTAGAAGGCGGGAGAGTAAAAAAGGTGGGGGCCAGCCAAGAGTGCTTTTAACTTGAGGCTTGAGATTTGTGTTTCAGAGTTCACTAAAAAGTCTGTCTGATCACTTTCATTCATATCTCAATAAACTTCACTGCTTTTAAGCAAGTTGCTGTTGGAGATTATTGGTGAAGGTTGTTGGATCTAACACCTCCATAGAAGGAGACTCCACCACACTCCTAAGGAGTGTGTTTTACTGTCAAACAGCTCTTGCTGTCAAGAAGTTCTTTGTAAGGTTGAATCTCTTTTCCTGTAGTTTGGATCCATTGGTCTGAATCAAGTAATGAATTCATTAATAATGTAAAGTAAAGGCAAGTGAGGGTAAATGATGGCAGCTTCATCCTCACTGACAAGGGAGTCTGCATTGGTTACTTTTCTTACCAGCCTTGCAACTTAGAAGTACACCTTTGACAATCCTGCATATGCTGCCTGCCCAGGAGTAAACAGTACCAGCAACAGGACCTGGCATCATTGGTTTCTGCCAAGGTGTGCACTTCATCAGGGGGGGGCATGTGTCACCAAAAGGGTACCCTGGTGGAGCTGCTGCTCCCATTTCTCCTCACCATTCCAAGCCACACTGTACTGCTGACCCAGCAACAGAACATGAAGATTTGAGCAATGGGAGTGAGGAAAAGAAGTGCACATCACAGATGCCATTTACCCTGGAATTTGAACCAAAAGGAAAGGGAAAGTAAATAGTTGAACACACTGAATAGGAGGGGGGCTATAGTCTCATCTTGTCTGATTTTCTTCCCCTTCAAAAAACAACACTATAACCACACACACAGTTCTTAATGCTGGGTACTTTACCGCTCTTATGCATGCACAGGGAACTTTGTAAACTTCATCTCCACAGGCAAGAATGACCAATTTTACCTTTGTTCTCCTCACTGTGAAAAAGTCATTGAAACTGGCATATTTTTTTGGTAAACTATTTGCCATTTGGGACCTGTGCATCAGTTTTTGAACAGAAATGTTATTTTCTCTGTAGAAAAATGCTGTGTTTGCCCTAGAGATTTGTTTAATGCACAGAATCGCTTGTTTTTCAGAGCACAAAGCTTGCTTTCTGAGCAGAAATACAATTTTTTCCTCACAGAATATGCCCGGAGCTGAGAATATTCTCACCTGTCCTCATCAGGGTTTCCCAGCACTCAAGAAACCAAATGTTCTAGAAAACCATTCAAAAATACACACCACTCTTCCCTCCTAGAATTTCCCAAATACCTCTGTTTTCATTGGAATCACTCTTAAAATGGTGACAGGATGTTACATGACTTTACTTCTACTCGCAATTTTGTATGGGACTCGGAAGAAAAATAGAGGTATTTTGGTGCACCAAGGGTTGTGGTTCAATGGGGGCTTGGAGGTAAGGAAGTTGGTTCTCATAGAATCATAGAGTTGGAAGAGATGCTCCCTCCACAGTTGCCCACCCCTGCCTTAAAGGATCTGTCCCAGGAAAAATATTGCCACTTAATTCTGCTGGTTATGGAAGATGCTTCTCCTTTAATTTGTTCCTTAAAAATTCTATCTCCTGCCAAAATTAAATCAAAAGGGTTTCTTTTGGAGATGGGAGGCAGTAAATAGCCAAGATAATGTATTCTGCAACAGTAATCAAAGTTCGATATATCACTGAGGTGGGGGGACTCAGGCAACAGCTGTTCAGATTCCTTCTGCATATCATTCTTTGCATGGTCATCAGCAAACATGTCAACTCTTTTACACTGGCGTCCCCTTCAACCTGCCTCCTTTGGTGATATCTAAGCAACAACATGACCAGACCAGTGCTCATCGTCATCAGTGTAACCACATCCCGATTAGCCCCGAAAGCATCTAATAATTAATTGGCATCACTCATTGATTGATTCATTAAGCCTAGACATTAAAAATGCAGATTTTTAATTGGATTTTAATCAGAGCTGGTCCTTTTTCAAAGGATGATGAGTGTTGATGACATTCCTTTTCATTGGCACTTTTTTGTTATAATAAAGCCCACATGCATCTGTCCATCTCACTATGCAGATCAGTGCCTATCTTGCTAAAATAGCAATTTCTTCTTTAGTGAAATTATAGAATCATAGAATCTTAGGGTTGGAAGGGACCACAAGGGCCATCCAATCCAACCCCCTGCCATGCAGGAATACATGATTTCATCACTGCTTACCAGTGGCTGTGATGGGGGAATTGGGGAGCACTGGTGGTCTCAGGCCATGGAGTAATTGTACTGGAAATGAAGAAGGTGGAAAACTTAGACACATGACTGCCTTTTTGACTGGCAACTGCACAGGGAAGGCAATGTTTTGTTGGGCCTTTTAAAAAACCTCCCATCCCATTCCTATTTGTTAGTCACAAGCAGAGCAAACCTACTGAATCAAATGGATTTACCAATGTAACATTCAATAGTCAGTTCAATGGCCCACTCTAATTTGGACCAGTCGGTAAGATTTGGGCCTCTTGTCTTTAGGAATGTAGTTTGCAAGTATGCCAAGCTGCTTGCTTTGTAACCAAGTGATATACAAACAAAAAAGCAAAGAGATGCGTTTTATTGCCATTTTGCCAGCAACCGTCATGGAAACACAGAACAAGGGAATGAACAAATAATGCTGTTGGGAAGCAGAGGCCATAATTAAAACCTTGCCTTTTGTTCTCCAAATGGCCAATTAAAATGCTTGTGAAATATCCAATATAAACGCACCTGCAAGGAATGCCCCACCTTCCTCCCTGAAAAGGGAATGAAATGGATTACCTTCCACACATCACACCCACCCTACCCTTCCCCAAATGCCACACTTTTGTCCACCTAATAATACATTGCCTACAAATTATATATATATAGCCTTTCTGCAGGCAAATACAGACTGCATGGGAGCTGCCCTTCTCTGGTGCCTGGAAATTATAAATATTTCAATAACCCTTTTCTATTATTCATTTTGTGTTATTCTGTTAACATTTTCTGCATGAGGAATGCACTTGCAAGACATTTTATGAAGCTCTTCTATAATTTATGAAACAGCAAGGTGTCTCCCTGTATGATTCCCTGGCCCCCAATTGTATGCCCACCTTTTCCCCATCCACAGGAACACATACTTGAAGAAGGGGGGGGGGGCTCACAGAAATGTGAACTCACATTGAAGCTTATTAATAATTTCCAATATGTAAGAGAGCCACTGATTCATTCCTGTGATTCAGCAAACTCACCCGCTAAGCTTGTTTTTCTAATGTAGACAGAAAGCAATATGAATGACCAGAGCCTGGGATGAAGTGAAAGATGGGAAATGGAGAGATGGGTAAATAATACAAATAATTTAAGAAGAAGTGTTAATTAAAATCATCTGGACATCTGAGTTGGTTGCTATATGCCTTCGAGTTATTTCTGGCTTATGGTGACTTTAAGGTGATCCTACAATGGGGTTTTCCTGGCAAGATTTGTTCAGGGGGTTTGCTGATGCCTTCCTATGAGGTTGAGAGAGCGTCCAAGGCCATCTAGTGGGTTTCTATGTCTGAATAGATTTAAACCCTTGTCTGATGTATTCCTAGTCCATTACTTAGACCACTGTCCCATGCAGACTCTCAGTATAATATCTGAATAAGGAATTCTGAATAGCTTTCCTCCCCACGGATACCTCCTCTGCCCCTGTTCCTACACAAACCAAAAGTCAGCCCCAACCATGATGGCAATTAAACAAACTAAAAAGATTTTAATACCATTGTTATGCTTTCCATCAGATTTAAGCATACCCACAATCAGGTTTGTAACTTTGAATTCTAAGAACCATGATGTAAGGCAAAGATGTGGCCTTTCAATTGTCATTGGACTGAAACAGCACCAGCCAGGAAAGCCAGTGGCAAGAGATTTCTCAAAATGAAATCCAACTAAGTCTGGAGGGTCACATCTTCTCCAGCTCTGACATAAAGGTCCATATAATGTGTATTCATTACGAATGTCAACAACATCCAGGAATGGCCATGGGAAACTTACCTAAACTTACAAATGGATTACGAAGCCACTGAAGTACTTAAAGATTTTAACAATTGGAGACAGTAGTCAAGAAATTAAAAGATGACTAAAATTTTGGAGATGTGGTCACCATGTCAAGAGTCATTCAATCACTATACCTCTTGCTAAATAGCTTGTGCTTTTAGCATGCATGTTTATGAGATATGACAGCTTTCTATAATACTGCCTGCTTATGTTACCTTATGGCTAGTGGAAATCCAAAACTCCAACCTATGCACCATTATGAGAAAGAAGCATGTATGCTCCAACTGCATGCATCCTAAGAGTCTAGAAGCTGTGCCAAAGCCACGCTCCAGTCATTAGGACTGGAGCATGGCTTTGGCGCAGCTTCCAGACTCTTAGGACACACGCATCATTTAAACAGCATACCTCCAAAGTGATCCAAAGCAGTTTTATTTTGGCCTGTCTGCATGGGCCCAAAGTATGTGCTTCACCATGGCTTGTCTTCTTTAGTTTTCCTAAACAGATTAGGAAAATACTGGCTGGTTGGCACTCCTAATAATCATACTGCGCCATGAGTAGGAAACAGATTGCCCTGCAGAGAAGAACAAAAAGCACCAGATGACTCATGCAAGGAAGGCCAAGTCTATTGTCACGGCAGGGGAAAGAGAGAGAACCATCCAAATTAGGGCTGTCACCCAATTAAAGGAACTGTAGTAAATTAATCTCATGAGTTTTAGCCAGTCCATTAAAGCTGCGTAAGAGAGAAATTACAGTTGTAAACCAAAGATGATGCTTTATCATCTTTATCTTCATTTTCAGGTTTCTCATTCTCTCTCACCCTGTCATCTGCATATTAAGAAAACAATAATTTCACACACTATGGATCTTCCACTGAACAGGACAGTGGGCCAGATGTTCTCCAAAGTACTTGCCAACTTTTGAATTTTATAATTCTTTTTAAAAACAAACAAACAAACAAACAATTCAGATCGCCTTTTCAGATAACCAAAACATTTGGAAAACTGGAGGTGGGTGAAATGCTTTACACTTAGCCAAAAACATGAGTCAGACCTTTCGTAGGTTCCAGAGAAGACATGGAAATAACTATTTTTTTTTCTTGAAGGAAGCAACAAATATTTTTAGCAATTTTCTTCCAGCTGTATGAAAGTTTTCAACACCAGTTTTTGAAGCCTGTTTGCAAAATCTGTAGAAGGTTATTTTGTATATAAAACAGTATTGTCTGTAAATAACATATTTCTACACAGAAATGTTATCTTCTGTGCAGCATCAATAGTAATTGTGTATATATACATATATACCACTTCTGATTAACTTTTTTGTTATCACTAAGACATTGTTGCTGTAAGGATCCTTGATCTGTTTACACCTGTTTTCTGCATAGTTCTTATTGGAAAGATTAGGGGCAACTTGTGCTCATCTTTACCTTAGTATTATGGTACCAATCCCTGGAACATTGGGGGGGGGGGGGGGAATACCCACATTGGATAGTCAGGAAAGCAATGCTTTAGAGTACTACTGACTAGTCAAGAATGGGGCAGAGAAAAAATTGCAATGACCCACTCATACAAGCCACCATGTGTTGCTCACAAGCATTATCCTTCCACTAGGTCCTCATATAAATGGATCCTGGAGATGTTTTCAGACATGGAACTTTACTGTATTGGCCCTGGAATGGGCCTGTAGCATTCCAAAATGGAACATTCTGGGGACACTCGGCGGCGGGGAATAGATTTTACCGCATAATGAGAACGCTGCCACCGCTGCCGAACATCCCCATCCCATTCCGGATGTGTTTCCCAGGGGGAGATTTCCAGGAATGCTTCTCAAGCGTTCCCGGAAATCGCTCTCTCTCGGACGCATTTGGAACAAGATGGGGACGTTTGGCAGTGGCGGCAGCGTTACCACTGTGTGGTAAAATCCATTCCCCACCATCAAGCGTCCCCAGAATGTTCCATTTTGGAACGCTACAGGCCCATTCCAGGGCCAATGCAGTAATGTTCTCAGTGCCTTTTAGCCTGGTGAGAATTCCCACCTTTGTAACTGAGTTTTCTCCAAATCCTCACACACCCCTAAAGAAAAACATGGGACATAAGGATCTCCTATGAGGATGGGATATAACACACAAACCATCCACCTTTGTCTCCTGGGAATCTAACATTCTTTTCTACATACTGGAAAGTTTAATATGTTGCTTGTCATTCGGAGGGTGGGGTAGGAGAATTAGCTTTACTCGAGTTACCATTTCCTCTGGCTCTGAAAGCAATTTCCCCTCTGGCCAATTTTCTCTTGAAAGCAAACACTTATTTTGCCTTTTCCTGCCCCACTGTCTCTTCAGAGGCAGTGCGTTTGGTGGTTTTCTTTTTTTCCTTTTTAAAAATTCAATTGCAAGCTATTTGCAGTCACTTTGCCCAGCATCCCAAGGGATAAGTGGCACAATAACATGGCTATGAGAACCTGCAACATTTGGGAATGGAGTTTAAGGGAAAGAAGAGAGGAATTAGAGGCTTTATTATACAATGGCGGGATGGCAGCTTCCAAGTCATTGGGGCAGTGCATCCACTCTGTGGTTTACTATGAACTTCAAATGAGCTATTTAAAGTGCTGAACTTATGTTGGGATAGGGCCAGCACTTGGGATACCTCATTTAATATTCACATTAAACACAAAGTTCACTGTCCCACTGGCACCAAATTCACCAGCCGCCACTGGAGTTGGTTGCCCAGTTTCAATGACAAGAAGATGGTTAAAGGGGGATTGTTTTGCATTAGGGAAATGTTAAAGCCTCGAATTAAATGCCTGAGGTTCACAATTATAGATGAGGCATCTCTAAGACTCCATTTTCAACTGCCCTTCTTAAGATTTGCAGTCTCAGGCCCATGACCTTCCTAATTCAGTCTAGCCATCTGGCATGTGGTCTTTCCCCTTTTCGATACCATCAAACCTTCCTAGCATTATAATGAGTTGTGCCATCTCATGATATGGCCAAAGTACAACAGCCTCAATTTGATCATTTTGGCTTCCAGGTAGAGTTTAGGCTTGATCTGTTTAAGGACCCATTTGGTTATCTTTTTGCTCATCCACAGAATCCTCAGCACTCTTCTCCAGCACCACATCCCAAGTGAATTAATTTTATTTTTATCTGCTTTTTTCACCGTCCAGCTCTCACATCCATACATAGTGATGGGGAATAACATGAATTGGGTGGTTCTAACTTCAGTGCTTAGTTGTATATCTTTACCCTTTAGGATCTTTTCAAGCACTTCCACAAATGGACAAATCCATCGCCTTATCCTACTTTTTTTAAAAAAGGAATCTCAAGTTCTTTTCATCTATGAAGAAATTTGCAAATGGTAATGAGTTATATTCAAATGCCAACTGCTGAAAGTTGCTAACCTTCTGCAATGGTCAAATAGGAGTTATTTTCAGCACAGAGCCAATGCATTGTACATTGTCTTAACTGTTGGACATACCCACCAGGAGATCAGGATTCAAATTCCTGCTCAGCCATGATGACCTTGTTCAAGTCACACTCTCTCAGCCTCAGAGGAACACAATGGCAAACCTCCTTTGAATAAATCTTTTCAAGAAAACCCAAGTTACAGTTGCCATAAGTCATAATTGACCTGGAGGCATACAACAACCACCATTTCAAATATGGTGTTCCTGCTTGTACTGCAGATCTTAAAGATGAGAAGCAGGTCCGAAAATTATAGGTGGTCTTTGGTTATTGGCAGCTTACATGTCAGAGTGGTGAGACTTGTCCAGGTTTTATGCCATACTTTAAAGAAACTATATAAATGTTGAACCCTATTTCCTAGGACCTTGGACATCTCCTTTGAAATTCAGACTTTATACTCCAAAGTGGATTTAGCATCCGATTGGTATGGAAGCCACCAGCTGCCACTGCAAGTAGCAACCTAAATTGAGTATCACAAGCTCAGATGAATACATAAAGAGTCCAAGCCAGGTTTTAAAGAGGAAACTATTCAAATGGTTTTGTCTGGGTGAGTGGATCTGTCAGTTGTGCTTTGTTCTGCTTTCATGTTGTTGTTTTTTTAAATCACATTTTTCCCCTTCATATTTATGTATAAATCTCCCAATTTGAGAAAATTTTCATCCAAATTCTAAGTGTACTTCTCACCCATCCCTAGCTTGAGGATTCTTTCTTTCTTTCTTTCTTTCTTTCTGATTTATGATATCAAACAACAGCCTGAACTACCCAGACTAAGGTATGAATTAGTCCATGGAAACCTATTGGGCATCAACCTTGGGCATCAACCTCAGAGGAAGGGAATAACAAACCTCCTTTGAGCAAATCTTCCTCCAAAGGTTTGTCTTGGGGTCGTCTTAGATCAGAAACCACTTGAAGGCACACAACATGCACACCCCTCCCTGCTGTGACTAATATAAAGTTTGGAAAATAGTTATCCACCTGCTTTTACACTTCTTGAAATGCTGTAATATTGCATTTGGTGGCTTTTAAACATGTCACAGGATGTATTTAAATGTTTACCTTGAGGGTGTATAATGAAATTTAAATATGTATTTAAATCATAATTTGACAGGAACTCCTGACTGTTTGGCAGTGAAGCAAACAACCCCACAAGATGGTGGTTTCACTTTTATTGAATGATTTTAAACAGGGTTTGGTCAGTCATTTGTCAGGATGCTATAGTTGTAGTTTTCTTGCTTTGGCAGGGCATTGGGTTAGAGGACTATTGAGAATCCTACTAACTTTGATTTTTAAGAAATGTAGATTTTTGGGGAAATGGAATGGAACAAAACATTCATGCCAGAAATAGATATCCATCTATTGGGGAGAAATCAGCAAAATATTTTTGAATAAAGCAGTAAGCATGCTGGACCTTGAATCTTAAAGCTTAGGGGGGAAATGAATACAGCTCCAAAAATGACCCAGCCAGCATTTCAGTTGGCTTGGAGATGCTGGGACGTTCAATCCAACAATGTGATGTTTCCAAAATTTCAAGGCACCATGACATGTCCTACTCTGCGCTACCATTATTGAAGATACTTCCTTCTTGGGTCAGTTCCTTGTACAAATAGGCTACAAATATGCTGAATTCCTGCCTTGTTGTTAAGACACTGACACTATTGATTGCAAGATCGGCAGGTTGGCAGTTTGAGGCCCGGGCGCCACATGATGGAGTGAGCTCCTATCACTAGTCCTGCATTTTAAAAAAATGAATGAATAAAATAAAGACACTGAACTTGATGCAGAAAAGGAGTGTCCCATATCCTCCAGAACTTCTCAGATGAAAACTGGAACACATGTGGCAAAGCAACATCAGATTGTGGTCAAGATGACGAAAGTTAATAGCAAAGTCAAACAGACAAGCCAGCATCTACAAGGAAGGGCAAGATTACATCTCCCACTTTGCTGAGTTAATTATGTGCAAGCTATCTCTGTACTTTGAAGTCATCTTGCAACAATAAAAGTTAGCTGAAAACAAAGGGAGGAAGGCAGTGGTGGTAACTGGGACATATATCAAAGCAGCTGGAAAAGTGGAGTGGTAGAGGATTAATCAAGATGGTTGAAGGGTATGGAGTTTTAACTTGGAAGGAGTGAAACTGTATACTGTCTTTCACTGGGCTTTGATTTTTCTGAGAATTTCTTCACTCAGTAGAATGTAGAGTGGATTCATTTGGCTCCTGCTGAGATGGTCTGCAAACTATATCACCTACGCTGAATCTCCAGACCTGACAATACAAAGGCTTCCTGAAAATTCACAGCACTCTGTTGGCAAATAGGCTGTACACAAGACAGAGACAGACTCAGATCTCCAAGGGAGGTACAATTGTGATATAACTCCTGTCTCCCAACCTACCTTACCAAGTATCAGCGTGGGGATAAGGAAGTCAGTCCTGCTGGTTATCAAAGCACAAGTGAATGACATTTCTGTCAGAAGGAGTTCAAGTCAATAGAGATTATTTAGTTAAGTATACTTAACTAAGGCCTGTTACAGACTGCCAAAATAAAGCTGCTTCGGGTCTCTTTGGAGGTATGCTGTTTAAATGATGCATGGGTCCTAAGAGTCCGGAGGTCGCGCCAAAGCCACACTCCATTCCTAAGCACTGGAGTGCAGCTTTGGTGCAGCTTCCGGATTCTTAGGATGCATGCATCATTTAAACAGCATACCTCCAAAGAGACCCGAAGCAGCTTTATTTTGGCAGTCTGTAACAGGCCTAAGTAGCTGATGTAGAATAATAGCCATTGTTTTCTGGGCAAAAATTCCACCTGTAAATCAGCTAATATTCATCGCATTGTCTCCTAGCAGACATCTTTCTCATCTGCAGCTACTTCATCCTCTGAACTGGGACTGATGTTAAAAATCAAACCTAGGACCCTCTGTTTATAACATATAAGTGCCACCATTGAGCTGTGACCCTTCCCTTCAGCGTGAGTTAAAGCAGCCCTCTGAAGATGTTCTTCTTCCATCTAATAGACATTATCCTATGGTCATAGAGAAAAGAGAACACGGTTTAGAAAGCTTTACAGCAACCTTAACCTAGTAACTATGGTTTGATTGATGGAGTTAATTGAAAAAGTGCATTGTGCCAAATTCCTAACACAAGGTCGGAGACATACATGGGTGACATCACTTGCTAGGCTTTGATGCTGGGAACACAGCACAAATAATATGATTGGACCTTACTCAAAATGTGAAGGAAATCTATGCGATTAACTGAGGAAGAAAGGGTTCATAGGATACATTTGATATAACTGAAGAGACAGCGTTTAACTGTTATCAATCAGGCAATGACCACATAGAATCTTGCAAGCCCAATATTCAGTGAAATGAGACCCACTGCCCTAGTGGAGAGGAACCATCCATAAATACAGCAAGATAAGGAAACAGTTGGACAGTTGGGAAAAACAATATTCAAATAGATTTGACCAAGAAGGATTAAGCAAGTAGAATACCTAAATCAAACCAACCATAGGCCATTTTCTTTTAAAGAACCAAAAAAAGAAATGATTGGGTGTACAGAGTCTGGTTTATGTAGAAGTATGATAGAAATGGCTAGGTTATAAGAGGGGCTCAGAAGAACCTGGAATTTCCTGGCTTTTCTCTTCCTGTGAGAGAACACGGTTTTACTTAAAGACATTACAATAGTTATATTGGAACACTTGATTTCTACCACCCCCCCCCCCCAAAAAAAACCCTAAAACCTTTGATGTCTGAATTCAAAAGGATATCCCAGGATTCTAGGGATATCCCAGGGATAAACCATTACTTTTGCGGCTGGTTAGGGATTGGGTTTGGAGTGTGGGGGGGGACCCAATGGTCTACTAGCTTTACCCACTGCAAGCATAGACTCTTGTCTGGCCCCAGAACACGAGAAACACAAAGTCACTAAGGTAGTAGCTTTATCGGGATATTGATAGGATCTGGATTTGCAGGAACTAGTGCAGGTGAAAGAGGGGAAAATATAAGGGAAAGATAAAAGGACTTCATTACTCTTCCTATCCCACACCTTTATGTCAGAAACAGTCACCTGTGAGCAAAGAAGAGTCTAGATTCCCCCAAAGTCTTCATTAGAGAGAATCCATATTTCATGCCCAGCACTGGCTATTTTTAAACTTTTAAATGTAACATCATGAAAAGAGCCAGGAAGTCAAGGGAAGGGAAGAACAGTGCTATTGCTAGCAGAGGAAGAGGTTCAGAGTCCGGGTTTTTGTAGTCCTGGACCTGTGATGCAAAATGGTAACACACATCCCTGAGCCCTCTCTTGCTGACTGCTGTTCTGCCTTCAACGCAGGTAAGAAAGAAAGGGGATGAGAGAGATAAGAAAGAAAGGGGATGAAGGGTGAAAGAGAGCAATATCCTTTAAAAAAATACTCAAAAGAGGTGTGCGCACTTCCTGCCAAATTTGTTCCTTGCAAGGGCAGATGCCTGACACCTGGGAGAGAGAGAGCTCTTGCAAAATAGGACACGATAAAATCACAAGTGACAGCTCAGCCTATGTCTGCAATTACAATGCACTGTAAACAAGGGGACTTGCAATTCTAGCTGCCAGCCTGGGTTGGTGATTGACAGAGACAGCAGCAAATCTGGGGAGGAGGGAGACTGTTTCTTGTTCATCCTCATCCACTCCTATCTGTGGATCTTGATGGCAAAATGCAGGCAGGCAAGAAGGGGAAGGGTCAGTAACCTCAGGCTGAGAGGCCAGGGATCCATCAATCAACAGAAGTAGCCTCCTGAAGCCAAGACTTGGCCTTGTGTCCCCAGAATGAGTAGCACCACCTGAAGCCAAGTGGCCAAGCCCATAGGCAAGTCCTCCGTCTTTTCACAAGATGTTCCCGTTTCAAAATGTCATAGACTAGTGGCTATCAACATTTGATCCTCCAAATGTTTGGACTTCAAATTCCCAATGATCAAGGATTCTGAGAGGTGAAGTCCAAGCCAATTTGAAGGCCGGAGCCTAAGACTCAGTGTCCCAGAGAAAGCCTGCATAGAAAGATAGAAGATCACACAAAACAGTATTCTATGTATTGGATCTGGATTCTGTAAAACTCAGCTGCTTCCAACTGGTCAAGCTCTCTGCAGTATCTTTGTCAGGTGTTGCATACTGAGCTGTGTCTACTGAAATGAGACACCATGTACTTGCTTATAATATGATTGCTCTATTACCAAGGCTCTGCTGAGAAGGATGTTCAACACACACCACATTTAGGCTGTATCTGCACTGTAGATGCACTGTGCATCTGCACAGATAAAATGCAGTTTTAACTGTCATTGTTCAAGATAGATAGATAGATAGATAGATAGATAGATATTACAATCTCACTCCATAAATTTATTTAGGCCTGATACAGACAGCCAAAATAAAGCTGCTTTGAGTCACTTTGGAGGTATGGTGTTTCAATGATGCATGTGTCCTAAGAGTCCAGAAGCCGCACCAAAGCTGCACTCCAGTCCTTAGGACTGGAGTGTGGCTTTGGTGTGGCTTCTGGACTCTTAGGACGCATGTATCATTGAAACACCATACCTCCAAAGTGACTCGAAGCAGCTTTATTTTGGCTGTCTGTATAGGGCCTCTGAAGATGAAAATAAGGCTGCAACTACACTGCAGAATTAATGAAGTTTGATCCTAATTCAACTTCCATGGCTCAATCTGGGATTTGTAGTTTGTTATGGCACCAGAGTTCTCTGACAGAGAAGGCTAAGCATCTCACCAAATTACAAATCCCAGAATTCCATAGCACTGAGCCATGGCAGTTAAAGTGTTATCAAAACTTCATTAATTCTGTAGTGAAGACGTAGCCTTATTTTCATCTTCTAAATAAAGCAACGGCTGAGAATGGTTTACTGTCATAGTCACTAATGCACCAGGATTGTATTTGTGTCAAGTGAAGGCTAGTAATCTTTCTGCCATGGCCTCCTCATCTTCGTGCTCTCCCTCCAGACTCATCACCATCCTCTTCCAAAGCCTCACTATGTAGAAGTTGCAACCTTTGCTCAACTGATAGTACAACCTCTTTCTCTCTGCCCACATTTTTCTTTCTCTCCCTCCACTGCCCCATGTCACTTCTACTGTCAAAAGATGTACCAAGTGCTTTAAATTTAAATGTCTGGACTGAGTGCAATGCTGAAGTTAACTAGCAGGTCAAATGAAAGCAAGCAGTTTACTGCAAAATTTCCAGCTAGAAGGAACAGAATGACATGTACAGCTAGGACTACAGAAGTCCCTACATGTACATTGTGATATGCACAGACACTTTGCAGATCTGATCAGGGCCCTGAATTGTCCAGGGTTTCTGATTCCATGCAGAGATATACTCACACCTTCCATTTCATGTGTAATGGTTGGAAGCTGAGGAACACAGTCCCACCACGTATAGATATGCCATGCATTCAACCAATGTTATTTCAAAGGTGAGATTAGGGCTGCAGCCGCACCGCTGTTTTTTGAATGAGAACTGAGATATGAAAGAATTTCAGTGGAATAGATATTCCCTCTGGAAGTATCTATTTTACCCCTCCTGAGACTCATTGCAAGTCAAAGCAAATCTTGCCTCAGAAATTAGCACATTTATGAGGCTTGCAATATGTTTTGGAGAAATTAACTCCGAACAAAATCATCCATTTTTGTGTTAATCAAAAATGCATACACTGGAAAAAAATATATGAGCAAACACACTTTACTCCATGGGGGAAATGCATAAAACAATGGGTATACCAGGAGAGTGCATAAATAAATGTGTACCTTACGGGAAATGCATATGGAAAATGTGTTTGCATTTCCATGTGGGATCCAGAATCAAAATTTTGCAACACTCAGGTCTTGGAAGATACAAACAAAGGACGGGATGGGAATGCAAATGGGACCTGGAAAATTTTGAGGAAATGAAGACTGAGAAAAGGCTCACCCAGAATGGGAATTTGTGCCAGTTTGTGCAGCATCATTTGATGTTGCTTATTCTTGCCTTTTGTTTCTTCTTTGACCAGACTCTCTACTTACCTTTTTATAATATGGCGCATGGCATTGGTTGCAAAAATCAATGTGAGTGTGTCTAATCCTTTTGCTCTATTATCTGGATACACTTCCTAATTCATGGTCTCATTCTGTTTCTGCCCACCCATATCTCCTTCTGATTTATAAAATCCCTCTAGTGCTTAAAGGGTGACCTTACGCAAGTCCCAGTCTTTCAACCTTAGAGGATGGCAATTGCAAACCCACTCTGGCAAACCCAATTGTATGCAAAAAAGTGGGGGGGAGGTGGATTTTGTACAGAATTTTTCCTTATCTACAGCATGTTTGTGCAAGAAACAGTATGATCTGCTTAGAAAGATTGCTTTCTGACCAAGCAAGCTCTTTTGTGCACAGAAAATGCTATTTTCTGTGCAAAAATACCACATAGAAATTGTGCACAGAATAAGGGCTGAACCATGAACAGGCTTTGAAAACTACATCAGTTTTCAAAGACTTTCTTACAGGGGGGAAGAAAATGTTCAAAATCACACATTACTTCTTCTGAGAATGAAATGAGCAGAATTACTTTCTTAATCAGAGGATGGCAGAAAAATGTATTTGTGAGAAATACAACCAAACAGAGAATGAGTGGTTTGCATCTCTACTCCAGACAGGAGGTCAGCTGACAGAGTTGGTTCATATGGGCGAAAGCGATGCCATCAGACTAGTAAAACAATTGTAAGGGAGTTGATGGGAACTAAAATACAATGATGAAATCAATGCATAGTGGCCAGCATTCTACATCAACTCTTAATAAAGTAATGGATGACAACTGTTGTGTATTTTTGATTGCTACTTAGAGGCTAAACAGATCAGCCAAAAGGGCCAGCATCGGGGTGGAGTGGGAGCATAGGGGCTACATGTTGCACATCCTGAGTCAACCTCCAAGCTGTCATCATGCCCCTCACCTAACCACGTGGTGACCGGTGTCATGGCACTCCTATGCCATGGCATCCAGATGACGCACGGCAAAAGGAGCAGCAGAAAGTGCCTTCATGGTGGTAAAGCTGCCCTTTTTCCGGCTCCAGAAGGAGTGGCATTTGCCACTTCTTTTAGGGTCAGAAAAATACTGAATCGGGGCCATGGCGTGTAGTTCACATGGCCCCAACCCAATAAGGAAAGGGGTGGCAGGACGCCACTCCAAAGGGGCAGTTTGAGTAGCCCTTTAGTCCCATTTTTGGGCATCAGCTCCCAGGGGAGAAAGTCCATTCTACTGGTGATCATAGCATGGGCGAATGATATTTCTATTAGGATTTTGGGTGGGGGAAGAATCAGGACAGGAGAAGTTACCTAACTGAATAGTTGTAGTTGTTGTTATTGTGTGTCTTCAAGTCATTTCCAATTTATGGTGAGCCTATGATGAATCTATCATGGGTTTTCCTAGCAAGATTTGTTCAGAGGAGGTTTGCCTTGGCATTCTTCTGAGGCTTAGAGAGTATGATTTGGCCAAGATCCTCCGGTGGATTTCATAGCTGAGACATGATTTGATCTCTGGCCTCCCAAGTTGTAGTCCAACACTCAAACCACTATGCCACACTGGCTCTCAACTGTAGTATACTAAACATAATTTTGGTATGTAAGAAAAGGCATAGTACCTATGGAGCATATAGAGAAAGTGATCAAAGAACCAAAGAAGTGAGCTTGAGGATTTCAGTCTTTTCTGATTTTCAATACAAAACAACATAATCTGTACTCCTCAGACTAATGTGCAAGTTAGAATTTAGCTACCCAGCAAATATCAAACTTCTCCAAATGTTGTTACACAGCTCTCGGCACCCTGAATCTATCAAAATATGAATTTAAATATGTATTTAGAGACCTTAAAAACAGCTTATATGCAAAAATGCCACAATCAAATAGAACTATTGGGAGGGGGGATGAAAAAGTGGCATGGATTGGAAATGGATTAATCTTTTCCTAACTCTGGGTAGGTAAACACTAAGAAGATTGTCTTTAATTGGTCGAATGTAAATATCCTCTGCTTGGATGGAGATACCTAAACCCATTTTCATTATGGAGTGGTTTGCAAATGTCATGAATGGTTGCTCACATCTAATTACCGCTTGCTGATCAATTTGTCACATCATTACTGAATATATGGGAAAGGAATATCTCCATAAAATGCAGATCTAGAAAAATATGGACATTTTTCCAATCAGAATTAACACCTGTCACAGATGCACAGATAGCCAAGTTGTGTTGCAAATCTCAACATAATGAGTTTGTAGGGAGTGAAGTTTGAAAACATCAACACACCCATCCCTCACCTGTTCACCATCAGCAATGTGAACAGTTTAACTGCTGCCAATATGTTGCAAAAAAGAGACCCCAGAATATTCACCTAAATAAACTAATCAAAATGAATTATTGGATGACTTCAGCAGCGATAAAATCCTGTACTTACAAGATCTAATTACAGCAGCTTTTATTTTTCTGAGAGAAAAAAAACAATCATTAAAATAGAAGTTAAGGGTATAAACAGACCATTAATTCACAATAGTATTATCAGATGAGCTACAGATATTAAAAGAGCAAACATCTGGAAACATGATATGTTCCTCCCCCCTCTTTTTCACTTTTCCTTTTTGGTTTCTTTTCCTTTTTCTTTTTTAAAAAGGGAGACAACTTGAACAGTGATAATCCCAGCTGACTCTGTACTATGGAAAACATCTGATCACAGATGGAGACAAAATTTCAACAGGTTTTGAAACAAGCATAAATCGCATCAGTAACTGGGACTATCTCCAGCCTTTTCTAAACTGTAGATTATGAGACATTCATTGGCCCCGAAACCTGAACAAAAGCATTCTTATTCCAGCGGTAAAGCAAATTTACCACTTTTTCTTTTTCTAATATTCAACTATTTTTAAGTCAAATTCATTTCACTGAAACCAGGAAGAAATGTGCAGATCCAAGAAAAAGCTGGTGAAAAGTGGAGAAGTTTTTTTTAATGATTTGCACTGCATACACTAAGTAACACAACTATTACAACAAAGGCTTTTAAAAACCTGGGTATGCCTCTTTTTTTTAAACCCAAATAGTGATCAGACATCATGCTCTGTCACTCCCTGTTCTGAAGGCTGAAGGGATGTCTCTACAGCCTTAAAAAAAGAAAGAGGAAGAGGCACCTATTATACCCCAGAATATGGTGAAATGGCCATTATCATCCCCAAAGGTCTGAGGTGTGATATTGGTTGTTACAAGGGGGGGAATCCCCCCAAGGTTTGAGGAATGGAGATCCTTTGATAGACACTAAATAGCCTTTCAGGCCACATTTGGCCTATAGGACGCATATTGCCCATGCCTGTAGTCCATTCACATTATGCAGTTACAGCACTACTCTTTACTGCTCTTTAACTTTCATGGCATCATCCTGTGGAAACCCGTGGCTTGTAATCTGATGAGATACTAGAGGTCTTTTCCTGAGTAATCAAAATACCCCCTTCCTAAACTCCAAATCTCAGGATTCCATAGAGCTGAACCATGGCAGTTAAAGCAGAATCATAGTGCTATAACTGAGAAGTGTGAATGGAAATCTGGTATAGTCTGAAAGGTATTTTAAGCACCAGTAGGCTCCATATGATGCCTCTTTTTTTCTGAATCCTGGAGTCTGTAATTTAAACACAATTGTGAATCCCTAGTAGAATAGACTCATTTAATCAATGAGATTTACATAAATGAGTCGACACAGTTAATCATTGATGTTCACCATTCCAGAAAATGATTCATCAATTCTACTTTAGTTGGGAGTAACAATTCCATTTTTGACCATGAATCCTGAGCCAGACAAATCCTAGGTGCCAGACTTCTTGGATTTATGAAAGTTGGATCATGAGACCTCATCATTTGACAACAGGAGAAAGAAAAATCCACATACGACGCAGCGGTCAAAGAAAGGGAGACTAGAAAAATGTAGACATTCAGACACAACAATTCATTTCATTGAGAAAAATCTGAGGATACACAAAAAACCCCACCACATTTTTGTTTAAAACAAGTCAATAACCCAGCACATCTATGTCACATCATTAAAACAGATTGGCCATGAAATAAGGACTTAACATTGCTGGAGATTAAGCATGTAATACACTGGAGAAGAAAATGCTAGACTTTGCCGTGTGATTCCTTGATTTGTTTTGCAATTAAGAAACAAAGCAGGGATCGTCAAAAGCATCTTCTGATTGCAAACATGAGCTACAGACAAACTGCAGGCTGTAAACAATCAGAAACACAGCAGGGGGCTGGTCATCCTATACAATTTGCAATTTTCATATGCCAATACAGGGCTGGCTCCAAAACAATCTATTGGCTCTTTCATCAAATATCTTGAAATATTCCTCCTTTCTTCCCCAGTTCTGCTCAAGGTCTTAACAAGTCATTTTGTTGGCACAGTTACTGGTCTGTGGGCATCAAAATGAGAGAAGTCCACAACTGGCAAGCACATATCACCCAGCTACTGGCTGCTAACCCAGCAGAAGGTAGGTCAGTGATTCACAGGGAAGAAAGAGAAGCCTCATTTGCTATAGAATTCTATTTCTGTTGGTCTGTCCTTTCTGCCTTCGGGCAAAGGCATGATATCAAAAAAGCCACAGATGACTACTGGGAACATACCCAGTGGCCAAACCTAATGTGGGAACCTCTACAGCAGATCAGAGGAGAACCCGTGACATACATGCAAGTAACTCTGGGTCATGTAGGGCCGGTACAGATTGGCGCTTTGCACCAGCCTGGGCCCAAAAGTAGGGCTAGGTAGGGCTCAGTGTTTACATGCTGCAAGTCTTACTATTGGTGCCCGTGTGCCATCATGGTTTGTGGCCATCCATACAAGGCATGCCAGAATGACGTTCATGTGGTGCAGCACCCAAACAGCACCGCACCATGCAAATGTCATCATGCTGTGCGAGCGCACCAATGGCACCCCATGCACATCCTAAAAAGAACCTGCTGGGGAGCGGGTTCTTTTTAGGCCTCTTGGAAGCTGCAGGGTTTGGTTGCCGCAATCTCCATCCGAAGCAGGCAGTGTCTCACCAATCTGTCCAGCCCCATACATTTTCTTTGGACAGCCGCTTGAACCTCCCCCCCTTGCACCCCATTGAAAATCTTCTAGACAGACAATTGTCAAGCCCTGAGGGTACCTGCTTCTTCTGCTGTTACACCACTTGTGGAAAAAAAGTGAGTCATCTGAGGTGATTTGGTTAGTTTCTCCTGCAAGGGATAGAGAAATGAGACTGTGCTCCACCAGATACCAGTCATTTCTTTTTCATGAATCACACACACACGCATCCTTTTGTTTCATGGTTTGGACTACAAAGAGCTCTTGCAGCATCTTTCTCAGCTTTAAGACATTGTTCTGCCTGAGGTTTCCTGCCTTGGACAGTGAATTAGCCCAGGCTAATTCAGTGTCAACAACCCTACAATGTAAAGAGTGGCATTTGTGCAGGGATGATCTGTTCATAGCTGCATGGTTCTGGTTTAATGGAGCTAAATCTAATGGTGGTGGTACTGGAATCAAAGTGAGTGGAGCCACTATTTTCTCTCATATAACCACCACTTTTCTTTGCCTTTCGCTTTCTGATATCCCAGCCCCTCTCCTTCTTCTCTTTCCTTCTTCTCTCCCACCCAATGAAATACCAGAGCAAGTCTGCACTGACCACTTGCAGATAACTTTTGAAATTAGGCTAAAAGTTATAGGTGGCACATAGGAATGGATGAAAATAAACAGCAGGGGAGCTATAGGGTCAAAATGGTGCACGGAAGGAAGCAAAAAGGAAATGCAATGCTAGTGGAAATCTTTCAAACTTGACCATCTCTCACTTTGCAAGGTTTTCAGATGGAATGTTATTCCAGAGGGATGTTGTGGATCTATACAGACAATATGCCAACACTTTAGTGGTGTAACAGCTCAATAGCCTCTATTGACTAGGTAATATTCTATCATTCTACCATTTTAAGAGTGGTGTTTTTTATTGGAGATGATTGTTTTATAAGGATCTTTTGTATACTGAACAAGACAGCTGGAAATTTAAATCACGAGTGATGTTTCTTAAGGAAGGCAAAGATCTCATTGGTTTGCTTATATGCAACTTAAGAAAAGATTTAATCAAGATGAAAGAAATGCAGCTATAGAAGTTGTAGAGAATACATTTTATTTAGAGCTGTGCAAAGATGATGAGCATGCAATTTAAAAAAGTGTGTAAATGACTTTTGAAATTAGAGACAGAAAATGAACCTGTCAAGGAGCACATAAGGTGGCCAAATTTGGGGGCATAATATTCAAATAGATATATGAGGGGCAATGTGGTCCAAAATTATATAATTTACTTTGAGCAGTGACTTAAAAGGAAACCTATATAAGGTGATGTATACTTAACCCAAAATAATTTATGGGAAGTTTCAAATCCCCAGTGTTGGGGATGTCAAGATAAAAAGAGTTCCTTCTTTCATATGGGCTGAACTTGCTAGAAGGTGAACAGACATTGGTCTAAGATTTCTATGTTAATTCAAAAAAAATGTAGAGGTAGATATTGTAATGTTATTAGAAATGTTTCTGTTGGGCATTATGGATAAAAATTGGATAATACATATAGATTATAATAGATAGGTGCAGCAACAATGTTAATGTCTGCACAAACTTGGAAATGGACTGAAGCACTGACAGTGGAAGAAAGGGTTGTTAAGGTTGCTCACTTAGCCCAAATTGCCAAATTAATGTGCATTGTAAAGCCAAAAAACTAGAAAATATCCCAAGATGTAACAATATGCAACTGTGCATGAAAGTTGGAATCATACAAACCATAGTATTCTCTGTTACAATGCTTGGATGTGACAGCTGGGCAGTTATGAAGGTTAAGAAAGCGGATAGGAAGAAAGCAGTTCACATGAGATATGGCTTCAGGAGGAGCAGATTTGGCCCCAGGTCCTGATATTTCCCATCACATGCTCCAAGGAAAGCTTTACTGCTATTCCATTAGGTATACACACTAGCCCTTACTTCTGAGTAAACTAGATGAGAGCTAGATTCTCAAATTTTGGAACCTTTCACTAGGTACATACCATCCATTTTGATTTTTATCTTATTTGTCTAGAAAGAAAACAGTAGCAGTAAATACAAATTAAATCTCATCTTCTGCTGGATACGTTTATTACTCCCTGATGACACTGATGTGGGATATCATTAAAGATATTTTTACAAGGACTCTAGGTAATCTCTACTACACCTTTTATCTTATTCTGTGAGAGGAGGACTTTTGATGTCTGGCCTTTTCTTAACTAGGTTTCTGTAGGATGGTTTCCTCGTCAATGGCTGATTTTCATTCTGAGCATGTCCACACTCATCTCCCCTTCATCAGCTGAAGAGTTCTGACTGATCTATCCATCCCCTTAACAACAAAAAAAGCCGAGACTCTTTTCTCCTACTGATTGGACTCTGCAGTCGTCTCTGAGAGCTCTTTCTTGATCACATGAACCCTGTCTGGCTGCACTCTGCCAAATTATAAGAAACTTGAGGGCGTCTTGGGTATCACTGCTTCAAGCTCTGAAGAACCAACTTTTCAATCTGAAATAAGATTTTCTCATTCAAAAAGAATTTTTTCTGTCTTTTAAAAGCAAGTGTCTAGAATCTCAGCAAGGGTATAGGACTGATATGAGAGCCAATGTAGAGTAGTGGTTTGAGCACTGGGCTGCAACTCTGGAGACCAGGGGTCGATTCTCAGCCATAAAACCCACTGAGCAAGTCGCATGCTCTGAGGCTCAGGGGAAGGCAATGGCAAACCTCCTCTAAACAAACCTTTCCAAGAAAACCCCATGATAGCTTTTCCTTAGGGTCACTATAAGCTAGAAATGACCTGAAGGCACAGAACAACATTACCCACACAGGCATATCATTTCATTTTCTTTTCTTCACAAGATTTCTCTAGATTTTATGGATAACAGTGGAACGTATGATGTGAACCCTTTCTAGGAACTAAATACAGTGGACCCTTGATATCCACTGGCCTTTGATTCCATGACACTCCCCACTATAGATACCAAAATCCATAGATGCTTAAGTATTATTATATACAGTGTCATAATGAAATGGTGCCCCTTATAGAAAATGGCAAAAATCAAGCATTGCTTTTGCGAAATTATTTTGGTTGAATATTGTCAAGTCCTGAATGACTGAATCCATGGATGCAGAATCTGTGGATACAGAGGGCCAACCGTGCAACATTTGCACCATGCTTGCTCTTGGTGAGGTAAAATAGCACTGCAACTTCAGCCTACTTATTTAATTTGCCTCATGATGGTATAGACTCTCCAGAGCTTGGAAAAGTCATTAAAAAAAAACACCCTATAGTTCCCATAATCTTCTAGGCAACATGGTCACAGTTGCTGCCCTCCAGTATCCAGTTTGAAATGCTTGTTCCACTCTGCTTTATGGTAGGGCTGACCTTGCTCTTCCATAGTGACCCCTCTGGTTTTCTATTCCTTGCCCTCCACATGGCTCTTGCAAAACACTTCTGTCTGATTACGGACCTAGACTACCTACTACTGCTATTCCATCACCATTCCTAATGCTACAGAGGAGGCAACACAGAGTGAAGTTGCCTTTCTCCTGCCTCTGCTTATCATTCCATGCTACTCCACTCTGTTGGTATCCTTCATAGTTCCACCAATTAGGGGAGCAGTGAAAATTATCAGGGTGGGGATATTGTCCACGTAAGCTGATAGGACCAAAACCCAAACTGCACAGCCTGGAGGAGGGGGCTGTGCTGACTTCTAAAGTCTCTTCTTTTCTAAGGCAGTACCTGGCGGACTTCTAATCATGGGCAATTGATATTCTGTGGTGCAACTTTAGAAAATAATCCGCAAACAAGGAGCTGCAGGCTATAAAAGTCTCTCCTTCATCTTTGCTTTAGATTGCAGCTTACATTTAAAAAAAAGAAAAATACAGTCAAAGAGAAAGGGAGACGGAGCTTTCTCCCTGGCCTTTTGATCCCTAAAGGGATGCATTAATCAATTTTAAAATGATCAGGCAATTTTAATGGGATGTGGAAAGGGCTCCTCCATGATCCTTTGTATCAGGATTTGGCATCAAAGAGCTCAATTAGCAGAACAGTTAGGAAAAAGAAAGTGTGCTCTTAAAATCATTTGGATCTACACTGTGCCCAGAGCCCACAGAATGAGGAGTCATCTTGGCAGACATAGGCAGATACACCTCTCAGTTCAAGGAGTGCTAACAGTTTGACTATAGTAAATTCATATAGGAATCAAGGGTCTCAAGGTGTTTCCATTGGACTAGCAGCTAGTAAGCTTTTCTGATATTAACTGCTGACAAGCTGACTTCAGCTTATGGTGACCCCATGAATGAGAAACCTCCAAGACACCCTATCACTTGCTAAAGTTTTGAAGATTCAAGTCTGTGACTTCCTTGGTTGAGTCCACCCTTCTGTAATGCTATTTTCCTCCTGTCTTCTACTTTACCAAGCATTACAATATTTTCTTGCGAGTCACGTCTTCCCACAGTATATCCAAACTATGAAAGTCTCAGTTTAGATATCTTGGCTCCTAGGAAGAATTCAGGTTTGATTTGCTCTGAATCACATTTGTTTGTTTATTGTGGGGGTAGCACTTCACAGTATCTATGGAATTCTTTTCCATCACCACACTTCAAATGAGTTGATTTTCTTCCTATCAGCTTTCACAACTATACATAGAAATTGGAAATATGGATGGCATGGACAAACCTAACTTTAGAGTTCAATTATATATCTTTACATTTTAGGTTCTTATCTAACTCCTTCATGGCTCCCCTTCTAAGTCCAACTTTTCTTCTGATTTCTTGACTGCAGTCTCCATTCTGATTAATCACTCCATTTTCCATCTCTGCTTATAGTCATTGCAAGTTCAAATTGTTAAAAAGGCATGGGATGTGCAGCCCAATGATTCCCACTTCCCTTCATTAACAGAGATTGCTTAGCATGTTCACAATGGAGACTGCCATTCAGCTAAAGCCTACTGGGTCCAATACTAACATGATGCATATTAGACCACAAATATCTATAGTGATCCTAGTGTTATCAACCTATTTCTTGTGGTTTGCTGAAGGGAGTAAGCAAGAATGTATTGCCCTCATGCTTCCAAATCCTTACTGTACCCTCTGGAAATTCCTAAGAATGTTGCATTACTGGAAGTTGCCAGAGTGGATTCTTTTTACATAGTCAGTTCTTTTAATAGCCTTTTCTTTAAAGGGGGGAAAAAACCACTTGGCACTAGGCCCTCAACCACCAGGCCAAACTTGGCACATGGAAGATCCCGCCATTAAACTGTCTCACTAGTGAGTTTGTGGTGCTAAAGGCACTGTCACAATATTGCTGGGGTTTGGTAGCCCTTGGAAATCATAGCTCAATCATTCTTAAACACCACTGCTATTTATTGTTGTCACATGATTCACACAGTTCCCCGAAGCCAAGCTATTTTTTTGTTTTAGAGAAAGAAAACAAGCTATTGGCGCTGCAGTTGGGTTCAGATATTTCCCAGGCTCTTTAAAGGAGGCATAATAGAACAGTTCTTAATCCATGATCCACAGGCACCAGCAATTTGTAACACCCACCATTCTGCTCAGGAAGCCGGCAGCAAACAGACAAGAAGCCACAGGCGTGCCAGTCTCCGTTAGCAGGAAACAGGGCCCGCTTCTTACAGGGCATGAAATTAAGGATAGTGGAAAGAATGATATAGGGTCAAAAAGGAGAAGGAGGACATCCACTTCCCACCCTGTAATGGCCCTGAATGTGATGCCATGGGTTTGTACATAAAATTGTGGCTTGATTTACTATGTGAGAAGGGGAGCATGGAGTGTTGAAGTGGAAGCTGGTTGATGGAACGTTTGAGGAGTTTTCCATGGGACAGCTGCTCTAATGGCAGAGTTTGGGTGGAAGTCAGTTTATCCTGGGGTTTGAGAAGAGTGCAGCAAAGATATGTCTTTGAGATGGGTTTGAGTTAGGCCAGGATTAAAGTGACAGCAATGAGTCTGAGTTGGGTGATTAGTAAGAGTCTTAGGACCTTATCACATGGAGGTACTTACATGGGTAAAACGTTGCTGAACTGTTGCAGAAGCACAAAGGTGGGATTGCCTGTTGCATGGCTAAAACATAATCGAGGCATTCTGCTTTCTTTCTGTTGACGAAACATTCATGGAGAAACCATTTTTTGAATAATGGAAGATCCCGTTATTTAAAAATAGCTTCTCCTGGTTTCTCCACGAATGCTTCATTGACAGAAGGAAAGCGGAAAGCCTCAAATACATTTTAGAAGTGCGCCGGATGATTCCACCTTCACACTTCTGCAACAGTTCAGCAATGTTTTACCCACGTAAGTGCCTTCATGTGATAAGGGCCTTATTTAGCTTGAAAGGAGTGAGTGTGGTGTTTTAAATGGTGCTTATAAATAACCTTTTGTGTTATGTTTAATGTCTGTAAATAAAGTTTTGTTGTTATCCATCCACTTTTGGTCTCTGGAATTGCTATCATTCTGAGAGTTTGGTTTCAGACAGGGTGTCTATAGTGGGAACATTGAAGGTGGAAGGATGCAGTTCCATTGGGTATAAAAGTACAGTCAGCCCTCCATATTTGCAGCTTTGACTTTTGCGGATCTGACTATTCATGGATTTCATTAATCTTTCTAGGATTCTCTAGGTTCTTCAGTGTGACTCTATGGTCATCTTCCAGCAAAAATTGATACAGAGCCAACTGAAGACCTAGCGATTGCTAGAGAGAAAACTTCGCTAGGCATTTGCAGGTCCTTCAGTGGAATTCTGTGGTTAACTTCTACTAGAAGCTGATCATAGAATTGTGCTGGAGGAGCTAGACATTCCTAGAGAGATGTTCTCTGAACTAAAAATAGGTGGTTTTTTCTACTTTCACAGGGGCCCTATGCCCCTAACCCCAGCAAATGTGGAGGGCCACTGTAGTATAAATCCTCATAGTAATATTGAAGGCATTTACACTAACCCCAGTTGGTGCCACACAAAGGAGACAGGAGGAAATCCTTACATGTGGCAGAGGTGCAAACCAGGGAAAGTGCTCACACTGAGTGTTTGCAGTGAACACTAGAAGGCTTCATATTTGGTAGGTTAAGAGTAAAGACACACACATTTCGCCACAGTCATGGCCTGGGAGGAATCCTCACAACTGGTGGCAGAGATCTCTACATTTCGGGTAAATAGAGGTGGGATATAAACTGAAATCCCACATTGAACATTCTAAACAAATGGCTTTCATACCCGCTAGAAAAAAAATGGATTGCAATGGGAAAAGGAGGTGAGATGAGGAACTGGAATGGTTTTCAGTGGCAGAAGCTGCAACACTCCTGATTTTCTATTGCAAATACTAATAGCATGTAAGCAAACTGAGTCCAGCTAAAAAACAAAAGAGCCATGCTGGAGCAAACCAAAGGCTTATTTGGACCAATGTTAAGTTTGCATATAGACAAGCAGTTGTCTATCTGGAACAAGCAAGGAGGACCTGGTTATAATCATGTTCCACTCCAGCAACTGGTATTAAGAACAGGGTTGGCTGGTTTAAACTAGGTTGATTTGAACCATGGTTTACACCTTGATTTAAACCAAATAACTTAAAAAACACACTCCTGGATTTTTTTTAAAAATGATTATTCGTGTTTTTTTTTAAAAAATCTAGCTACTATTACTATTTTCCAACACTCTTACTGGAACCACAATGACTGTTTGAATAAAAACATGTTAACTTTAACAATTTAACATGTCAACTTTAACAGTTTATTGGCAGTTGTTCATTGCCAGACTAGTATCCAGTGTTAGTTGCTTCTTTATAATCACTCTATTTTGTAGTGCAAGGAA
This sequence comes from Sceloporus undulatus, assembly GCF_019175285.1. Lineage (NCBI taxonomy): Eukaryota > Metazoa > Chordata > Lepidosauria > Squamata > Phrynosomatidae > Sceloporus > Sceloporus undulatus. The sequence goes on from NC_056527.1 coordinate 140,173,659, forward strand.
TGTCATTCAGAAACAAATCTTTCAATTAATGTAAGTTCAGCCAAAATGATTCTGGGAGTACTTTGCATATTTTGTTATGTGTAGTCTACAAATATTCAGATTTAATAGAAATATGAAGCAGTAAAAAAAATGGTGTTTTATTGAAATATGTAAATCATATCAAAGATTAATAACTTTGGATTGTTAATGTTAGAAAGCATTTAAGCATGGTTGATCAAGTTTTCGAATACAGAAAATAATGTTCTCAATGCACTTTGAGGGGTTATTTTTTTATTTGTCCAGATAAGGGTTAAACATGCATTGTAAAAATCACTATATATTGGAAGCAGCCCCTAACTCCTCCTATTACTATTCCATCCCAATTGTCCATTCTTAACACTTCAAGGCAAATTCATACCAGCAACCTATGTGATAAAATGTACATCTCTCTTTGGATAAACTGTAGTTCTATTGCAATGGATGTCTCGAGATATCCACCATCCAAGTCCATTTTCATGGATTGTTATTCTGTATCACATTCAACCACTGCCCTCCCATTTGTCTTTCATCAGTGATGATCTGATCTGATAAGAACAATCTATGATAAGGTACCCCTGATAATGGCTTCACACCAAGAGATCACCCGATAACTTCACTTTATCACAAGGGAGAAAAAAAACCCAGTTTAAATACATTAACTAATTCACTGAAGAAAGGGAGGAAACAATGTTTTCCAGCCCTCTTCGGTCACTGAGGAGGCAAGATATGATGGCAGGACTGTTTATCTTCCATGGTTCAGCACACACACTATTTGGTTGGAAATAAAACTTCCACAGATACACTTTTGCATGTGCAAAATGAAGCTGACTCGTTTGCAACCTGTGTGTTCAGAAAGGATTATTATCTTGGTGGCATTTTGGCCTGCATAGGACCTGATCCAAAAAAACAGAACCTGTTTAAATCCCAAATCCCATTAGGCTTTTGCTTAAAACTCTGGCACTGAAAACGGATTCAAGCATGCTTCATCTGGACTGAACTGAGCTCACTGGTTGCAATCCTATTGGCACAAACCTGGTTTGAAAATCAGTCACAGATTGAGGTGGATGTGCATTTGATTGGCAAGAATTGCCCAAAAGACAGATTCTTATGAGATGGATGGAAACTGAAATAATGTAATAATGAATTCCAATCCTCTGGTTTGGTGAACAATCATACAGAGAGAAAGCCTCTGTCAATGTACACTAAAGTGCTGAAAAACGGAATCTGAGACTGACTGTAATTGCTGGTAAACTAAATGACATGTAAAGTGTTGATCCATTTAAAATCTGGAAACCTGTCACTCCTCCTTAACAACGAGAAAGGTATAATAAATGAAGTGACAATACATAATGCCTAGAGAAAGTATTAGTAGGATGAAAAATGTTGGTTGCTGTTGTGCACTGTCAAGTCGTATTCGATTTATGGCAACCCTAAGGGGAACCTATCACTGGATTTTCTGGGACCAAGAGTTTGGGACTCGCCTAAAGTCACCCAGTTGGTTTTAATAGCTAAGTGGGAAATTGAATGCTGATCGCAACCCAGCGCTCAAACCACTTCACCATGCTGTCTCTCATGAAAAATATATTCATCTACAAAATCAGCCATGCATAAATTAACCATCATGGGAGCTATGTTATTTCCCATGGCTACTCTCTGCGTTTGAAAATAGAAATCGCCTTTGAATCTAAAGGAATTCTTATCCAGTATAAAGTATAAATGATCTAATAAGAAAGATTTGTTGTTGGTGTTGTTGTTAGTGTTGTGTGCCTTCAAGTCATTTCTGACTCATGGCAATCCTAAAGCAAATCTATCATGGAATTTTCTGAGGCTGGGAGTGTGTGGGTTACCCAGTGGCTTTTCATGGTGTAATCTCCAGAGTTGCAGTCCAGTCTATAAACCACTATAGTACCTATAGATGGTTAAATGCTATTTCTTAATTTAAGATACTTCTCTGCAGTGATACATGTCTCCATGAGATATGCTAGTATTAAAACAAATTCTATCCAGAAAAAGGAATTGTGAATTTCTTCACCCCTGCCAGCATCAGGGCCACACTCTGAATCAGAAGAATGCCATAGTAACCATTAGTAGTAGTACAGTACTAGTCTAATACTACGCTACCCCTAAGATACCAAATCCCTCCTGATCTTGGCAGCTAAGCAGGTTCAGACCTCATTAATGATTGAATGAGGGGCAGCCAAGGAATATCAGGTGTTAGAGGTTGTATTTCAGAGGAAGGCAATGGTAAACCCCCTCTAGGTATTCCTTGCCTAAGAAAACCCTCAGAAATTCATGAAGTCACCAAAATAGACAGATGACTTGAAGGCATGTACAGTGGGCCCTTGTTATCAGCTGAGGTTTGGTTCCAGGACCCCCATGGATGACAAAAATCCATGGATGCTCAAGTCCCATTAAATATAATGGAAAAGGGAAATGGTGTCTCTAATATAAAATGCAAAATCAACTTTTGCTATTTGGAATTTTTACTTTCTTTTAGAATATTTTCAAGCTGTAGATGCTTGAATCTAGGGATAAAAAATCTGTGGATAAGGAGGGCTGACTGTACTCAGACAGAAGTAGTAATAGTTGAGATAATATTAAAAGTAGCATCATTTAAATGTTCAGTACTTCAGTATGGATTGTTCCAATTTTGCAGGGACAATCCAGTTGATCCTCTCTCACCCCACATTTCACAGCAGCTTTTAAAATGTCCTAGCTTCCCACTTCTCCTCCCACTTTCCCCTTTGTCCTTCAACTGCTGTAAACTGGAGGGTATGATCTAGCCATGCCTTTATCTGCCACAGCAAAAAATAGGATATTTCCATTTTGGGAAGAACAACAATGATAAAAGCAGTTATTCATGACACCTTTGCATGGAATTAAGTCTGAATTCGCCAGGCCTCTTCTGCATCATCTGTATTTTGGCTTGTTTTGATAGCCATTCAGAAACTGAAAGCTCAGCAGCTCTTCCTTCTCTTGCCTCCATCCTATCTAATAAAGCAGTATATGACGTTTCAAAGAATATAGTAGTTAAAATATGCCTTTTAAAGTTGGAATGTGATTTTTGGGGAAAAGCCAAACACATTCATAACATCTCAGCCCCCCTCTGTCTCCTTCAAAATGAAAGCATGGGTGCTTGTTTCCTACTCCATCCTTTCAGTGGGCTAAGAGGAGTCTGTCAATATATTGGAGGCAATATTTTGCATGTGGTACTCAAAGCCTTTTGAACATTTCTCCTTCATGATACTGCACAATAAAGGGTTGTTTGAAGACTTAACAAGATCCAGGAGCCATTTCCCTTTCAATGCCTGATTTAGCACCTGACAAATATCACCAGTTATTTTTTTATCCTCTCCTCTGTCCTCTCCACCAAACACTCCCCATCCTTCTCCATCCAATCTCTGGTGCAGCTGACATTTCGATATTTTCCCGTGTGATTCTACCTCATAATGTATTTCCCCCTTTTTTATTTTCCTAGTTGCAGCTGCTTTGCGCCCCATGTCTTTCTAAACTCCGCCATCTCTCTGAGCAAAGCCAGCACAAGATGAATTGTCCCAAGACACTCAGTGCATCCTTCTTCACACATCACCTCCTTCTACATGGATGAAAAATAGGCTTTTGCCTCATCCATCATAAGTTAGCATGACAAGGCTGTCCTTCCCAAGCAGAGCCATGCTGTATCATTCCTTCCTGCTATTCTGCTTCCGAAAGCGCCCTTGTTTTCTGGGAAGCACTTAAGGCCTTTCCAAAGGGCTTAGGTTGTATCAAGGATTCTGATACAGTCACACAAGCAGACACTCAGCCATCTCTCAGACTCTTTCACTCCAAATTACCGCAACCTCTGGCTTGTACAGATAGGCTTCCATAAAACATTCCCTGACCCAATAAGCTTTCAAAAAGCTGATATACCACATAAATTCAGTTCCACTGGCCAAAGAATCAAGGTTTTTAACATATACACTGGTCCCCCGGGTTACGAAATACCCAGGTTACGAAATTTTCGGGATACGAATAAATCCCATAGGGATTTATTGTTTCGGCTTACGAAGGTTTTTTCGGGTTACGAAAAAACCCCGGCGCTGTTTTAAATGGAGCCGCGGCGCAGCCGCGGCTTTTTCCCCATTAGCGCCTATGGGCTATTCGGCTTACGAAGTATCCCGGGTTACGAAAGCGGCGGCGGAACGAATTAATTTCGTAACCCGGGGTACCAGTGTACTTGTCTTGCTGCTCTGCAGGGGTAGATTAATCATTGCGCAAAGAAGTCCATGACAATATAAAGCAGGAACAGGCAACCTAGTTACCTCCAAGCATTTTAAACTACAAACTCCATTATAAGGAAGCCTCCTCCTTAGGCTAGCTGTGTAGTTTCAAACCCTTGGCCTCCAGTGGTTTGATCAGTTGATCCAGTGTAGTAAAGTATAAACAGTTCTCTTTATTCTTAAATGAAAACAGCACCGGTTGTAGAAAATAAAACCAGTAAAAATATATACAATGGGCCCTTGGTATCCACTGAGGTTTGGTTCCAGGACTCCCCAATGTATACCAATACATGTGGATGCTCAAGTCCTATTAAATACAATGACACAATAAAATAGTGTCCCTTATATAAAATGACAGAAATGAAGTTTGCTTTTCAATATTTTTGAATATTTTCAACCTATGGATGGTTGAATCCATGGATAAAAAAAATCCATGGCTACCAAGGGCCAACTGTATATAATAACTAAGAGCCATATATCATAACAGACAGGCCAAAATAAAGCTGCTTCGGGTCACTTTGGAGGTATGTTGTTTAAATGATGCATGTATCCTAAGAGGCTGGAAGTCATGCCAAAGCCACACTCCAGTCCTAAGGACTGGAGCTCAGCTTTGGTGTAGCTCCTGGCCTCTAAAGATGTGTGTGTGTGTCATTTAAACAGCATACCTCCAAAGTGTCCCAAAGCAGTTTTATTTTGGCCTTTCTGTTCAGGCCCTAAATTAACCTGTATTTCCCTGAAGTCCTTCCACATTCCCAGCTCCCCAAACTTTATTCAGAGCTTATCAGTTGCTTTGCTTCCAACTGGCCTTCACTTTGTCTCTGACTGCCCCCTGCTTTTCTGTCTCTTCATTCTTAGATACTCAACTTGTTCCTCCCCCCCCCAACTACCCTTTCTTAGTGGGATCCTCTTGGTTGCTTCACTTGATGCCTTTTCAGACTTCCACTTCCTTTACTCCTTGTCTCTTAAAACATATTCTTGCCACCCTGGAATGAAAGCACCTTAGTCAATGGCACACACAGGCCTGCCCTGTGTGGTTGTTGAGCATCTCAGCCATTCATTACCAGAGGTGCAAATTCTTCAATACATACCTCCAACGGTCCTGATTTGGCAGGGGCAGTTCTGATTAACCTTCCTTTTCCCATCTGTTTATAAAATATCCCAATTTTGATCCCCTCTTTCCACTTTTATCTTCCTCTTACTTCACTTGTTACAAACTGAATTCGAAGCACAAAAGCAATTTGCACTCAACTTAGCAAGAAGAGGATAGGTAAGAATCTTGGCCTTCCCAGTAGGCTCAGTCAAAAGCAAACTATTGCAGCCCTCTCCTAGTTTATGTGTTCCTCCTCTTTAATCACATATGCCATTTTGATCACACGTGTCCCAGTTTTCATCTGAAATGTTGGAAGGCATGTTAGTGTAATGCATAATCTACAACATCCCAATGGCTAGGAAAGCTTGACAGGCTTTGTGTGTGTCAAGACACACACTCATGAAATTCAGGAGATAAAATCATTCTTAACAAAATCTGACATTCCAGTAAAGAACAAGCCAAAACACAGATAGGATGGAACAGTGGCATATAGAACATCACCTACCACATGTTTTAGGAATCAACAAACAGGCTGAGTGATTGCAGTTTCTCACTTGAAGCCAGGCATATCTGTTTGTATTTATTTTTAGTGTTGTGTAAATTTCCCTTCCCTAGTGAGTTTATCACTTTCCAGTTGGTTCAGTTTCACTAAGAGATACAGAGGAAATAAACTTCACAAGAGACTGAGCTGATTTATGAACATGGAGAAGAATTGTAACAAACTCAAGGCTACACTAGGGAGGACATGAAATCATGCACATCAAAACAGAAGCAAACTGTTTGGAGAATAGCAATATATATTCAGCATTTGGACAGTTCTTAGAACTAAGAAATGGTGTGCCTTGATCACAAATACTAGAAAGCACTGATAAAGACCACTGTTTGGATTAAGGGACAATTTGAATGGTCACTGAAAATATACATTTAATTTTGGGGTTTCTCCAAAGGTGAAGAGTCCAAAGATTGGAAATCTTTCTCTTTTGGAATACAACTTCCAGAATCCTCCAGCCAGCATGACCAGCATTTATCCAGTCTCTCATAATGACAAAGTAAAAGGATACAACTTGGATCACAACAGACTGAAAAGGAGGAATAAACCTGCATGTGTTTGCTTTCTTCCATGCACTGCAATGAGAAATGATGATAACATTCTACTCCTATTTAGGTAGCTCCAGCCCTTCATTTATATAGTCCTGCCCCAGATAGCATGAATGAATCATATAAGACTTAACTTTAGAGTGGCAATAGTATGGTGAGGCCCTATGCAAGATGGTTTGCAGACCTTCTCCAATGCCAAGCCACCCCATCCTGCATCATGTCCTTCCCAGAGTTTAGAATGCTCACTTTCTGGACTATCAAAGTCCCCCCCCCTCTGACTTTTAAAGGTCTGTTCACCCCCAGCCCCTCCCCAAACACTGCACCCCCACTACGTTTATTAGATGGTGGTAGGCAATGTTCCATGTTCTTTCTGTATACAATGAAGCACAGTACCAGTGGAGATTAAACTCACCAGCTGCAGATTATTTCTGGACCTCGCTATACCAGAGCCCAGAAATATCTGGGATGGGTGAGATGATGGGCAGGTGCAATGTTGGACAATGCTTCACTTCACTGTAGGTTTGCAGGAGTCCCATTTTGTATAGGCTTTTCCTTATTTGGAGTCCTAAGGCTGGGTTTTATATTGGTGATATGGGATGCCCGAAATCTTGTACCTGAGAGTAGACACTAATTATGCTCTCACCTATCAAAATTTATATATCAAATGCTGGGGGTGGGGTCCATCCACTGCGATAGCAACTAGCATGGCACTCTCTCTGTCTGGACAGGTTGATGTTCAGTAGCAGAGTCAAGTTCTCATTTGATCCCATCATGAGATGTGCATGGGTGTTAAGGTTCTTGCAAGATTTTAAATCTCCTGGGAGCTCTGAGACCTCACAAGAGGCCCTCTGATCATGAAATTTGAGGTAGCTTGGTACAGGCTTACCTTGTACATCCCATATTGCTCTGCAGAAACCTGGCAGCTCTAATTCTCAGCACACCCTCCACCCCAAAAGTTTTATTTTAAAAGATGTTCTGATAACTGGCATCATCTTGACACATGGACTCCAGTGCTTGTTCAATGAAGCCTCTTGTTAACTCTGGGATAATATTAACAATTTGAATATTTGGATGGGGGAAAGGGCTGTTCTATAAATAGTGAGAGAGTTAATTGACAGAGGAGAGTACCAGACATATGGGTCAGAGAGATAAATGAACCCACCTAAAGTCTTCATTTCCTTTCCTCTAGACCCACTTGCTATTATAACTCTCCAAGCTGGTCTTGTCTATAGAGGTGTATAAATAAAATTTCAAAAGCATGCATCCAATAGCCCCTCCAAACAATCCACCCCAGAGAACAGAAGTTTTCAGAAGTTGCATTCATCGAGTGCTTAGCAAAGGAAAGGATTTAAACCCCAATCCAGTTGGAGGGAAAGTCCATTCAGCACAGAATGCAAAGGAATACTCCAGCCATAAGCTTTCCTTTCATTCCCAAGATAAGTGGCTCAGCCAGGAAGATAAGATTTAACTATGTTTGCTTCAAAACTCATGAAATGAGCTTCTGCCTGCCTGCCAAGAGAGATTGATTTCCTAAATAAGTTATAAATCACTTGAAATTTCCCTTGGCACACGTGAAAAAATAAAGGCAAACTTGTGTGTGCCGGTGGGGGTATGTGTTCAAGAGCAGCAAAGCCGCTAGAAAGAGCAGTTAAGTGAGTTATGCCATTAGGGATTATGTATCAAGAGAGTATTGTCTTTAAGCAGGTTATTTATCTAGAACATTTCTTAAATATAATATTTTGGGGAGGGTTAAATTTAATCTCCAGTTAATGGTTTTTTCCCACCCTTATTTCACTTGTATTGTCAGTCTTGGTGGTGATTGATTCTTCAACTGATGATGCAGTGCACATCACACTTGTTTTTGTTTTAGCTTTTCTGCTAGAGATGGCTGAAAATGCAGAAGATGTTTAAGGGAATGTCTCAAGATTACAGCAGGCTGAGCTCCTGGGATCTGTTCTCACTTTCAACAATTAAATCCTCACTGCTGGAGATAAGATTGTGGAGGGGATGGATTGATGCTATTACAAACAGAAACAAAGACATGTTGGGGGAATGTGAATACAGTAAATTGGGATCGGGGTAGAAGGATTTAATTTCACTTTGGTTTTGACCAGAGTCATCCAAAACCACAAAGTTTGATGGAGGAGAAAGTCAAATTCACAGGTTTGCCCAGCACCTTGAGATAAGTGAGAATTTGTTTTAGTTCTTTGTTGATCAGAATTTACTGACTTTTGCCCAATTTGCATGTAGGAGAACATGAAAGTAACAGTTTTCCCAGTGCAAATCAAAATAAGTAATCTGTGTGGGTCTCCAGATGTTGTGGTACTGCAGCTCCAGCATAATTCATCATTGCCTATGCTAGATATGGGTCCATCTACACTGTAGAAATGATGTGGTTTTGACACCACTTTAAGTGCTGTAGCTCCATTCTATGCAATCCAGGGATTTGTAGTTTTACAAGATCTTCAGCCTTCTCTACCAAAGAGGGCTGGTGTCTCAGAAAACTACAAATCCCAGAAATCTGCATAAAGCAGCTATAGCAGTTAAAGTGATGCCAAACTACATTATTTCTACAGTGCAGATGAACCCTGGGCCTCATGGAGTTTGCAATTCAGCATCATCTGATGGGCTGCACAATTCCTGCACAATGTAGAATGGTTTCCTGGTATTCTATACACATTGTAACACTAGCTAACCTCCTAGCCTCACGGGGGCATCCTTGACCAGTTCATCACATCCCCTCCCCGTTTCCCACACTACATTCCATATATTTATCTATTCAGTTTGGTTTTATGCAACATCCTTCCTCCTGCCTTTGTCCTCCAGTGACCATAGCTGAAACTGAACTTGTCACCTCATCTCCACGCTCATAAAGTTTTACAATTCTATTGCCATTCTCACACACAGCCTGCTTATATAAGTCTGTCCCTGATCCTCTACTTCACGTCATTCAAGTGAGGAAGTAGAATAAAGACTACAAAAGCTCATGCTATTAAGGCCCAAATAGACAGGCCAAAATATAGCTCCTTCGGGTCATTTTGGAGGTATGGTGTTTAAATGACACACACATTTTAAGTGTCCAGAAGCTGTGCCAAAACGGTGCTCCTGTCCTTCTGGCCTCTTAGGTCGCATGCGTGATTTAAACAGCATACCTCCAAAGTTACGTGAAGCAGCTTTATTTTGGTCTGTCTTTTCGGGTCCTTAGTTTCTTTCTTTCAGTTAGTCTCAAAGGTGCTACAAGTTCCCTTTGTGAGATGTACTTCGCCAATAGAAAAACAGAGAGTGGTGGAAAGTAGCATTATAAGCACAGGTTCAGATAAGCAAAATAATGGTAATGAAAGTCTGGGTAGGTAGCTTGTATAACAAGCAGCCCTAGCAGACAAGGTGAGAGACAGAAACAGACAAGTCTGGAAGTCACTAAAAGGTGTGATTGAAACAGATGTATTGCAGATCTATTTATCTCAAAGAAGTGGTGACCCTAGTTTAGCTAGCCCTTCTATAACCATCTCTTTATTTCTAGATATGGTTGCAAAGCTTTTACAAAACAGCTGAAAGATCGTTTGAAAACCCATGGCACATATAAAACAACACTAGAAAATAAAATAATGCACAGTAATGAAACAGATGAAACAAAACTGGGAGTGTGACAACTGATTAATTAAGCAGCAGAAAAAATCAGCAGCAAGTGTAAAAGCAAAGCCTCTCCACCATTAACAAATAATCCATCCCAAAGGTCCTCTGAAAAAGAACTGCCTTCTTCATCAGTGTCTAGACTTCAAGAAAGAACAGTCACATAATAAACAACAACAGAAGCAGTACATCAAACAAAGGAAGTCTGTTTCCAATAATTTCAGACTATTCCAGGTAGTGGGGGGAACACAGCTGCTTTTTGAGGCATGAACTGTGCCAGCTTTTGCCTGGACACATCCCAAGAGCCGGACTGCACCATGAAATTTCAGGCCCAAAACAAAAAACCCAAGGTCAGTAATAAGGGGTGGGTCCTGACAATGGTATTAAAAATGGTACATTAAACATCAACCCATCACAGGGTTATTTTGATAAGATTTTTCAGAAATGGTATGCCATAGCATTTCTGCAAGGCTGAGAGAGCACAACTTGCCCAAGGTCACCCAACAGGTTTCCATGGCCAAGTAGAGGGTTGAATCCTACTCTCCCAGAGTCAAACACTCAAACCACAACATCACACTGACTTTTTACCCACTTGCCTTGGGCTAATCACATGTGCTCGGGCAATGGCAAACATCCTCTATATAACTCTTGCCAAGTAAACCCTAGGAGATGGTCTCCATAAGCTGAAGTTGACTTGAAGGCACATAACAAGAAATTAAGCATCAAGCTTCTCAGAGAAAGTCATTCAAGTAATAAACATGAAATCTGATGCAAATGATTTTTCGCCTCTCTGGGTGGAAATTCAGTTTTCCATTTATCAAAAACACACATAAACATTTTTTCCCAGCTCTGTTTTCAACACCTTGGCAAATAATGATTTTCCTAATACATAGGATTTGTTGTCCAACCTAAAAATATTTTCTGAGCTCTGCTTTGAACACAAAACTATCGATAGTAGCTTCAGGGGAACATGTGTCTTTGTGTGTGTTAAGTATTGCAAGGCAATGCTCTCATCCTAAGTTTATTCCTGCTCCGTCCAAGGATTGGAAATGAGTGCCCAGGCACTGAAATTTAAGGCTAGCCTTTGAGATCTGGAAACTCAACCCAAGAGAGAAATAGAACAAAAAAGCAACACTCTATGAGCCAGAGACCTAGTTGCACACTCATCTGGATGCAGTACATACTCCCAACAATTAGCCAATCAACCTCTACCTCATTTGTCACTTGTTGTAATTGAGAATCTCATTTCCCTCTCTCCCAGACCAGCGATGGAGAGATGGCAGAACCCAGACAGCAAGAGGATAAACAGCTGTAGATGGTGTGAAAGAAGGAGAAAGGGGGGGGGGGAATGAATCTTGCAGAGAGGAAAGGAAGAGCAGTCATGCTACTGAGGTTACAGTCTATAGGGCTAATTGAACTTCTATCCCACCCTGAAAACGCACAGCCAATCTCCCCAACTGAGATTGGGTGAGATTAATGATCAGAAGAGATGGCTTTGTTTCCCAGAGCTATATTTGTGCCCTGTAGCTTGGAACTACAAAATGGAGACTCAGCATGGGGATGTATAAATTGTGGGGATAAGTCTTTAAATCTAGCTGCAGGAACGTTTCACTTCGCAAGCAACAGCATGTCATGCCCTGGTCTTCTTAAATGGATCCACATGCAGTATCAGCCTCTCGCTCCCAATCACATGGTGGTAAAGTGGATTTATGTATCTGCACCTTTTTGATAATGAAGTCAAAAACTGAGCATGGAACTGGGTATTCAGCTCCATCCCTAAGGCAAAATGTTAGAAACCTGGGACATGTCCAGATTGGAAAGGGTTGTATAGACAGAATGGGCCTTAGCCAGTTGTGATTGGTGGCCACCATGTCACTAGTATGATGAATCTTCATGGGTTTTAATCTGAATTTTAAAAGAACAAGCCAAGTTGTGGAACCCTATTCCCAAAATAGGCACAATACCTTGGGCATCTCCTTTCAAGTTCCAACTAAAACATAGAATGGATTCACTATTCGTGGTTCTGGTGGGAAAATATACGTTGTGACACTACACTTTTACACAAAGATAAGTTATAAAATTAAACTCATGGGCTGAAGCCCAACTGCAAGTCCCAACTACAGTAGACTCACTGAATGTCAATGCAACCCCGTGCATAAATCCTGTGATGAATATAATGTGCAAATCCACCTTGACTCCTTGAGGACTTTTATAGATGTGTGATGAGGATTAATCAGTTTCACACCTCAGAGTGGCACTGTTATCTTATTCTTTAAAAAGATGAGCCTTATTGTCTCAATGAGAAGTCACTCAGTCCCACATAGATCTCATTGCTTGGAAGAGTTGCAAGAAGTGCAGGTGGAAGTGAGATCTGTCAGAGGGATGCTGAGATGGTACAAATGGGGTGCTAAACCTGTTTCTCTGAGCAAATGGCCATTCATGTCAGGTTAGGACCTCAATCATGTTCCAAGTACCAACTTTAGACTGGCATTTAATGTGACAGCCATGTGGGCCTCCTCACAGAAGCATGGGCCTGGCCTCCTCCAAACTGTTCGCCTCATCCGAGTTACCATTTTAGATAACGAGGAAGCCGGAGAATTGATTTGAAGCTTAATGAATAATCAGCTCCCATCAATAATTGTAATCACTAATCTGGTGCAATTAGAGGCAATTATAATAAATGCAATTTCCTCCTGAGCTGCTAACGAACTGCAGAAATATGAATTGACTTAGAGGCTGGCTGGCTGTGATTTATGCAACTGGATGATCAAGGATCCTATTATCATAGTGTACGCTCCTAAGGAAGGACTTATCCTGGTGAGCTGTTTCTCCTTAATCTGCTTGTGTAGCAGCAGGAATGGCTAGGAATGGGTGATGATTTCATTTCTGATTACCTCTTTTGAAAACAAGTAAAAGTTGTTGGATAGTGAGAAGAACAAGAGAGATTTTTCTATCCAGAACCAGAGCTTTAAGTCCTTAACTCTGAAAAGTCTGGGTTTAAATCCCTTACTCCAATAGTAATAGGTTTTCCTATTCCTCAGTAGGGCAGAAGATTGCATGCAAATTCTCTCAAGTGAAAACCACCTCTTTCCATGCCCTGTTACCCTGAATTGGGGAGCAGATATAAAAGTTTCTGATCATACTGGGAGTGAACAAAAAAATTTGGAGATTAAGAAGTTGCGAAAAGTTCTCCAAAATAAAATAGAAAACAACAGGAACAGGAACAAAATCTGGGATTTTCTCATCTTTTTAATCAATTTGGATGTGCCCTCAGTCTTTCTAGAATCACCCAAGTTACCTTTCTCCCCTGCACCTTGCCCCATCCCCCTGTTTATCCATTGTATTAAGATGTCTACAAAACTCTTAAAACCCTAAAGGAAACCAGGAGATTGAAATCAGAAATGTGCCTCTCCTTCGAGAAGTCTTGTACGTGTTCAACCAGCATCTGCTGGAAGTTCTTATAAGGGAATGAAATGCCAGTCAGTTCATGCATGCCACTGAGAACTCTCATGGCTACTTGGTTGCCAGTGATGTGGAACAGCCTATGGGTGTTAAGTTGTCTTAAAGAACTGTTGAAGCTGGTCAATTGTATCTGTCTCAGTTATTTGAAAATCCTGTTCAGTTTGTTTGGGGTAGTAAGAATTGATCAAAATGTTCAGATTTCACCGTGGATAGGAATAAATTAACTTTCAATGTTTGGGGGAGCTATGAATAGATATTATGCCCCACCTGGAAGAGGCCTATTCACATGAGGATATCAGCTCCTGCTAGAGCGAGAGAAGGAGAAATGGCCTTGCCCTGGAGCTACTGGAAATGGAAACCAAACCATAACATGTAGCTCATGAAAAATCCAAATACTGAGCCACTTCATCCTTCTGAGTGCTTATAGACTAAGGTCCAAAACATACTGCAGAAATAATCCAGTTTGAGACCGCTTTAACTACCCTGGCTCAATGCTGGGCAGTTTTGGGAATTGTAGTTTTTGTGAGAAGACATTTAGCCTTCTCTTTCAGAGAGAGCTCGTGTGGGATCACAACAAACTACAGTTCCCAGGATTCACTGAGCCAGGGCAATTAAAGCAGTCTCAAACTGGATTAATACTGCAGTGTGGATGTAGCTTTAACGGTCATGGTTCAATGCTATGGGATTCTAATCTGAGCTCTGCTCTGGTGCCAAAATGAACTACAATTCCCAGGATTCCCCAGCACTGAGCCAGGCCAGTGAAAGAGGTCTTGAACTGGATTATTTTTGGTGTGCTTTTGACCTAAAACACCAATTGCAAAAGAACAGGAAGAGCCTTGGCCAGCCTAAAAAGGAACATGCTGAGGTTAATTAAGCCAACTGTATGATTTGATGGCTAGCTGCAAATCAGCAAGGCCAAAGTCATTCTTTTATTGTAACAAACACTCCAAAATCTCCATATAGTATAATTGTATAGCCTTTGTTCTGTTGCTTCTTGGATTCAATCTTGCCCTGTGAATTATTCCCTATATCAGTATCACTGGACTTCAGCTACTTGCAGACTACCTTCCATGCTTCAGCTCTGGACTGCTTTGACTTCACATCTACTCTTGCTGACTCTCTGGGTTTGAATCTGGACTGGGTTAGCTTTTCCTTTGACTGTTCTCTTGACCTACATGTGCACTCATCTGGGCACTTGCTGCCCTTAAACAGGATAACAGAGAAATAAAATCTTGCAGATAGAACTCCTATTCATCCCGAAACCTATAAGTAGTCCTGGTTGTAAATCAGGAGTGGGACTCATGCAGCCCTCCAGATGTCATTGGCCTGTAATTCTTTGCAGCTCTAGCCAAGTAGTGATGAATCCTGGGAACTTCAGTCCACCAACAACTGGAAGTCTGTATGTTTCCCGCTCCTGCTGCAGTCGTAACTGTGACTCAAATGCTACCAACTCACATTGATCCTATCCTGGGATTTTGTTCAGTTAAGGATTTGAAAACTGGAGAGAACATCTGCACAGAACATTAAAAAACAAAATCCGAAAACAAGCACAGATTCTTCATCAATCACCTGGCAACCAACAACAGCAGCCTTCTAAAGATTCACAAATTGCTCATGGTGTATCTCTTAACAACTCGCATCCATGTGGCTTAGGGCTTCTAACTGCAAAATGCTTCCTCGCACCCCCCCACCCACCCACCCCCAGCGGCACAAAGCAAGCAATAAATATGGAAATCCAGAGAGCCAGGGCTGGGGAGGTGGAGGAGAACGAGAGAAAGATTTCACTGTCTCCAACAAAATACAGAGCAACGTTCTTTTTTCCCTTCACTGCATGTTCATGAATTCCTTATGGCCCCCATGTTATTGCCGACCCATCAAAGCGACAGGTGTCTTTCTTTCTCTGACAGAATAGCCTGCTGTTTACGGACTATCAGGCAGTCACTCTCCCAGCGCCTGCTCCTCTGCCAGCAACCCAACTGAGTAGCTACAAGTCTCTTTACCAATGCTGCTAAAAATCCAATGTAAATTCATCTCAGAAAAAAAGGGGGGGATCTACACAGAATACAGATACAATTGGTTGAGCAGAAGAGAAACAGAGTCTTTAAGGGAGTGGGGCAATCAAGACCAAGATGCTGCTACAGCTCGATGCCCTAGAAAACTGCTATTTAAAAGGAAGCCAATGTCCAACTTTTGAAATGTTATTTTTGCTGAAACTAAGCTGATAATTAGCCCATGGATTGCCAGCTTGTTCCAATTTGAGGGTCTTTTTGGGAAGCCTCCAGGGATTTGGTGTCAAGGACCATGTTGCTGCTGAACATGTCTCTTGAAAGGCTTAGTTTAAGTAAGACTTTGGCAGGATGGGTTTTAAGGAAGATCAGCACTGATGTGGCAAATCAGGCCAGTGATCCATCTAGAGGTTCTGTCACTCCTAACAGTAACTGGCATTATACATTTGAGAGCAAAAATGGATAAATAATGAAATAATTTGACTGACACTGAAGACGTCACTCCTTAGCCTTAGGCTTTGCAAACTTAATTCTAGTTGTAGAAGAGGTTTGGAAGAGGCTCTTGCAGGAACATGAATATTGGATTTCTGAAAAAGAAAAATCTCAAAAAGTGAATTAACACATAGATGCAACATTTGTCACCTTCAATGAGCTGCATTGACCACAAGTAAATAAACACAGCACCGTAACAGAGAAACAGCTTTAGCAGAGAAAAGCCATGCTCAATTTGTGCCTCTTAACTTTCTGAAAGCCCAGCGGCCAATCTCACAATCTGGGGAATGAGAGCTGCAATGCTTTCAATTTAGGTTTTGGGAAACACCTTGGATTCACCATTGACCAAAATGAAGAATGTCATGAAATCAGAAGAAGATTAGGAATGGGAAGTCCAACAATGAAAGAACTAGACAAATCCTAAAGTTCAAAGATATATAGTTTAACATTAAAATAAGGATAGCCCAAGCCATGATACCACCATGTATGGAAGTAAAAGCTAGACAGTGTGAAGAAAGTATATAGTAAGAAAATCAATTCATTTGAAATGTGGTGCTGGAAGAGAGTGCTGAGAAATGGGCCATCTGTCGACGATGCTTTGATCTGGATTTCCTGCATGGCAGGGGGTTGGACTGGATGGCCCTTGCGGTCTCTTCCAACTCTATGATTCTATGATTCTAATGCCATCGGTAGCCAGAAAGTCCAACAAATGGGTACCAGAGCAAATCAGGCCTGAGCTCTCTCTGAAAGTCAAGATGATCAAACAGGCTGTCATATTTCGGCCACATAATGAGAAGACATAACTCACTAGAGAAGACAATAATGCTGGGAAAGGGAAGAAGGAAATGAGGAAGGCTGCATACTGGATGGATAAATTCACTCAGGAGACCACAGCCCTGAGCCTTCATGACCTGGGCAGATCAGTTATTTTGTTTGTTTTCCTTTCTATGCCTCATATCTCTTAGAAAAGGACTAATGGTGGTTCCCAAATAAAACCATTTAAAAACTTTACAATATTTTTTAAAAATCACAATTAAAATCAACTAGCTAAAAACAGTATAAAATTACATAAACATACAAAAGTTAAAAATAACACTAAGGCACATCTCTTGTATAAAAGCTTCCCAGACACAATTATATATTAAAATCCAAAGGGTTAAAGACAGGGAGGCTTGGAGGTGTCTCACTCATGGAGTTGCCATGAGTCAAAGTCAACTTGAAGGCAGTCAATAACAAATGGCAAATAGGGAAATGGAAAGAATGTCCTAAAATATTGGGGGGGGGGGGGAAAAACACATTTTTCGAGCATTGAGAAACCCTGACAAGAAAAATCCTGGACCGATGAGAGTCTTCACAATTCAGAACGTCTGCACTAAATTTGTTATGTGGTTATTTTGCACAGAAAACAGCATTTTCTGAACAAGGGACACCTTTTTGTGGAAAAATAAGGTTTCAACAAAGAATTATGAATTCCTGCACACAAAATGTTTTCCGCACAGAACACCCCTCCCCCTGTATTTAGGGGTTATTGTGCATAAAATCCATATATAGTTGATTTGCACACAAAAAACGACCCTTTCTGGAAAAGAATTTATATTCTTGCATTGAAATACTAGTTTCCACACAGAAAATGCTGTTTTCTGCACAAAATTTACCACAGAACAAATGTCCAATTACAGCTTTTTTTCTGCATGTAAAACAGTATTTTCTGTGCAGGACTTAATATTTCAACTCAGAAATATTTTCCGTATAGAAAATGCTGCATGAAAAATAGCCACATGTGAATTTTGCACAAAATAAGTCCCAACTTACAAATAGTCTGTGGTTTTCAAAGACATCTTTGCTTTGAGAAGAAAATTGCAAAACCATGACTGGATTTCTAGATACAGTGGTACCTCGGGATACGAAATACCCAGGTTACGAAATTTTCGGGATACGAAAAAATCCCATTGGAAATCATTGTTCCGGGTTACGAATGTTTTTTCGGGATACGAAGAAAATTTTTGGTGCTTTTCGGCGCTTTTTCGCACGAAACGCGGCTTTTCCCCATTAGCGCCTATGGCAATTCGGCTTACGAAGGCTTTTCGGGTTACGAAAGCGGCCGCGGAACGAATTACTTTCGTAACCCGAGGCACCACTGTACTTCTGTAGTACCTTTATGAGCATTTCTGGTAGTCCATGCAGCCCAACAACAACAACAACAACCGTTTCAAGGAAAGAAAACTATTTCATCCAAGTAAGGCTGAATAATTTCCATCCTTTTCTTCTTGCCACCGAGAAAATAAATGCATCTTCATAGTTCTCCTCTGATATTCAAACACCCCAAAGTGTTTCAAGAAATTGCTTTATACAGAAATACCTGACGTTCTGCATGAAGATAATTTTTGTGGGTCTGCGAAAATTACATTTTTACACATAAAACACTGTATCCACATAGCCACATGGGATATTTTGTGCATGAATGCTGGAATTTAATTTTAATTTTTGCATACGTGCGCAAGAAAGAGAGAGAAGAGGGAAGAGAAAACCCATGTTTGTAGACAGCCCCTTTTTGTGAAATTTGCTAATTGGGTTGGTAAAAAGAAACTTAACAATGGCCTCTTACCGACAGCCAAAATAAAGCTGCTTCGAGTCACAGTGGAGGTATGGTGTTTCAATGATGCATGCTTCCTAAGAGTCCAGAAGCCACACCAAAGCCATGCTCCGGGCCCTAGGGCTGGAGCGTGGCTTTGGTGCGACTTCTGGACTCTTAGGACGCATGCATCATTGAAACACCATACCTCCACTGTGCCTCGAAGCAGCTTTATTTTGGCTG
>NC_056527.1:140192628-140239484 GCF_019175285.1 Sceloporus undulatus
AGCTGCTTCGAGTCACAGTGGAGGTATGGTGTTTCAATGATGCATGCTTCCTAAGAGTCCAGAAGCCACACCAAAGCCATGCTCCGGGCCCTAGGGCTGGAGCGTGGCTTTGGTGCGACTTCTGGACTCTTAGGACGCATGCATCATTGAAACACCATACCTCCACTGTGACTCGAAGCAGCTTTATTTTGGCTGTCGGTAACAGGCCTATGTTGCCCAAAAATGTGCCACATTTGGTGCAGGAAAAAGTGGCTTCCTGCACAGAAATTGTCATTTTCTGCACAAATTAATCTTGTGTGAGTTTTGCACAGACTAATGCCTAAACTGAAGATCTTATCAGTTCAGGATTCCTCTTCAAGAGTTTCTCAACTCTCAGGGGAAAAAAACCTTTTAAAACCACTTCCTCCATTTCAAGCATTTTCAGGTATTCCTTTTTCCCTATAGCACAGATCATTGGTCAAGAGGTCATAGACATTCAAACATATGGAGGGGGGAGCTGAATGTTAGGGTGAAGACTACCACCATGGTCTGTTAGTTTTAAGCAAAACAAAGGCTTAACTTCAGTCTGTTGTGTTCCTCTAGCTAGGCTGGGCAGGAGCCATGGACACTTGGAATATGGCATCACCAGAGGCTCAGTTAACCATCCCAAAAGAGTCATTGGGTTTAGAGTAGATGGCCCTTATGGTCCATTCCAAACCTCTCTGAGGCCCCTAGTCCTGATATTACAGACTTACATTAGCTATTGTTAAAACATAGATAGTATGAAAGATAGAAATATCTCATCTACAAAAACCTCTTTACCTGTTTGCTTGAAAGCAAACCTTATTCATTGGTGGCAGGTGAGTGCAGCTATTCTTTAGTCTAAGAGAATCCAGTAAAAAGTAAATATAAAGAAAGCATGAAAAAGAGAGGAGGATATTGTAAAATAAAACTGGAGCAACACTGATACGCCAAAAATGAAATGAGTAAAGTGTGTGCTTCCTAGGCTGCCAGAAGGACAGGCACCTGCACAAATATATTTAAAATCAATAAATTTGCTGAGGTGAAAAAACTTTACCTTCCATGCAATGTTAAGAGTTGTTCAGAGACATCTGCCTCTAAAATGCCCAAGCTGCCTATTAGTATTAGAAATTACAGCGTGCAGTTTCATGGTACGTGAAAGCAAGAGCCTGTGCAAAAGGATGCACTTAAGAACTGTTGTGATGGCTCCGTAGATGTTATTGACACGCTATTTGGTCTCTGCTGCCAGATGTACCCTGTAGTTAGCATCAATGATGAGCACATTCTGCCACTACACACACAGTTCCACCCGACAGCAAGCAATAAAAGAAATGCAGCACAGTAGGAAGGGCCTGCATCAGGTCCCCAAGAAACTCTCACACATTGCAAAGAAAAAACATTCCACTAGTGCTGCATCTTGCGATGGGATTAATCTGTGCATTTCTGCATCCTCTAAGAATGTAACAAAACAAACAAAAACAGGCCTGGAAAATGGGAATGGGGTATTTGAGAAGATGGTGTTGCAACATTCTGTATTGCAGTCCCCATGCATGGTAAAACATAGATCTAAAAAGCCTATTCTCTCTACTGACCCAGAATTCTCTATCCTAGTTGTCATGTATGGGAGTCATCATGGGAAAGACAACGGACACCAATATTTGGAAGAAAAAAGGCCACAACTTTATTAAACAACAACAATAACAATATCGTAGGATTGGCTCAACTGCATGAGGTCTGGATCTGTCATCAATCAATACCTAATTGATCGATGAAACCCATTTGCTTGGTCACAGCCAAGCTTTGGGATGATAAGGGGCCACCGGTTAACAACGCCTGTCTCTTTATCCTAAATGGTTATTTCCATGTGCACATCTCTGCCCCTTGTCACCAGGGAATGCTGAATCAATGTGGCCCCCACAAAGGCGCCACCACTGCAATCTCAGCCCCCCCCCCCATGTCCTTTTGGACTCCCGATCCAGGGCTATGCAGCTCTGGAATCCATGCCCAACAGATCCAAGAATTATTGCAACTGCCAACCACCCCAAAGTTGTGACAGGAAGCTCCCAAAACTGAAAAGAGGATGGGTGGGTGGGGAGAGCTGAGCTGGTAATGGCAGTGAGGCCCCAGCCTACGTGGCCTTAAATAGGCCTGCTGCCCAATGTGGGGCCGAGAAAGAGCAGGACTCCTGCTTTCTTGGCCCCCAACCAATCCTGGGCAACTCCGGGGCTGATGCTGCCCAGTCAGGAAGCACTTCCACCCACAGTGCTTCCTGGGACCTGTAGTCCTGATGCCGGGAGGAAATGCCTCCACTTCTGGCCCCAAGCCAGCCAATCATTAGCGTGGAAGCCTCCCACAAGGGCTGCTGGTATCCAGTTCAAAGAAGCAGCTCTCCCAGCACGGCAACTGGGCCGTTCCGCTGAGTCGGGCGGTCCCCATTTATCTTTGGTCTGTTGTTCCTCTGGTGGGGAAAGTAGCATGTCTCTCAATGCAAGATTTACAAAAGCATGATAGGTTAGAGTGGAGACCTGGTATAAAGTTCGAAGTAGTGTGTGTGTGTTTGTGTAATACTAGCTTCAGGTACATTTCTTTTTTTCATTTCCTTCCAAAATAAACATATCCCTTCTCATAGCTGCCTCCCTCAGGAGAAGCAACTGGTTAAATCACTTGGAGAAGCAATCAAAGTGCCAGGGAAGGAGCAGGCAGTAAGGTGGATGCACAGCTAGGAAATCTTTTTCTTTCCCTCTCCTTCACCTTGCTATTCATTGGGCAATTGGTTCCAGCACAAAGCTCCTTCTCCAAAGCTCATTTGCAGTCTGTGGCTGTTTCTCGCTGTCCCTGCTTTGCTTGTCCCTTCGCCAATGTTTTCTTTGCTCAGCCCTTCCCTTGGGTACAGCCCATTCCACGATGGGGCTGTGTTACACATCTGTTTTGTTTTCTGCATGATCTTCAGGATCTTTGCCCACACTATTTGCTCTCCTCATTCAGCTACAGCAACACATCCATGTTCCAATTCAATTAGATACCAACTGCCTTTTGCTGATGGTGTGAGAAGCAGGAATGAAACTTGTATCAGTGCCCTAGCACAGTAGTTCTCAATTTTTGACCCTCCAGGTACTTTGGACTTCTTCTCCCAGAATCCCTGACCATGGGCCATGCTGTCTGGGGCTTCTGGGAGATGAAACTTAAAACATCTAGGAGAACAAACATTGTTTTTCTAGCAGGAGCTGAAGACCAATGGTGCTGTGCCCACCTGGCAATATGTTAGCTCTCACTACTAGTCCTGCTTACGAGGCAGACACCTGACTCTTCCTTATGCACCAGGAAGGGGCAGGACTGCAGAAAAAGTTTTAAAGTTGCTCAAATGAGGCATATTGTTATGTTCCTTCAAGTATTTTTCTACTTATGGTGACCCTAAGGTTTACTGGGGCTGAGAGACTCGCCATGGTCATCCAGTGGATTTCCATGGCTCAGTGAGGAATCCAACTCCAATGTTCAGGGTTATAGCCCAATGCTCAAACTATACCATGCTGGCTCGTAGGCGAGGCTTAACTTATGGTAAAGCAACACCTCATTCTTCTTGGGACTTATTGATGGGCAGTTCCCCTGATACCTAAAACATATGGATTCCTGAACAGTTACTTGACCTCTCTGGTAATTTAGAGTCAACTAGCATGGGGGAGGGGGCTTCTTCACTAGAAGCCAGTGTGATGTAGTGGTTTGAACTTTGGATTAGGACTCTGGAAACCAGGGTTTGGATCCCAGCTCAGCTGTAAAACCTACGGGGGTCACCCTGAGCAACTCCCTCTCTCTCAGAGGATGGCAATGGGAAAACTCATCTGAAGAAATCTTGCCAAGAAAATCCCATCATAGGTTCACCTTAGGGTCACCATAAATTGAAAACAACTTGAAGGTACATAACAACAACAGCATGGGAAGTAGAAATGATGCAGCATGACCCTCACCTGGGTCACTGGTATGTTTTTTCTTTGGGATTTTCATGGCCAACAACTTCAACATATAAGAACTAATCATGGAAAGATTTTTACTAATGCTGCTAAAACTCAGAGAAGCTGGGTGCAAAGCAAAGCTGAGAATCGAGTAGTCCTTCAGATGTTGTTGCTCTTCAGCTTCCAGCTGCCCTAGCCAGCATAACCAATGATGAGGGATGCTGGGAGTTTCAGTTCAACCATGTCTGGAAGAGTGGATGACTCAGCCTTCGGGCTAAAGAAAGGAACACTTTATCTCTTCTCAGCTCATACAACATATTAGGCATGGGGTGCCTGTTTTTCCAGTCTCACCTTAGTTGACTTTAACCAAGTTTTGCGTATGCACAGAGAGAGCAAAAGGAAATGAACAATACATTTATCTATATGCCCAGGCCTCTCAAACTAAGCAGTCTCCCAGTCCCTAGCTTCTGTTGCTATGGAAATGGCCAGAATTCAAAAAACAGAGGCTTGAGGTCAGTGGTTGAGGAAGAGTGGTGCCGAATCCTCCTTTCAACTGACGTTTCAAATTTTTACAAAGCATTTTTTTTAAATAGCTCTTAGCCCGAAGTTCAAGGTGATGCTATGGCTAGGTATTGAAAGAATATTCAGAATATGGTTGAAAAATATCTTTTTTTGAGTGCTGAGAAACCCTGATGAGAAGAAGCCTAGACGAATGAGAATTTTTACAATTCAGCACAGAAAATGGCACTTCCCATGCAGAAGATACCACATATTACTTTCTGCACAGAAAATAATATTTTTATGCACATAAAACAATATTTTTATGCACATAGAAAGTTATTTCCTGCACCAAAAAAAATGCTGTAATTGAGGGAGTTATTTTGTGTAAAATTCACACATGGTTGATTTGCATAGAAAATTTCATTTTCTATGAAGGAAAAAAAAAACATGTTCTGTCTAAGAGATAATATAAGAAAATGCTGGTTCTTGCAGGGAAAATGTCCTTTTCTCTGTAAAACAACAGGTGAAAATTTTGCACAGAATAAATCCCAAATAGTGCATATGATTCTAAAACTGCATGGCTTTTGAAGGCTTTCTTGTACTTGTATGCTGGAGTAAAATTATTCGATTTACTTATGGCTTCATTTGAGAAGTAACTATGCGCCGAGACAGACCACCCGGAAATGGCAGTCTGCAGGCACCCATTTTAATTCCTGATGGACGCTGCTGTCGCCAAACTGTGCAACATCTTTCCGGAGTGAAAAGAACCTGGTTCTTCCAGGTTCTTTTTGTGGCACCCGAGTTGCATCACAAGTGCGCCACTGGTGCCCTCATGATGTAAGTGACACACAGTGATGTGCAGGTGCTGCACATCGTTTACCTAAAGATGGCAGCCCCCGTGTGGATGGGAGGCTGCCATTAGGTCACCACTTGCACGTACTAGGGTTCTGGAGCATGCGGTTGCCTTGTCCCTTAATGGTGGCACAGGAGCCCTGGTGGCGCAGTGTTTAAATGCCTGTACTCACTCAAAACCATAAGGTTGAGAGTCCAATACCAGTGAAAGGTCTCAAGTTTGACTCAGGCTTGCATCCTTCCAAGGAGTTCGCTAAAATGAGTACCCAGATTGTTGGGGGCAATTAGCTTACAGTTGTAAACCACTTAGATTCTGGTAGTTCAGTATGAAGCAGTATATAAATGAAGCTGTTTGTTTGAGTATTCCCAGTTGATTCATGTGCTTCTCCACCTAGGGCAGGTTGCTTACTGTGTTCCTAGACTCCAGCACAAGCAATTCACAGAGCCTCCCTTTCCTTGGGACTTCAGACACTGGTCTAGACCTCAGCCATTTCTGATGACAAGGAGAAGTAGAGCTGGGGGTCATCACTATACAGTGCGCCCGCATCATATGCGGGCTTGCTATACGTGGCTTCTCTCGCGCCCTGGAAGAAACAATGGGGTGCGCCGGGTGCATGCCATGGGAACGAGCCCCATTGTTTCTAATGGGGCTTGAGCTTACGTGGAACTTCCCTTAAGTGGCAGGGTTCGGAATGGATCCCCCGCGTAAGGGAAGGGCCAACTGTACTGATTGCACCCAACTCCAAAACCCCTAATGACTTCCCCCAGCATCTTAAGATATTGAACAGGATGGGAGAGGAGATGGAACCCTGTGTCACTCACAGGTTAATGGCCATGGGGCTGAACAGGAATCGCCCAGTGCTACTTTCTGGAATGGACCCTGCAGATGGGAGCAGAAGCACTGTAACACAATGGCCCTTCCTCCCACTTGATGGATCTGGTCCAG
This sequence comes from Sceloporus undulatus, assembly GCF_019175285.1. Classification (NCBI taxonomy): domain Eukaryota; kingdom Metazoa; phylum Chordata; class Lepidosauria; order Squamata; family Phrynosomatidae; genus Sceloporus; species Sceloporus undulatus. Next base: position 140,198,875 of record NC_056527.1, read on the forward strand.
TAACAGACCATAGTCTATAGCAGTGATTCCCAAACTTTGATTCTCCAGATGTTTTTGGCATTTAGCTCCTAGAATTCCTGACTATTGGCAAAGCTGGTTGAGGTTTCTGGGAGCTGAAATCTAAAACACCCGGAGGACCAAAGATGGTGAACCACTGGTCTATGGTATCAAAAGCCACACCAGGAAGATCAACAGGGTATCACTCTCCTCACCTGGAGGAGGTTGTCAGTCAGAGCAACTAAGGACTTTTTAGTGCTGTGCCCGAATCTGAAACCAGACTGAAATGAATCTAGAATATCTGTTTTCTACAACAACATTTGTCCTGTTTCCATAACTTAGGACAGAGTTCACCTTGACTATCTCCATTAAAATCTGGACTGAAATATAAAATATAAACTGTTCTGTATATACTATAGGGAATAATGTAATGAGTTGTCATGTATGATATGTATTATAGATATTTTAAGGTAAGCCGTCTGTTGAGAGGAGGGTGAGATCATGGAATATTAGAGGTGACTGCTGCTTGGTTGGCAATTTAGAACAATTTTTAAAATGTGTTATTCTGAGGCCGTTAAGTTTTAGATGACTGAGTATGCATCTACATAGTAGAAATAATGCAGTTTGATACCACTTCAAGTGCTCTAGCTCCATCTTATGGAATCCCGGGTTTTGTAGTTTTACCAGGTATTTTGACCACTCTGCCAAAGAGTGCTGCTGGTGCCTCACAAAACTACAAATCCCAGGATTCTGTAAAATGGAGCCATGTCAGTTAAAGTGGTGTCAAACTGCATCATTTCTGTAGTGCAGATACACCTTGTGAGTTATTATTTATATGAAGAATGTTATGTTTTAGATAATTGGAAGTAGATTCAGCTAGGAAATAGATGTCAGCTTTTTAGTCAAAATAATTCTAATCAGAAATGGGATAAAGAGTATAGTGTTGAGAGTTAAAGCGATGTATAGATAGTAATGGGAGTGGTGTTATGACTGATATATGTAATTGGAGTTAAGTAAGTAACTGTAACAGTTAAGCCTTAAAACACTGTAACCATAAGCTTCTGCACACAAAGTAATTTTGACTTGAACATTTTATCTTCTTATTAATAAACCACACATACGCACGTGTGTCTTGAAAAGCAACAATGCTATTACAGTGGTTATACATTCAGACATGTGGTGTCTGTGATGACAGCAGTTGTTCCGGAAAACTTGGGACTGGTGGTGGGTTTAGATAAAGAAATTCATGCACCAAGAGTCACAAACATAAATGTCACAGAGGGTAGCAGTAGCCTATATTGCCTTATAGGTGTCTCATATAGACAATGTTCAGTGGAGGGAACAAAGGGCAATTTGTCACAAACTGAGCACCCACATTGGTGTTATGTCACTGAATCTGTTTGTAAAGCATAATAGTAAAGCACAAATATTTATGTGAAATACTAAGAGTGTATGCATTGGCTCGTTTCAGGCATGAAGCCAGCCTAATGGAATACAAAATGAGAAGTGATTTTTGAAACATAAACAGTTATTTGACTTAAAATCAACCCGAAACAGGTAGCATGTTAATGTGTTGTTAGTCTTGCATTAAAGGGCTACAAGCTTATGCAATCCAAGGGAAGGCAGCCAAGAGCTAGTGACCACCAAGTGTTATGTCACACAGTAAAGGCCATTGCGATCTTATGCTCTGATTGGAGGAGGGTAGATGTTTATATAAACCAATTGATGTTGTTGAAAAAAGTAGAGGCTAGTAGGGATCTAATCTGATTGGATGATGGAGGCTAGGAAGGATATAAAACTGGTCCAGAGGGGACAGACAGCAGACTGATTGGAGGTGCACCAACACAGTACAGATAATGCAGTTTGACACTACTTCAAGTGGCATAGCTCCTTTATATGGAATCCTGGGATTTATAGCTTTACAAGGTTTTTAGCTTTCTCTGCCAAAGAATGATGGTGCCTCACAAAACTTCCCATCCCAGGATTTTGTAGGATGGACCCAAGTCCATTAAAGTGGTGCCAAACTACATTCTTTCTCCAGTGTAGATGCATGCTGGGTGAAGTATCATCACTAGGGTTGCACCATTGACCTCCTCCTATACCATACCATGCCGAATCCTTAGTAATGTTTTTGGTACACATGTTACTCATTCATTAGAATTCCCATTTATCACTAAATGGGATGACAATAGTTGTGACATAAAAAAACTAGCAAAGTTAAAACCGTACTTTTAAATTACCATATCATACACACAGCCTAAATGTATTTATATGTAAAGTCAGCCCTTCTTATACATGGATTTTTTATACACACGTTCAAGCATCCACGGTTTGAAAATGTTAAAAAAATGTATAAATTTCAAGCCTTGATTTTCCAATTTTTATAAGGGACACCATTTTGCTATGTCATTATATTTAATGGGACTTGAGCATCCATGGATTTTGTTATCCACGAGGGATCTTGGAACCAAACCCCAGCGGATAACAAGCATCCATTGTACATCATTTCATGTGGCTAAAGTGAAAATTTGCTAAGATAGGATGTTTTTAAAGAAAAAAATTAATTAAAAAAATAAATTATCATTACAAACCTGAGGCTACTCCTTCCTCCTCCAAGTGAGACTCATCATACTCGCACCATCACCATCATTTTAAAGGGATATAGGCAAATGCCATGGCCCATTTCTGCCAAAAGGCAGGTGTTTGGAAAGCAGTGGTGTCACAGCTTACTTAGGGTGTCACCTGGTGTGGTCCACACACACCACACACCACTAGTGATGTCCCTGTATGCGTGCCAATCTTCCACCCAAATGTGGCTGTTATACAACCCACAACAATACCCCTGTTCCTAGCTGATAGCTATCCGGACCCTGCTGCTTTCAAATAGGCTTGATGTGTTTCATATTTAAGTAGATACATGCCCATTATCTACAATGGATGCCCATTATGAATGTTTATTGATATAGAACAGATGCTGCTATGTATATAGCAATGTCCAGGGATTTTACCTCCCACATATTTCTTCCACAGATGGCATGAGAGTTAGGAGACCCTAATATTGTGCAAACACTTCTGTAGGGGTTACTTCCATAGCAACAGACCAGTGTGGGTCTGCTAAAACTTATCTTTTTCTCATGTAAACCCTAACTGAACTTAAACCTGGGATGGGTGAGAATTTTATTGAGTTCATGTTTTGATCCACACATTTCTGAATTTCAAGTTTGGAAAAAAAAAGTGAAATTAGGGGCGAAAGGCATATAGCAGCAAGCAAAACTGACAGATTAATCCATCCGAGCTGATAGCTTTGAGTGCTTAGCTCTTAAAAGTCTCATTTGAAATGGGTACAATCAACCATGTTTGTTTGTAGTGCTGAATTACTGTTGCCGACTGTTTCTCACACATTCTTTCCTTGAGAGACTTATCTTTAACATGTACATAACAGTCAGGTGCATATTCCTCTCCATGCAAGGAATAGCTGTCAAATTTGGTCAGTGGCTGAGAACTCCATTTGCTTCATTATGGATAAAAACTATATATATTCTCATCAAATCTGGGGGGGGGGGTGAATGTAAAACTACTAAAGATAGGAGAAACTAAAACTGACATATTCATCCATCCTGAATACAACCACAGTTGCCTATGATGCTCTATGGATACAGATAGGGGCATCTTTCTATCCAAGCATCTCTAGGAGTGTTAATTTAATTCAATAATTTCAGACCCAAGGTACCTATTAGGATTATTAGTGGGACTAAGACTGGTTGGCACGGCTGCCTAGATGCAATTTTTCAGTTTGAGGAAATCCAGGCACAGAATTTCAGGAAATCATTTGAAATTTGAGCTAAAATGCATAACTTCTCTTCCCTTGAAAGAAAATTACATCTGGATGGATGCATTCCGAAGTATAATTAATCCATTTGCCAACACTTTACCAATTATCTCAAGGCCTTCTGCATGACCCATTACTTCTAGATGTCCCTAAGTGCTACATAAACATCCCGCTTCCCTGAGCAGCTGACACTTAAATGCACATCCGTAAGTCCATTAAAACAGGACTGCAAATGGAATCACAAATTTGGCAGGAGCTCCTTAGCTAAGCTCTGCACTGTAGTTTGGAAATGCCATCCCAACAAAACAGTTCAGCATTCCTTTAAACTTCATGTTGTGAGGACTGCTGTCCAGCTGACACTTGCAGGGTCAGCATTCCCACAGAATGTTTTTTTCTGCCAGATGTTTTAGCAAACAGAAGCCTAGACACAACTGTGATTGTGTGTTCTTTCTCTGAAAGGATGTGGAAAAAATGTAAGAGGCAGAATGACTGATAATTATTGGGGAGGAGCACAGAGGGAGTTGCCTAAATCCAATTGCTAGTCCAGACTAGGCCAGACCCATTTAATGAATAAGATTTGATAAGTGTTGACTTTGTTGTTATTGTTGTTGTTGTGTGCATTCAAGTCATTTCCGACTTCTGGCGATCCTATCATGAGGTTTTCTTGGCAAAATTTGTTCCGAGGAGGTGCCAAATTCTCCCAACCTCTTGCATAAGACAGTCAGGATTCCACTGATAAATGGGAAGTATATGAGACACTGAAAGTGAGTCTATCCCTTAATGCAAAAGAGGGATATATTTCTTCACTAATTTAATTCTTGAGGACAGCAACGAGCAATTTTAGCAATATTATTCCCAAAGTCTTTCAAACCCACACAGCTTTTGAAACCTATTATTGTGTACTAACGTTCCAAGTGTTTTTCTCTACACAGAAAGTAGTATCTTCTGCACTGGAAACATCATTTTCTGCACAGGAAATAATGTATTTTTTTAAAATAGAAAATCATGCTTCCTACACAGAAAATCCTGTTTTCTGCTCACAAATATTCACAAGTGAAGTTGGTGCAGAAAAAGTCCTGAACTGCAAAGATACTTGGCAGTCCATTATTATCTTCATCAGGGTTTCCTTACACCTGAGAAACACATTTTGCAACCATGTTTCAGCAGTTTTCAAATAGTCTTCCTGTCCCAATCGCAAAATGATGCCGGTCTCCACATGCTCAGTAATAATACTGCTCACTCAGAGAGGAGTTAGTGTTCAAAGCTACATCTCACAAAACAAAGCAGAAAGATTTGTGTAGTGCAATTGCTGTCAGTGTCTGAGAATCCCCTGAGCTTAATACTTCATTCCTTCTGCTCAGAAGGAACTAAGAAGTGATACTTTGGTGGTGGCAAAGAGTCACACCAGATGAGAAAAGAAGAGTGGCTTACTTCACATTGGGGACGGAGATGATAAGAACTGAAAACAATTTGAAGGAACGGGGGCCTTCTTAATGCATTCTTGCTATTAACAGTCTATTAGAATCATGACAGTTCCCCAGAGCAGTTGACTTTAGATATTTGTTATTCATAAGAATATAAGAAGAGCTCTGCAGGATCATCACTGTTTCCAACAGCAGCCAGCCAGGGGGTTATCAGAATTTACTATGTCTAATATGAATTTATTCATGATTTAGCTATTATAGGATGTTCCTATTGGCCAAGAAAAGTTAGGAGAAGGTTTTGCTTTGTGGATTTTTTTTTTTTTTGGTGATTTTTTGGCAGTATGCTCCTAGTTCTAGGTTTTCTGCATAGCTCTCCAATGATTGATACATAATTTTCCTAATACTCTACATATCTTCCCTGTTTATACTGCATTACTGTAAAGCTTTCCAATAATTTGGGGAGAGGGGGGAGTATCATTCTTTCATCAGCAGATCTATATGCTTTTCTTCATTGGTTAAAGTGTAATAATGTAATTCTTTACTAACGTTCTTAAAGCAAGCAATAAGTAATTGATAGTTATTTTCTTCTCACTGTGAGAATATCTTCAGACCTATCCATTTTCTAAGCTGATTTGCAATTGTATTTTGAGCAAAATGTGTACTTGGCATTTTTACACAGAAAACTGGATCTGTGCAGAAAAGGTTGTTTTATGTACAAAATTACCACATGTGAAGTTTGTGCAGAAAGAGACCCAAACAGCAAAGATTCTCATCAGTCACGGATCCTTCTTATCAGGGTTTCTTGACAATGAAAAAACATGTTTCTTGACTATTCTTCGAATATTTTCATATGTTTCCTCAATCCCTATAAAGTATCACTGTGATAAAGGCATTAGAGAAAGGGTGGGGATCTGTAGCCCTCCTGAACTTACCCAACTGCAACTCCCATTAGCTGTAACTAGCATAGCAAATGGAGCTGAACCCTCAACGACAACTGGAAGGCTGCATATTTGCCACCACTGGTTAGAATCTTGACTTGAGAAGATCAGGCTTCAAATCACCATTAATCCACATAGTAAATGGACTGGGTGACTTTGGTTTATTCACTGTGTTGTCCAAAATTGTCTTGGACTCTCTGGTCTGCAGTGACCCTTCCTCTTAGTACTGTTTCCTCCTTTTTCAAAAGCATTACACTGAAAAATAGAGGAGATGGTTGGATGTGAAGCTGGGGAACGGTGTTCTTTTCAGAGCTCAGAAAAGTGACTGGTTTGGCTTACAACTGCCATAGCATCTCTTCCATCATGCCCTTGGATCAGCCATGCTGGCTTAGAAATTTTAGGAATCATAGTCCTCTCTCCAAACAAAAGGACCTGAAAAGTTACATTTTGGTTTACTAATCCCCAAATCCCTCAGATAGAATGGATTGTCCATGCTGGTGATTCTACACCAGCAGTTCCCAAACTTTGGTCCTCCAGATGCTTCAGCTCTCATAATCCCTAATAGTTGGGGCTTCTGGGATTTGAGGTCCAAAACAAACGGAGGACCAAAAGTTGGCAACCACTGGTTTAGGAGATATCATTTTGTTAATAAATCTGTTAAACTCTGGATTGAGGACATGCTTTCTGAGTTGGGGGTGAGTTGTTGTTTTTCTCAGTTTTCTAGGGGAAGAAACCTATTCCCCTTGATAATTTTTCAGGAAACCATATGTAGAAAATGAGGACAAATGAATATATGTGGCAAACCGAGAGAAGCTCACCCATCATTAATTTTCTTGGCTCTTCATCTTCAAGGGCTTTATGCAAGCTGATTGTAACACTAGACTCTTTCCCAACCAACATCTCTTCCCCATCAGAAACAAAGTAAGAACAAGACTCCCTAGCAAGGTGAGATACAGGGCAACTGCCTTGACAACCTAAGTTGAGTCTAATGTTATGCTGCTTCAGAAGGTGCCTGAACTCATCTCAAAGGAAGAAGACATGCTGGGCCTTTTCCCTTCAGCCATCAGAGAGATGATCAACCCTGGTCCATCAGGCAGCAAGCAGCTCAGAGAACAAGATTTAAATGCAGTTATTCACCAACTTGGTTTTACACATACCCCAGCCCTCTGCCCGTACCGTTCTGCATTGTTTTAAGAGCTGACAGACTGTTAATTAAAAAGCCGGAAATCAATTGGCCTCATCTTTCCCAGTCCAAGGCTCCTATGCACACAAGGATTAGAGTCTGCCTCTACTTTAAGTCAATTAGAGATAAGGCGGGTTATAGAAATGTCAGCTTCCGCTTATCAGCCCGCTTGAAAATGACGCAGATTGAAATGTAAAAAGATTATTTCCTCAGTTCTTTCCCTCCCTCTCTTATTCTAAGGGAAAAAAATGATTAAGTAGGAATCTGACAACCCATTGACGCTGATCGGTTAAGATAGCCACCAATGGACAGAGTTATTATGAATTCCTAGACACACCTGCAGGGCTGGCAAAGGATGAATGCTTCCACGAACACAGGCGCTGTCTCCTCTGCTCTCTCACAAGGCTTAAACACACTATGTAGTAGATTATCCGACCAGAAAGAGACTGGAAAGTTCCTTTGAAAGTATAATTAGTAGCCGTTATGGGTCCAAGAAGCATCCTGATGGTTAACTAATCATTATATGTATGTGTTCTTCCTTTAAAATATTACTCTTTGCTTTCCTAATTCTTACTAATACCCAAAATGTTTATTTTTAGTTTGTTTCAAAAGAACACCTTGAATGTTAACAGCGACTAGAATGTATATAAAACATATTGCCCTGCCACCTACCCTGTCAACTTAATACCCACAACAGTAAAGAATATAGCGTCTGAACAATGGTTGGGATCTGTTGGGGCAAACTAATCCGAGAATGGGCCATTCTACCAGCAGTTTGACTCTACATCTGCATGCACAAACAAGAGAATGGTTGTGATGGGGAAAGGACATAGTTCTGAGCCAACTGTTTCTTGAATACCTAGGGAAGGGGCTCTTGAAAACAAGGCACTATGGGAGGCTGGCTTGGAAAACCTTGCAAGCTCCTCCCTGACTCCAACCTAGGGGTTAGGGAGCTTATCACATGGGAGGCTTAGCATCCTCCTCCCATTATTAAATTGCCTTTAAATAGTCCAAATCGTGCCATCGGGATTCACGCCCCCCCCCCCCCCCACCTCTCCCATCCTTCTCCCTTATTTGAAGTGTAATGGAGCCATCCCTGTGCACTTGTCCCATCAATAAAACATAATGGAGCCATCATTTGGTAATAATAGAAGTTCCTGTTATTACCAAATGATGGCTCCATTATGCTTTACTCATGGGACAAGCACACAGGAGTGTGAATACCGATTGTGTGATTTGGTTGGACAATTTAAAGCTCATTTAATGATGGGAGGAGGGTGCTAAGCCCCCCGTGTGATAATCTCCTAGGTTTCTCAGAGTCCTATTGTCCTCCCATAGCTTTCTCCTTCATCTTTCCATGCCAACCACCTTCTAGCTCTTCTTTTCCTCACTTCCACTACTGCCACAGCATAACTATGCTAAAATGGGATATTCCTCCTCCACTGCCATTTAATGAGACCACAACCCCTAACTACAAATGTCTAGATACACACAGGAAAAGAAGTTAAAGTATCCCTCATTAAGCCACATTTGGAATTCAATGTAGTTATACCTTCACAGTAGGGAAAAGACATCCATTCCAAGTAACTAGTTCCCAAGTAGCTAGATGTCCTCTAGACTACGAGGCATGAGTGACATATGATGGGCTGAGCTCCTCTCAATAGCTTCAGCATCTGCCAATCTAGCAGTGTGAAAGCATGCAAATACAAGTAGATAAATAGGTACCACTTCTCAGTGGGAAGGTAACAGCATTCGGTGCAGTCATGCTGGCCACATGACCCCCCAGAGCAGTCCTTGGATAACGCTGGCTCTTCGGCTTAGTAATGGAGATGAACACCACCCCCTACATTTGGTTGTGACTAGAGATTCATGTCAAGGGACCACCTTTACCTTTACCTTCCCCCCCCCTTTTTTTTTTTACAGAACATATCATGTTGTTATTGTGTGCCTTCACTTCTGACTTATGGTGATCCTAAAGTGGCTTTCTTTAGAGTTCTTCAGAAAAGAGTTTATTCTTCATGTTTCGCCAGCATCTGTGGCTGGCATTTTCAGAGAATGCTGGCATGGAAGAAAGTGGGGCATATATATACTGTATACTGTGTGACCCTAGGTAGGGAGGAGTGATTTCAATGTTAATCTATGAATTGTTCTGTTGTTGAACACTCCTCCCTACCTAGGGTCACACAGTATACATATACCCCACTCTCTTCCATGCCAGCATTCTCTGAAGATTCCTGCCACAGATGCTGGTGAAACATCAGGAATAAACTCTTCTAGAACATGTCCACATAGCCTGAAAAACCCACAAAAAACTATGGATGCCGGCATGAAAGCCTTTGACTTCACATTTATTTGCAGGAATTATTCAGAGGTTTGCAATTGCCTTTCTTTGAGGCTGAAAGAGTGTGAGGTGCCTAAAATCACCCAGTGGGCTTCCATGGCTGAGCAGAAATTTGAACCTTAGTATCCCAGTATCCTCATCCAACATTCAAACTTCTACCCTATACTGGCTCCTATGTACCTTAAATTATTTCTCCAGGAAGAAAAGGACTCCTATCAGATACTTTTCTGGGCCAATCAAATAGGCAGGAGAACATACATTTTACTAGGAGTGACTGCTCTATTGCCAGGCTCCTCAAACACATTCCACTTTGTTTTTTGTCAAAATGGATGCCAGTCATCTTTACATGGCCAATATTATCGAGGTTCATTTAATAATATGTAGCAAATATTAAAAATTATGTGTTTTTATTGGAATGTAGAAAAGGCCTAAGACCAGAAAAGAATTCCAGATCCAGAAGGAAGGATGTAACCAAAGCCTCGAATTAAAATGGAATGCTTTTGCCTATAATCACTTTATCCCATTTTACCCCATAAGGTGCAGTATAGGGCAGCTTCTAAAACTTCCTGTCTTAATTCAATCTGATGGAATGCCTGTTGTGCAATGATTCCCCATCTGTTTCTTACTCAGTCACAGACGTTCTATCGCTAAAAATGGCACGGAACTGATTCCTTATTTGCCGGACCAAATGTGCATCAGAGAGAGTGAAGACTGAAACACTACTGTCTTAAGTAATATAAGATTATATATATATATATATATGTGTGTGTGTGTGTGTGTGTGTGTGTGTGTGTGAGAGAGAGAGAGAGAGAGAGAGAGTAGTCATGTGGCCTATCAATAATAACAAATGGAAGAGTTGGTGTCAATGGTAGATCTCTGTGCCCCTTTTATGATGGTTTATTGGTCATAATAAAGCTGTTGCACAACTCTAACTATTGTTTTTCTACTTATGGACCGCATGGTGATTTTGTTTCAATTTACTATGGAAAATCCCACAATTAAGTATGTAAGGCCAGATCAGAGGAAAGCCATTTTCAACTATGAAGAAGGGCTTCCCCATTTCTTACCGAATCCATAAAGACCTCCTCCGTGACATCATTCCATCAGCAGGTAAGGAATTTTTAAAATTCCATCCAGCTTTTGAGAACTTAAGGTTTTTAATGGGAAGATCCCACATTTCAGCCACAGTCATCCTTTCCCATCTTGGCCATTGCCTTGCCAGTGGATGGTCAAAGGAGTGCCCAACTCTGTTCTTGTTGCTGGATGACCTGCTTCCACCTGCTGCTGGAAGTTGAGGTTTGTGAAGCTGAGGAAGGACAGGTACCTTCACACTTTATAGCCTCATTGAATTCCTCTTGGGATGAGTGATAGTACCTGTTTCTGCTCCAAGTCTGTAAAGAATTAAAGTTACAGGAGCCTTGTTCCAGGTCTAATCTGGCAAATTTAGGCTGTATCAGCACTGCAGAACTGGATTGTTTCTGCCATGTGGATGCAGACCTAGTCAGGGGCCCAATTGACAGGTGCCCAGAGAAACCAACCAATGAAAAGCAACGGAAGTTGCTAGAAATACCCACTTCTAGTTTTGAAGAGCTGGCATTTTTTTGAAGAAGAATGGGTAGTGAATAAGTGAATAGTGAAACTTATTTATATAGGGGGAAAAGATCTTTGAGATCCTCTCAAACTCTGTATGATTCTGGCAGGAGTGGCAATTCACCCTTTTGGAACTAGGGAGAGTTCAGGGGCTCAATGAAGGACAAGGCCATCAAAAGTAGCCTTGGCATCCCTGTCCCTCTTCTACGACAGCTGTGAACATCAAAAAGGAGGGGGGACATCTGGGTCACAGCCAGTCTTCTAGTTAGTAGAGATTTATTTATTTTACTTATTTTGAGTGTTTATACCCCACCCTACATCCAAGCAAATCCCAGAGCAGCTTGCAATGTGTTGATTTGACAGTCCTTTGCCCTCCAGCTTACAATCTAAGAAAGACAAGAAATATAAGGAAAGGGGAATGGCAATGTGGAAGTGAATTAAATCTGACAGATATTATTCTTTCTATTCTTTCACCAGCAGTTGGAGCTGAGGCACAATGGAGCTATGCCTGCTTCCTCGTCTTTCCCTCTGGATCCACAGCAATGGCAGTCTGGACTGAGAGGAGAACTTTTCATCTGCTGCTAGATCTGAGACACGATGGAGCAGTGCCTGCCTCTTCTTCAAGAGATGATGAGCAACCACTAAACTGAGTGGGAATAACCATCCCAGCAACCTGTAAACTGGTACAATTTACCATCTCTTTTCTTACCTCAGTTTGCAGTCTCCATCTTAAAGATTTATATATGTACAATGGCCAATGTTTTGGATCAGATTTTTCTAACTTTCTGCTTCTTTTCCATCCCCTAATTTTTGCACTGGCTTGCTTGGTGAAGAGTTCTGGACACTCAAAAGCATGTGCCTCTATTGCACATCTTTTGTGACATTTTAGCAGTTCTTATAAAGGTATTAGCCACTCTGGGTTTTTTTCTCCTCCTTTGATTGAATCTTGCCAAGAAACCCCTTGTCTTCATAAGTTGGATCAAACCCAAAGGTGCATGACAACAAAGCAAAAAATGTATTTGCTTTTTTGAAGTGTCCTGAGCAGGTAACAGATTTGGGATTATAGTGAAGATAAGATGTATGGGGGGAAAATGATGAGCAGATGGACAGATTCCAGTACAACTAACTCAACTGCATGCGGAGCCCTTGTAATATACTTCATGCTTGCATGTGGAACATGATGCCAAGTGGCAAACGACTGCATTGGATTCAACACTTTTGATGAAAATAATCCTTTGCACACTTCTTAAATCTCATTGCAAAAAGAAGTCCCACCTCAAGAATTCATGCATTACCAGGCACTGTTTGAGAAATAAAATACAGACAAATCTATGTGCCCATTTTACAGTGCAAATGACTAACATGCACACAATAAAAAAAAAAAAACATACGAACACATGCCAGTCAATGGGGAAAATGCATACATTGAAATAAGCATGCACACTAGGGAAACAAGAGTGTATGCTTATTCCAATGTATGCATTTCCCCCACTGACTAGCATGTGTTTATATGTATCAATGTGCACAAATTCCCAAGTAGAAAAAGAATCTACAAAGGCATGTGATACAAACACAGACTCACACAAAACAAAGATGGGAAGAACATGCCAGAGGGATTCAGAGAAAGAAATGTACACAAAGAAGCTGAGATGGAAAATTTCACATCCCCAAATACTCAGTTAAGACAATTGGCAGTAATAAAAATGCATGCCATATACAATAATCACCATGTTTTGTTTTTACAACCAATGCTTTCGACAACACATGGAAAAAAGAAGACAAGTGTTTGGCACATTTGATCTATGCTTTTTTGGTGCATCATTCAGGACAGGTCTTCCCAAGATTTTTCACCCTCCACTGACATCACCTGCCCTTTAATTGTGAGATTTATGCATCTACACAGCCCAGAAGGTAAGTAAAATGTAGTAAACAGAGCGATGTTTAAGATTTATCCGCAGAATGAATCTGCAGGGCATGTGGTTGTTTTCATTAAATCTTTCCAAAGGAAAGTAGATGTGAAAGCCTGAGAATTTCCCAAGGTGGTTCACACAGGCTGTGGCTTACCTATTCAATGGCTTTGACATTTATCATCTTACAGATCTCAATCTCATTCTGTTTTGTGAAGTACCAATGAAAGCTCCCACATATGAAATATTATCTTATTACGACAAACGTCAACTCAAAGCTATTGGGGAAAAAAAGTCTTTTCCTCTCTTTCACCCATTTTTAATAAAACAGGATTATCTCCCATGGGAAGATTTCCCCCACTAGATTCCCCCCCCCCCATGCTGACAAAAGCTATCATCTGAGAAATTCAACTCATATTAAACAACGGTGAAAGGAAGCATTTAGTTTTTAATGGAGCCGTTCACTTAATTTTCGGAAGAGCTGTAGAAAAATGGGGCTGGGGGGAGGAGAGTATTCATTTCTTTTCACAGGAAGCTGGAGAAGAAAGCTTGAAGGAGCTCATGGAGAAGGGTCTTGATCTGTAGATGGTTTAGAAGGTCTAGGAACTAAATATGATAACAGTGGTTTGAGTGTTGGAGTAGGACTTCAGGAGATCAGGGTTCAAATGCCCACTCAGCTATGGAAGCCCACTGTGTGGCCTAATGCAAATCCCAATTCTCAGCCATGGATGAGACTATGGTAAACACCACCACTGTGAACATAGAAAAACTATGGTAAGTTAACCATAGGGTTCACCATAAATTGGAAATGACTTGAAGACATACAACAAAGTACCAGAGATTATGAAAATTTCTTCAGAATCCCCTAGCTGCCATTGCTGGGTAGGGGATTTAAGGGATTTGGGGCTAGAAGGGTTTTTTTTGGGGGGGTGCCCACTTCACCCCAATCGATCCAGTTCTGCTCCTTCATTACTATTTCATTTCAGCTGTTCCCCCTTCTCTATTTCCTTAGTGTTGCTTCCCAACTCTCCCATGTCTCGAAACACATCACAGGAACTAACGTATCAGTGGTATCAATAGTGATCCTATAAAAAACCCTATATATGGTACAATGATGTCATGGGACAACAGTGGAACAAAGTGCTACCAGCTATGCCTAGCAAGGCCTAGAGCAACCGAAGGGTATGCTGGATCATAAATATACCTCCCTACCTGTCTGCCCAATACATCTGTAATTATGGTCCAAAGAAACAAAGACATTGGTCCAAAAACACACTGCAGAAATAATCCAATTTGAGAATGCTTTAACTGCCCTGGCTCAATGCCAGGGAATTCTGGGAACTGTAGCTTTGTGATACATTTAGCCTTCTCTGTCAGAGAGCTCTGCAGTCACACTAAACTACTATTCCCCAGATTCCCTAGCACTGAGCCAGGGCAGTTAAAGTCTCCAATTGGATTATTTCTGCAGTGTGTTTTGGACCAAGGTCTTTGCTTCTTATCAAAGGTGGTCAGTCTGCTCTGGGTTTTAGTTTGACATGTAAAAGAAATGTGTTAGATGATGACCCGCCATCTCCAAAATAAGCCCTGAACCCTGGAGAGCACATTTAAATTTCAAACTAAAACCTGGAGCAGATACAGTACCACACCGAAATCGGAACCAGAAGCCACCAGAAATATCAGACCTATGGAGGAGCTGCCCATAGGCCTTAAGGGCAGAAGCATCACTTGGGGAGTCCAGTGAATGCAAACCTCAGCAATTGATACCTTAAGTGGGGGGTGACACCACTGCCCTTTGGCCAGAAATGAGCTGTGCTGTTTTCATTTTATTTCTTTAAAAAATGAATTTTAAAAAATTCTTTTAAAATTTGAAACATTAAAAATGTAAAAATTTAAACAATTTTAAAAGATATTTTTAAAATATTATTTTAAAATATTAAAATATTCTTTTAAATTTTTGTTTACATTTTACCAAATTTTCTCTTTGACCACATAAAATTTTCACTTTAAGCACATGAAATGACAGTGGTCCCTCCACATCTGCTGGGGTTAGGGGTGAGGGATCCCCGTGAATGTGGAAAAAATGCAAATTTTAAAAAGCACTGATGGAAATACCTTTCTAGGAATCCCCAGGGCATAGAATCATGCTGGAGGACTTACAAATGCCTAGATAAGGGTTTTCTATAGGAACGTCTAGGTTCTCCAGCACAACTCTATGGTCAGCTTCTGGAAGAGATGTGCTGGAGGACCTAGAGATTCCTAGAGAGAACATATTAATCAAAACTGCAAATAATCAGACCCGCAAAAGTCAAAGCTGCGGATGTGGAGGGCCAACTGTATGTATATGTAAATACATTTAGGCTTTGCATAAGATATTATAAATTAAAGGTCAAATTGTAATTTTGCTAGTTGTTTATGTCTTTACCATTACATTCGGTTTTAACTTGTTCTTATGATGTTTTTAATTTGTTGTTTTAACTTTTAGATTGTGCACCATAGGCAGGCTTTTTATATATTTTTGATTTTACTTGGTTTTGTACAGCACCGTGTAGATTTACGGTGCTTTATAAATAAAGATAATAATAATAATAATAATAATAATAATAATAATAATAATAATAATAATAATAATTCAGTGATATATGGGAATTACAATTTATAAGTTAATATTCCTACAGAAAAAAAAATACTAAGGATTTTGTATGTAGTATGGGAGGAGGTCAATGGAGGGGTGACACCATGAATTGCCACACTGGGTGATGCCAACCCTAGTGGCACAACTGCCCCCCTTTCCATCATGGACACACAAGGCATGATGACCTGCTTAATGCAGCTACTTAATTTCTATGTTCTGGTGTGTGCTCACCATGCCGCAAATAAAAAAGCAATCTGTACTGACCAAGCACTAGCTAATCAAATACAAATTACCAGGTGTCATGGGACAAGGTTCTTTCCAACACAATACAAATATGAGTCTGAGATAATGGCTCTGAAACCTCAAAGGCAAAAGCGACAGAACGTATAAATGTCCACCTCAATGAAACGTTTATGTTGGAAAAATTTACAGCACAATTCTAGGTATGTTAAGTCCCACGTTAAGACCTGTGGTGTACAACAGGGCTTATGGTTCATTACAGTGTAAACAGTTATAAAAAGAGAGTTGGCTAAGCCCTGACATCTTCACTAAAAGCCTGCTAAAATCAATGAAGTTGCAGCTATTCTTTTCACTACTCACTTTATCTGAAGCCCAAAAGGTGTTTGGCTTGCCTTAAGTGGCCATTTATGAAGAGCCTATTAGACAAAATGTGCTCCAGATTTAGGCAAACGATTAACTTACATTATGGTTCCTGCAATAAAGCTGCAATAAAAAGCATGGGTTTGACTCAGAATTCCAGAGGAAGGGTGCCTTTTCTACGGCTGGATCCACACTGCAGAAATTTTCCAATCTGACCCCACTTTAATTGCCACGGCTCAATGCTATGGAATTCTGGGAGCTGTAGCTTGCTGTGGCATCAGAGCTTTCTGACTGAGAATGTTACCTGTCTCACAAAACTACAATTCCCAGACGTCCATAGGATTTAGTCATGGCAGTATGTATGATTTCTGCAGGGCAGTTGCAGCCTATGATGGCCAAAAGCTGAGATGAGGAACTACAGAAGGCTGAAGGGTCTTTTTCATGTTGGGATCTTCTGGTGGTCACACGTACTACCACAGGTACAAAATAAAAATTGAATACATCTCCACTCCACTTTTAAAAACTGGCATTTTGTATGCTGAAGAGAGTGGATTTGGTACCTATTTAAAAAGTAAATTGTCATTTCTAGGGCCCTTTCACACAGCCCAATAAAAACACTACAATTCCACTTTAACTTCCATAGTTGAGTCCCATGGAATGCTGAGACTGAAGATGAGGGTGGGATTGTTTAGACTTCCCAGTTAGCATTATAGTGCCTCCATCTCAGGATTCCATAAGAAGAAGCCATGGCTGTTAAAGTGGAATCATGGTACTGTACTATAATTGTGTGTTGTATGAAGGACCTCTAGAAGATTCCAGGAGAGACAATACACCCTTTGGAGGAGTCAATACAAGGAGTATGAAGGGCCTCAGGGCAACAAGAAGCCCTGGCGGCACAGTGGTTAAATGCCAGTATTGCAGCCTTTCACAGCCACAAGGCTGTGAGTTCGATCCTTCAGGGTTCCAGGGTCAACTCAGTCTTGGATCCTTCCGTAGGTTGCTAAAATGAGTGCCCAGCTTGTTGGGGGCAACTAGCTTACACATTGTAAACTGCTTAGGGAGTGCTTAAGTGCACTGATAAGTGGTATAGAAATGTACTTGCTATTTGCTACTTGCTATAAAAATAGCCTTCGGTACTACATGTGGCTCCAGGACCACACTTATGTTCACATCTACTCAGGATTGGCCCTATGATGGCAGATTGTAAGAGGCAAGTGGCAATTCTACAACCATTTCTTCTGCCCTCTCCATTCACCTTGCTTGAATCACAGCCTTGGCTGCACATCCTAAACTAGTCTCCTATCCTGGTAGATGATGTTTTTGTGCTGCTAAAGCCTTAACTTCCAGTCCAATTGGTTTCTCTACATGGTATAGTGTGCGGAAGCACCACATTTGGCATTGCCTTGGGCTGGGCCTAGTATACTAGATCTAACACAAAAGAGAGATTGTCTTGATGTAAGGCAAACAAGTGATCAATGTACAGCTTAGACCAGTGGCCCTGACCTAGAACAACCCTATTGAAAGCAATTACCCATTTCGGCAATGAGTTCTTGGACAGACGTTGGGAGATTTACACTATTTAAAATGGGATTCCCTTTTGTTAGTGCCCTATCTCTAAAACAAATTAGAAACCCAATGAATTGAAAACTGGTGAGAGGGCACTTGATATCTAAGATACCACAATAGAGGTCTTCCTCCTTGTGCAACCAGTAATGAAATTCCTACATCGGGGTAAGTAACTTTTCACCTTCCAGATATATTGGCCTACAATTTCCAGTATCTTCAACTGCATGGCTGATGGGAAGGGAGATATAAGTGAAAATATTTTGAGACAGAATATTTTGAGCATATCTTTGGAGAAGCCCAAACAAACTTGCGGATAAGACTTTCTGCAAGTCCCCACAAACGGCTTGGGCACGGCAATAACCACGGCAATAACCACGTCAATACCAAGAGATACAATGTGGCAAGGACAAACCCACCCAACTCCTACTTTACACAAGAACAAAGAAATTTCAATGAATCCAAAAGACAGCATTTCATAAGCAGATACAATGAGTTTCCCTTTCATACACAACACATAATTAACCTTGCCACCACTAGATATCATTGAGACCAAGAGCTTAGCAGAATTCAAAGAAAGGATTAGGCATTTATATAACTAATGAGAACACTGATAATTACATTACATAGGATAAGGGGAGAAATGCCAGAAGAGCTATAAACCTCCACGCTTCGCCGCCTTGGCCAATGAGTAATGGACTAAAGTCAGGAAGACAACTCTTTTGTAGGAAGGATGATCTCTAGTAACCCTTGCTAATATTTCCGGATTTTGAAGCTGGCAACTATTGAGACATAATCTACAAGAGCCAATAGGCCACTATAGTAATCTTCGGTGCTATTGCTATTGTCTGTAAGCAAATTAGAGATTGTGTGTGAGAGAAAAAAACCTTGATAAAATTACTTGTGACGTCTTGCTGAGATGTCATTAGCCCTTGCAAGATTTCTCACCTCTAGAAAGAAATGTTTACTTTTCCTTGATGTTTGCACAAATTGTGTAAAACACTTCTGCCCAAAACTAGTGTCAATAGGCATCATGAAGCACACATACACAGCAAACACAGACTGCTTGATCCAAAAGAGGAAAACAACCAGGATGCCCTGTAATTGTTCCTTTTTGATCACAAACATGATTAAGAGCATGTTCTCCTTGGCAGACTCTTGGAAGGAAACAACATTTTTTTAAAAGAAAGAGGCAAAGCTGAAGAATTGGTAAAATGTCCTTACAGACTTGTGAGATGCCTAATGTCTTCCAGTAGCAAACTTTCTCATGGGTACATGAACAGAGTGGATTTAATATGAGAACTGGGCACTTGTGCCCCTAAGGTCGCTTGTTCCTGAAACACATTTGGTATCTTACCTTTTCTATAAGGACATTTTACAAATTTGTAAAAAATATACTTGTGTGTGTGTGTGACTCCTTCTGCTCTGTACCCCAGTTAGCAAGTGACCCAGGAAGCAGGTGGTTGGAGTGCAAGAGCTGTTGGATAATTAATTCAGTCCAGGTCAGTCCCAGGTTATCCAAATGAAATGAAGGGAGTAGCAAGAGGATGGTCATCTGCTGTTGAGAAGTCATCACAGCAAGTCAGTAGTCCCAATACACCAAGCCAGCAAAGAGAAAACAGAGGGTCCGAACAGACAGGCCAAAATAAAGCTGCTTTGGGTCACTTTGGAGGTATACAGTTTAAATGCTGCATGAGTCCTAAGAGGCCAGAAGCCACACCAAAGCCACGCTCCAGTCCCAAGGACTGGGGCACAGCTTTGGCACGGCTTCTGTTGGGATATAGCAACTTCGCATGCTGAGACCTTCTAGTAATGCATGTCTATGGTATTTTATGGCCCCCTACTCATTGCCCCTCCTTATTTCCTGTTTACCCATGAAGACACCTAACCTTTTGTTCTCAAGAAGAAGAAGAAAGCAAGGATGAGACGCCATTAGCACTAAACTTACCTACTAATCTGCATGGCTGTGTCCAGAGCTGAAAGGATGCTGAGACAGCACCTTTTCTGAGATGCATGTTTTCTACCTCATTTTTCTTGCAACATGAAGTGTTCTACCTCATTTTTCTTGCAACATGAAGATACCTGTGTATCTCTTCATACACATGATTTTGTAAGTAAACTTATTTCTTTTTTCACTTTTAACCAAGTGACTGTGTTTTTATTGGGGACATGTGGATGGGAGAGGAGTGAGCTAGTTGAGTTTTCCTGCATGCCTCATATTCCGCTATGTAAACTCTGCTAGTAAGATTAAACAATCTTGCTTACTTTCCTGAGTTTCAAACGATCCTCAAGAAAGAACTACATTTCCCAACAGCTTCTAGCCTCTTAAGATGAATGTGTCATTTAAACAGCATACCTCCAAAGTGACCTGAAGCAGCTTTATTTTGACCTGTCTGTTTGGGCCCAGAGTTGTCAAATCATAGCCAGCCCAGGGTCAAGAAAACACAAACCCTGAACTCCAAAGAATATTACTAGTCACCTAGGTAAGATGGTTGCAAGCAACATAGAAATGCCTGGGAGCTGTCTTAAAATGCCAGGTGCCTAATTTATGCATTATTTATTTCATTTCTATTCTGCCTTTTTCCCAAAGTGAGACCCAAGACAGCTCCCAGAAAGAGGCACTAAAAACACTTTAAAAAATAAAATATTCACAAAAACAATATAAAATTATTTTAAAGACATGCATGCCATATTCCCCAGTTCCTGAGACTCAGAGAGAGATCACCATTATCAGGCGCTGTAAATTCCTGGACCTCTGACTCTGTGTCTGAATCATCTGACGCCACAAGGTGAGTTATGATACCCTCTTCCCCATGCCATCTTTGGTACATCTCAGAGCCATTGATTCCATCAAGATAACATAGTCCTCAAGGACCATCGTGTTTCAATTGGGAGGCCTACTGGACATTCTTAGTTGTTTTAATGTCTAAAAACTAATCCAGACTTTAACCAGAGCCTGGAAAAAGGGACAATGGGCAGCCCATTTCTCTCCATTCTCTTCTCTTCTCCTTTCCTCTCTCCTTCTTCTCCTCATCCTCTTCCTCACAAGGAGCTGGGAAAAAATCCAGCACTAAGAGAGCTGCATGCAATGTTATTTCAGGATTTTAAGTATGAGGGTTGAAATAGCAAAACATTTTCTCCCTTAAACTTAAACTACAAATAGCTCTGGTTTCCAAAGTAACTTGCACTAACCTGCTTACCCAGGGGCAATTCCTGCATGCTCCAGGCAACCAAGCGATTACTACATTTGAAGGAGTAGAAGCAACAGCATCACCAGTAATACCACCAGCAGCAACAAAAGAAGTGGATCTTGTGAAAGCAACAGCCCTCTTACTTATACAACCCCTCCATAACGTACTTCTTTTTGAAGACTGAAGACACACACACACACACACACAGGTGCGTTGTGGTTTAAGCTATGCGTGCCACAGTGAGATTTTCTGCTTTGTTGAATTTTGCCTTTTTGATATATATACATAAAAAAATCAATGTGAAGAAAGAGTTGAACATGTATATGTGTTTTTACTAGACCTTTTGCAAAGAGGACCTTTTAAGAAAGATGTGCTACTTTGATGAGGAGGATTTATAAATAATAGATAAAGCAGTGCCCTCAAATATGGATGAGCAGCTCTCTAGTAGGCCAGGGAGAATGTTCCAGGAACAACTGATGTACATGTAAGTTTGTGGGGGTCTGGGGTAAGGTTAATAACAATGTGATGAATAAAACAGAAATTTCATTGGATGGTGATTAAAAACTTTTGGCACTACAAAATTGTTTGGTCTCTTCCAGGGTCTGGAAACCATGACCTATTTGGAACATCTTAGGGAGTTGGGGATGTTTAGCCTGGAGAAGAGAAGGTTAAGAGGTGATATGAGAGCCCTGTTTAAATATTTGAAGGGATGTCATATTGAAGAGGGAGCAAGCTTGTTTTCTGCTGCTCCAGAGAACAGGATCCAATGGAGCAATGGATGCAAGCTCCAGGAAAAGAGATTCCAGCTCAACATTAAGAAGAACTTCCTGACAGTAAGGGCTGTTCAACAATGGAACAGACTCCTTCCTCGGAGATTGTGGTGGAGTCTCCTTCTTTGGAGGTCTTTAAGCAGAGGCTGGATGGTCATCTGTCAGTGGGAATGCTTTGATTGAGATTTCCTGCATGGCAGAATGGGGTTAGACTGGGTAGCCCTTGTGGTTTCTTCCAACTCTACGATTCTATGATTCTATGATTTAGCACATTATCAATTCCCACTGAGCCTGCAAAATCAAGATTCTCAACTTTCCAAAATTCTGATCACCTTTATCTCATACAAGTTATCCAGAACTGACTAGGTCTGGACATGGAGACATATAAGTATATCTAATGAATTAGATATAATTTCAGATTTCAGAGGAAGTCTAGTCATTTCAATGGGACAAGATTTGGTTTGCCCACCCCCCGTCATAGAGAATTAACTTTCAAAAAGCAGAATATTTTAAGAATATTTGTTGGGATGTCTCCTCAAGTAGCATCTCTACAAGTTAAACCCAAGGTGGGAGGAAGAAATAGCTTTATTACACATGGGTCTCTCATTTCCATTGAATAATCTGGCATAGTTGTTACTTAGATCAAATGTTCGATGAATGGTGATCACAGGTCCTCCTTCAAAGCACTAACTGGAACACAATTGTGTTGAGAGCCATTATGGAACAGAGCAAGATGAAATTGTGCAACATCTTGAGCAAAAAGGCACTGCTTCTTTGTTGCTGTTGTTTGTGCCCAATGGTGTAGTCCTAACTATATGAAAAGCACTTTATAGCAGTGAATAGAAGCTTCTTTTTGGTTTTGATTGTGTTAGCGCTGAAAATTAAAATGATGCATATTTGTTGCACCCCTGTTTGAAAGGTATTGTGTTGCGATAATATATCCTATGGACAATTAAGCACTGTAGCAATTTCTCAAACAAGTTGGAAATTGGGTTTGGATGGAAAATTTCTAATTACCAACATGTCTTTTGCTGACTCAACTAGCCTTTGAAGAGACTGCACCTGTGATTGAGAAGTGTGGCGGTGCTCACAACTTTCACTGAGTTTAAGTATAATTGACTTAGGACTAATGAGTAAAGTTTGCTTAGTAATGACTACAAGTACCGTTTGCTTAGCAGACCAAATGTGATGTGGTGGAAAGGCTTAAAACAGCAGGGTTAAGGTCCATTTTGAAAATGCTACCAATAACCCATATGACCTTCTCCCCTTTTCCAAAGATCTGTTACAAAAATGACCCATTGACCTGCCTTCTAAACCACAGCATGGCCACTCTCCCTATCAAGAGCTCCTGCAATGCATATGGAGGTTGCTCTTCCTGCAAGATCAGCCAAGCCTGAAATTCAATCTCAAGTGAACCTACCTACCTTTAGAAAAACACTCAATAAAGGGACAGAGTGGTGAGAAATGCTAATGGAGAAACCAATTTCTCCTTGACTCCAGGTGGGACCTACTAGGCCCCAGAAACAAGTGAAGCTGAACAAACAATTAACCATAAATTGTTTAGCTGACTGATTTAACTCCCTCTCCACTTCAGGAATATCCAGAAACAGGTCATGATTTTGAAAATGATCTGTGAAATATGTGACTGCAATGTTAACAGCAATCTTTTTTAAAAAGGACATTTGCCAGGTATCCACAACGCACATGAACACATGCCTCACCTAGAGAATAACAGGTCAGGTAGTGTCTTCTAGGTAAACTGATGAAATGCATTTTTTAAGGTTAGACCTGCTAAGCATTTAGAACACACCATGCTGAGAAACAATCAATATGGCTACTACAAAGAGAGACTTTTTGCCCTCATGGAGACATAGACATGGTGAGAGACTCATGTTTCTCGCCACACCAGACAGCATGATTGGAAGCTATTGCTTCAAATTATAAACAGACCACAGTTTCTAGTATTTCTGAACTCTGAGAAACATTATTTGTTCAAACATGAATGAATAAGAACAAACCAGGATTAGTAATTTTGGATCTTGGTATAAAGAAATGAAGTTAAAAGAAATGCTTGTTATTCCACTGAAAGGGGACATAGGGTCTGAACAGGCAGGCCAAAATAAAGCTGCTTTGGATCACTTTGGAGGTATGCTGTTTAAATGATGCTTGTGTCCTAAGAGTCCAAAAGCCGCACCAAAGCCACGCTCCAGTCCTAAGGACTGGAGCGTAGCTTTGGCGCAGCTTCTGGCCTCTTAAGATGCGTGTGTCATTTAAACAGCATACCTCCAAAGTGATCCAACACAGCTTTATTTTGGCCCTATGGCATTTATCACATGAGCCCCATTCTAATCACAAGTGCATTAGTGAAAAGCACCAGGCACACTGGGGGGGTGCATGGAGTGTGGGCTGCACTATGTCACACTGTAAGATGCTCTGTGTGTGCGTGTGTGTGTGTGTGTGTGTGTGTGTGTGAGAGAGAGAGAGAGAGAGAGAGAAAGAGAGAGAGACCAATGCTCCCCAAACATCTGTCTTTTGGCAGAAACAGGAGGTAGCATTCACGTCCATCCTGTTAAAACAGTGGAGATGATGTGAATGGGATGAGGCTCAGCTAGAAGAGAAAGAAGAGGCCCCAGGTTTCAATTTTTTGGGGGGAGAAAACCCTTAAAATTGAACATTTTAATTTTAAAAATAATTTTTTAAATGTTTAGAATTTTAATTAAAGCCATCACACTTCACCAAATTTTCACTTAAACGACTTGACACTATATACATGCAAATACATTTAAACTGTGTATATGATGTAATTTAAATGCATAATCTTAATTTTGCTAGTTGTTTATGTCACAACTCTTGCCACGGCATGCAACAAAATATAAGAATTATCATTTATGAGTAGCATTAGTAGAAAAAATATTAAAGAACTGGGCAGTGTGGTATGGGAGGAGGTCAATGGAGGAGCAACACTATGAGTTAACACACTGAGTGATGCCAATCTTATTGACACTCCTGATAGCAATTTCTCAGCAGCCCTAACCAGCCTTCACAATTACAAGGAAATATGGAAGCCACATTCTGACAACATCTGGAGGTCCACAGTTGCCTACACCTGAATTAGCTGGAAACCATGTCTGATGAAGGTCTCTGCTTCATTAACTCTTTGGATTATTACATTTTATGGGGTTAAGGACCCTTAGATAAGGCTAATGCAGTGTGCATAGTACACCTCCATTTCCATAATCCTTTGCGGCATGAATCCAATGATACACAGCACTCTCCAGGAAGATGGAGGTCTTATATAGATCCTTAAAATGACTAAAAGAAGGAGAGGTAGATGCTGGGATGCACAGATGAAAGAAGGAAACTCCACACTGCTACGATCTGCTTTGAATTGGCATTTCTTAACTGAGAATGGATAGCCTAAGCAGATATTACTACTGGTAGCTGTGCAATGACAGAAAATCCTATTCAGGGCAGGACCAGTATCTTCAGAAAGCTATTGGGACCGAAGCACCATGGTTGGTCAGATAATGTTAATGCAAATGCTGATAAGGTCCTTTCACTACTCTTATCTGGACGAAGTGGAAGAACAGAGTAAGGGAAGCTTCCTAACATTTAATTAAATTTTCCACAGTGCCCTGGGAAAAGGTCCTTCAGATGTTGATGAACTACCATTTCAACATCCCTCACTAATACCTGAACAGGCTAGGGATGATGGGAAATGACATCTTCTGACAACTGAGAGGACATGTGTTCCCCACCATAAGAAGAGTAGGTCAATTACATTAGGACTGCTGTGTCAGCTCCATCTGCTGCCACCAGGTAATGACATGATCAGGAGGGTGCCGCTGGCCGCCCCAGTGTATTATTCTCTCCAACCTGTCCTCTTTGAGGAAAGTTCTAGAGCTTCAAATAATATTGAGGAAAACACAAACTACAAAACACACACACACACGAGGAAGAACTTCCTGACAGTAAGAGCTGTTTGACAGCGGAAGATGTTTCTTCAGAGAGTGGTTTAGATGCCTTCTCTGGACATTTTTAAACTGGGTCTGGATGGCCATCTGTCAGGAATGCTCTAATTGTATATTCTTGCATTGAAGGGAGTTGGACTGGATGCCCCTATGGTCTCTTCCAACATTATGATTCAATGGATATCCCAATACTTCTTGCTGATACTTTAGTTGTTATGCTATCTTATCATCAGTTACAAGAACTCTGAAAAATCATTAAAATCATTAGGTTACTCATTAGTTGCAGTTTGGGGATTCTTTTTTTAAAAAAAATCTCAGCTGGAACTCATGAGTGCAGTTACAAATGCATAAACTAGAATTACACATTTGTAACTGATTTGTATTCATGTTTCCTACATATTCAATAATGTA
This sequence comes from Sceloporus undulatus, assembly GCF_019175285.1. NCBI lineage: Eukaryota > Metazoa > Chordata > Lepidosauria > Squamata > Phrynosomatidae > Sceloporus > Sceloporus undulatus. Next base: position 140,225,222 of record NC_056527.1, read on the forward strand.
GGAAACACACAGAAATCATAAAAGTTTCCCAGTCCTGATTTACGGGGTCTGAGCTGCTGCAAGCAATGAGAGAAGGGGTGTCTGTACTTCTGTCAATTGGGACTCAGCAGACTGACATTCCCACCTCAATCCCATGAGTGATCCCCAGCACAGGGACGAATTGTGACAGGAATCCTGTCTTCTGACTGTTGCACCAAGGATTGCTTGTGGGGAGGGAGGTGGAAACGTCAGTCTGCTGCATCCTGATCAACAAGAGAACAACCCTCCATTGCTCATAGTGGCTGCTGCCCAACAAGTTCAGATGGGTGGCGGGGGTCAGGGGGTCAGGCCAGGAAATGATATTTAGTTACATAACTAAAGTAGTTAGGTACCTAAGTAGCTGATCTAGAATTACTCAATTTTAGTATTTTTATTTTGTGTGGAACTGGACCCATTTTTGCCTCTTGAATTTTAAAAAAACAGCATCCACCCTCAAAAGTCCCCTCTTCTCCCTTTTTCCAAATCTGCCCCAAGTGAGGAAAAAACCTCCTCTCTCCTCTACATTCTATTATATGATCAGACTTTTTCGTTCATTCATTCATTCATTCATTCATTGTTTTTATCCAATTGCATATACTCTCACTGTCATCTCCAGATGGCAAGTTAACAGGTAAGTCATATGTTCCCATTACTAAAGGAAAGTGCCTGGACTAATGTCACTGAGGTTCTGAGCAGTGCAATAAACCCAGTCTTGATCATATATATCAGGATGGGCAACCGTGGAGACCAAGAGCCGATTTCCACTCCTCTGCCCTCCATGGTCTGCACAACTGCCTTCAGACATACTGAAAGGGATTCCTTCTATGTATGCTTTTAGCTGATTGTTTTCTTATTTTGTTTTGGGGTATGAGATGGGAAGAGGGTTCTGTGGGAGCACCATACTTACAGAAGGCTTGGGGTCTATTCTGTCCATATTTCAGTCACAAATATTGCTTAGAAATGATCATTTTTCTGTTGGGGAGTTTAGGGACACCCCTAAACCTGATAAACTTTGGGGTCCACAAAACTGGAGATCAGGACAACACATGGTCCACAGGCCACACTCTCCCTGGTCTATGTCACCTATCCTAAGTGCAAGGGAGTTGGAAAATAATTTCCATCCCTTATCTTACCTGGCAGGCCATCCAGGTGTGTCCCAGATGTGATGATATCACACTACTTATAATTCTCAGTGTCAACTACATCCCTGTGTTTGTCGAAGTAGGAAGGAAATTTTAGAGGAGTTCAGGATGGAAGTGAGCTACTATGGACAACTGTCCCAAGCAGACATCTTTCCATGGCAGTTTTGATTATTTTAAGCACATTTAGAATAAAAGTTAATATATTCTTTTAGGAGGCTTGGAGGGGAGGTCATTGGACTTTGAAAGAGAACAAACAATGGACTACCTGCAATGTACCCTTGCTCTACCCTACTCTACCCAACCCTTGCTCTAGCTGATGCACTACAACTGGTTCTTTAGTTAGTTAACTGACATAACTTGATTAAAAAAACACCGCAATTCTGATTTGTTGTGTGGAAAAGAAATGCACACAACATACCACTGTGCTAGAGAAAAGACTGGGTTGTACAATAGCAAGAAGGCACGGGTGCTGAGGGATCACTCCTTGATGTGAGAACAGGGATGTTCTGAGCACTCCCAATAGTATGCTTGCCTTTATCGGTAAACTATTGAAAGGAGTGTGATAACAGATGGAAAACTCAGCAGCACCGAAGGAAGCCTGTATTCCTTTGGGCCTTTTCAGGTATCTTCCTTCTCTCCTCTGCTAAGACTTACTTAAGACTCAACAGTTGCTAGGCAGTGATGCTAATTAGGGCAAAGATGAGTACTATCATTTTTGCATTAATTTGGAGCCAACATTGTGCTCTTCCTTGGCTATGGGCTAATGTTGAAAGGTCTTGATCAAGAGACCAGCTAAGAGCATTTTCAACTCAATAGATGATTTAATTCCTCTTTATTTTGAAACAGATGTTAAAACAAGGAAAAGGGGAAAGGGAGCAGCCGTCAATAATTCTCTTCAACCTTTCTTGGTTATACCAACCCCATCTTCAAACCCCTGACAAGCCAAATTGCCCACAAAAGGAAGCACAAAGGGAAATCGCCGATCCAGGGCTATAACTCTCTAAGTTCATTAACTCTGAATTATTATTTGAGCCAGCCTCAATTCTTCAAGAGTGGAATTATACATTCTTAAAATAATGTTCCTGAAACCGGCAGGAAAGCAGCTTTACGGTTCTCACCTTGAACTCCATCAGAACTCCTACCTCATCTGTTATCCTTTCCCAGATCTGATTCCCCACTGCAGCACTGCAGTTTCACCTTTAATTATGTCAGGCATTTAAGAACTAATGGTCATAGAAGAGGAGTATACGAGGCCATAAATGGTTTTTGCAGGTGATTAAATGCCCAAACGGAACAGAGGTACTTGATAAACGCAAAGGCCGTTTGCTCACTTATAATCCCAATGCCACAAACTTTATTCTTGTTGCACGAAACGCTGCGAGAATGTTCAATGAAGCTCAGACAGAGAATATGGCATGTGTTCCCTTCCCCATTCTTTCTTTAGTTAGTGTCACTAATTAAAGTCCTTAAACATTATACAAATGAAAATTATACCGGCCAGATAATGGCCAAACAAAATCATTTTCTGTGGCAATCCCAATTCAAGCTGCTCTTATGGCATTTTATCAGTATTCTATACATCTGCCACAATAAGCCCTTTGGAGGTAGACTCTTTGGAATATAGGGTTAAACTGGGAAAAATAACTGAATCAGTACTAGCTTTTTCTACAGACTTGCTTATTACAGGTCCTTTATGGACTACAATTACCAGAATCCCCAAGTCAGCATGGAACTGGATGCCATTGTCCAAATAAGTTGTCCAGACTCTTACTATGGTTGTGGATGGTAGCATACCTGAAAAACTAGGCATAGGACTCATATGTAAGGGACGCTTACTGATTAAGTAGATATAAGGATTTGCACTAATGGTATATTTGTCATTTCCTAATTCGCCATTGCGTGTATGTGTAGGTTCAGATCATGTATTTCAAATAGCAGACTGCCCTCAGTGCAAAAGTACAAACAAAGCCATCCCTCATTGTTCCACATTCAGAATTACAGAAGTACACCATGTAGTAAAGGTTTCAAATCACAGCTACACTTTGTATGTACAAGCACAAAATTGTTAAACAGCTTGAGCAATGAATTGCTCCCCCATCCCTACAGATCTGCCAGGACTGTTGGGAAATCTTTACTATGTATGTGATTTTTTTCCCCTATCAGAGGTGGTGGTAGTGGAAAACATCACTATAATGGCTCAAAATGCCTTAGGCGGATGTTTGCAGCATCACTATGAAAGTGTCATCTCAAGTTGCATGAAAAACTTGAAGTCCAAGCACCGGATTACTTCTCCCCACCATCTTAGCTGTGGTCTCTTTAGCCCCCAGGGCTACAGGTTAAAATATCTCTATAAACAATAATATCCAAAATCCACAAAACAGTGATTCCTTTATTTGGGCAACCTCTGCTTTTGCCTTATCTGACATATGTCTATTGCTGCCCCTTGCCCTTTGGTTTCATTTTCTTTAATCCTGTTCTCAGCCACCCAACCATCTTTGCTTTGATGCTTCTAGCCTACTTGATCCACAGATGTCCTTGCCAAAATCAGACTCCAGCTGCAACCTTACACAAAGTTAACCTCTAGGCCTGATATTTCCATACTTTGTCTTGTATCTTCAAGGCTACACAGAAAAAAGAATTCTCCTAAAAGCTGAGGCTTTTATTCTTACTGGTAGCAAAAGAAGATAATTGTGAACATTTTGTACACAGGAGAAAAAAATGATGGGGATAAATAGGATCAATCCAAAGGCTCCCTCTGCCATCCTTCCCATCCATCCTTCACTTGTTTACTTTAACTAAATCTATCCAGTCTTCGTGCCGTCTGAGAAAAAGGAAGGTGGGTGAAGAAGACAATGATAAATCTGAGTGATATAATATCTCCTAAAAGCTTCAAGAAGAGACCAAAGCTTTGTGCAGTAAATAAAAAAGGGCATGAAGAAGAGTAAATTTAAGCAGAAGGAAAACAGCAAAGAAGTGTCACCCCAAGAGGGCTGCTCTGCAAAGTACTTTTTTATTGGGATGATTTCATGGGAAAGGAGGCTCATCTCTTCAGGGGAAGATTGACTGTCTGCAGAATCACTGGCTTCCAGTAACACAACTAGCTGGATTTGTCAATGGGGCAATAAGGATGTGGGATGGAGTAAAATTATATATGAATACACAATATAACAGGAATGGGAGGACTGGGTCAGCCCTTCACACCCATTGCTACTAAATTGTTTGGACTATTTTGTTTTTTGTGTGGCATACTACTGGTTTGATAGAATTATAAACTTTCAGATATCTGATTATTACTGTATTTCCTTAGTCTGATTGTCTGTCTGCTTTTGACTGGTTTTGTAAAGTACTTCCTTTTTGTTTGTTTGTTTGTTTGTTTTGACTGAAAAGGATGAGATGTCACTTCTTTTGGCACCAGTTTGGCTGATATATAGCTGAAAACCGAGGCATTGCGAGGGGGATGGTTAGGAATGTGTATGGGTGGATGTTTTAGTGTGTGGCCTCCAAACCACACCATGTGTTTTGGGGGTTCAGAATTATATATCCAAAATGGAAGGGTTTAGAGGACAACTGGGAACTACTGGGGGGATCTCAGGGCCACAAATGTAAGGTCTTGTCATAATTCATCCTCTACTGCTGGACTATTCAGATTGAGATGAGAAGGCAGGTTGCCAGGAATAAGCAGCTCCTGAAGATGGTGGTCTTTCTGGGTCAGAGAAGCAAGCAGCTGAGGCAGAGGGGGCCCTGTTCTCCAGCAAGTGATGGCCCGTTGCCATAATTCATCAAGTGATGAAGAGACAAGGAGAGATTGTGCCAACCCAAGAACTTGATAAGTAGGAGACACTGACTTAATTAGGCACCTGGTGTTTTGAGGAAGCTGCCTATAAATCTCCCAACAGCACCCTGGAAGCTTTGTTGCTTTTAACCCTCCTCCTTGATGATTAGCAGTACTCTAACCATGTTTGTGTTTTGCCTGATCTTGGACTGGCTACAATTTACAACTCTGTTTTATTTCTTGCTCAATGTGTTTATCTGGACTATTGAGTTGCTGAATCACCCCTGGACCAGCTGACTACCACACTTTTGCTTCTCCCTTCATCCTGCTGGATACTGTGTGACTGACTTAGATTGAATTAACTTGTCAACAGCTCTTGTATTCCAACCACGATACCTGGGATACTTGCTGACTGATGCATAGGATGGGTTTGAGTTTATTAGGGAAGAGTAATACAAGGCTATTTCTTTTAGTTACAAGTTTTGACAGCTGTTTGAAATGAGATTCCAAAAGGTCATATCACACACTTTAAAAAAAAAAAAATCCTTTGAAGGAGTAAGTATGTTTCATTGGCTTTGTGGCTGTAAGCCCACAAAGTAGAACCAATATCTACATTCTTGGTTTGCAACAATTTCATCCATTTGTTGTGTTGCACATTTGGCAATTAAACAATGTTAGGAGGAGAAAATCAGAAACCAGTGACAGCTGATTAGACAACAGCTAGCAGAGTTTTGTGGTTCTTACTGCTGCTATTGCTGGTTCATGACAGAGCAACATAAAATAGGAAAAGCTGACCTAAGCAGTAAGAAATTTTACCAAAGATCAACCTTATAATAGAGAATTGGAGTTTACCAAGCACTTGCAATACTCTGAATCAGTCCAGACTAACCTTTAACTCCCTGAACCTTATTACAGAATTGTAATGTTGTATGACCTAATGCCCACTGTACTTTCATGCACAATGCACAACCATGTGTGGCCATGCAATCATTGACCAATGATGCACAATGCACAGCATACAATATGCAATGGCACCATATCCATAACCCCAATTTCATAACCCTCAATCGGATATGGACGTTATGCATTGGCTAAGGAAATATAATCACATCCATTTGGGGAACTTGCATGTTTTTTTAAAGATACCAACAGGATACCAGCTAGTCAGATCAATTGTGGTAGTTGCTCCTTCGTTTTAATCATTAAGACAAAATATGAATCATGAGGAGGCTTACAATCATTTTTGTTATTATTTCTCATTTACAGCTAGCATGCCTTTTTTCTGCAACTACTCTGCTGCCATTATTTTATGGCTTCTTTCTGCAATGGTCACAACCAATCAGAGACCACAGAATGAATTTGACAGTTTCATTGATATCGCGTAAGCAATCTGATTCAACTATGTGATGACTTCACGGAAGGCAAATGAAGCCATGCAGCATAACGGCAGAACATTGTCTTGGTTCTTCATGGGCTTTCACAAAAAGAGCTGCACCAATTTCATTTTAACATAACTACATGCAGCATCTCAAAACTAGGAGAATACTTAGGAATTTCCCTGGTCCTAGATGGATGTGAATGTGTCCTTGTTGCAGAAATGACTACTTACAGCACTAGAAATAGATGATAATAATAATAGGGAGGATGAGGACCAGGAGGATAAAATAAGAGACCTAGAAGGAAGAGATAGCCCAAAAGCAAAGACGTGATGTTCATAGCTTAACAGCTGACTCATCCTTTTTAAAGAGAAGATATGATTGTGGGGGTGGATATTGAGGGGAATAATGGACCTAATTGTGCCATGTCCCTGGGTTCTTTATTTCAATGATGGAGATAAAATGCCTCACTGAAGGTCTAGGAAACATAAAAAGGCACAATGTGAGGAATCTTTAATGAGAACACAAAACAATCTGCTCTGGCTCTTAAAACTTTTACGTCATTAGGGGTCTTGCAGAAAAACAGTTGTAAACAAATAGCAGAATTGAACTGAAGGTTTTTCATATTGTTAGGTGTATGCAGGGCTGGTTTTAAGATGGTGGGGATGCTAGGCTAATTAAGCCTCTCCAAAGTTCCTATACTCAACCTCAATCCTTCCAAAAGAAATGTATATTGGAACACCACTTCTCCAGAGGCTTGTTCCAGTGATCCCAGTAAATCTATCACTGATTGTAAAAGTTGGCTGTTTCAGCATGGTCATGAATGGTGTGCCAAAAAAGCTCCTGTTTTAAACTCAGCTTAGTTGTGAAGGTATGACCATGGCCAGAGAAAGTCAGTATCTCTTAGACTAAGAATACTGGCTATGTGCAGATAGGACAAAAAGATGATGTACACATCACCCTTTTTTCCTGCGTGTACTAAGGAAATCTATACGTCCATGGAATATACAACATGGCCTGCTGTTGGCTGACTAATATGTTTCACAAGGCTGCTATCAAGATAAGCATGCATTCAAAAGCATTTTGAACTATTTGTGTATTCGTGTGTGTCTATCTACATCTATCTATCAGTAGTTGCATTATGGATATATGGATGCATGCCTAGAATCTTGTATAAGATGGGACCCCATTTTAGGGACAGTAGTGTTATGAGTTGCTACTGGTGTAGGACTGCAAGTAATACAAAGGAAAAAATGATTGAAGGTAAAAGTCCACAAATCTGTACCACTTCGTGCAGATATTATTTGTGGGTACTGACAGCTCCTCTCCCACCCCTTTTCATTCTCTCTCTTCATGGATTGGGGCTACTCTGAAGTTTCACTGCTTCAAGGATGTGCAGGTCTTCCTCATTTTATTATTGTTCTATGAATTCATTCTGCCCTGCATTCAGCTCCACCTACCTTTTGGATTAACTTGAAGAACATCTAAAATGGACTCTAGGGTTGCCCTGTGCCCATATTAGCAGCAGTTTTCTGTTAATACACACACACACACACAGAGGAGGAGAGATCTGATAAAGACTGCATATGCACTGTGTTGCATATGGGTGCCGGTTCAATCATTCCCTCTCCACACAATAATTTTGATGTACTGTAATTGCATAATCTCACCAGCATTCTTTCTATGCCATATGATTTACTATAGACATGTGACAGAGTTGTGTTTACTTCGATCTTTTATCTTGTCTGCAGTAGTTGAAATCAATAGCAATAGCACTTACATTTCTATACCGCTTTACAGTGCTAAGCACTCTCTAAGTGGTTTACAATGGGTTAGCCAATTGCCCCCAACAAGCTGGGTACTCATTTTACTGACCTATAAAAGGATCGAAGGCTGTGTCAACCTGGAACTGAGTCAACCTGCAGTATGACATTTAACCACCGTGCCACCAGGGCACCACTATGCAACTAAAGCTGGGGGTAGAAATCAAGCAGAAGTTTCTCTGTTTTCATATTCTGCCTTGCTCTGCCCTTTTAACACATGCCTTGAGAACCAAGGGTGATAATCTTTACTAAAGGATTAATGCCCAGTAAAATAAGGTGGTACAGTGGACCATTCATATCAGCCAGCTGGTGACTCACAGATTTGACCACTCACACATCACTCTGCCCTTTATTATTCAGCCACAAAGTGTACACATGGACATATGGATGCATCTATGTGCACATTGGTGTGTTGAATAATCTGGGGAATGATCACATATGTGCCATCTGTGGGGTATCCCAGAACTGAAGCCCTGTATATACTGTCTATAACATCTGCCAGATTTGAGTCCTGTGAATCCGCTGACACTACAGGAATCAAATAACATGTTTTTGTCTGCTCTGCTCCTGCCTGATGACCCACTGCCATTGCTAAAAGCAGCAGTAGCATCTTTGCCAAGGGCTGAATGGGATGTAGCTTCACAAATGGCTAAGAAATCCAGATATCCCTGCCACCATATGCCCTCTTGTGCTTTGGTGCTGTCAGCTTTCCATGGAGGACAGGTGATGAAAAGTATATCAGTCTGTGTGTCACACAGCATTAGCACTTTGTGGTCCCTGTTATTGTGAGAAGACTACCACTCCCCTTCCCTTGAGTTGGAATACAACCAGGGACCCTTCTGGAAATGTCAGGTTGATGGAGCTTCTCAGTCTATCCTATACCACTTCTGCATTATGCTGCAGATCTGTTTTTGAAAAAACAAAATAAACAAAACCTTTTATTATCACAAACTTCTTCCCCACAAAAATGTGCATGTTTGAGATCCACTTGTATTACACCCTACAATATAGATTTTTGTATGCCCCGAGTACAATTTAGTAACCTCACAGTGTGAAAAGAAGACTTATGTAAAGGTCCTAGAAGGCTAAACCCAGTTCTCTCCAAGTGCACCTTGCATAACAACGAAATCCTGGCAGTGCATTTTCATTATGTTGCTCAGTGCAAGTGATTTTACATGATATTCCATTTCAGATGGCCTCCATGCTTTAAAATTATTTCCTAAAACTACCAGTCTTGGCAAAACAAAACAAAACCAATCATTACTGCTTCTTGGATAACTCATTGGGTTTTGACAAAGTTAATGTCTTCTAAGAAGGCAAATGTGCAGAATACAGTGGTAGTTTGAAGTACCAAGGAATGTGACAAGTCCCCATTGTTGCTGGCTCTAGTCTATTATAGGAGTGTCACTACTGAACTCCAGATGCCAGTTCCTTGAAGCCAAGTTGCCCGTTTGCTCAGGTGTTTAAATTTTGCTTTAATTTTGTGCCCCGGCAAAGACTGTTATTTATGTGCTCAAAACCAGGCAACTGAGACCTCCAGGGTGGATGTCTTCCCGGGAAGGTTGCATTTAGAAGACTAAATAGCTTCTGACAGGTGGTGAGGGCCAAATCAATACCAGATGTAGAAACCAATGCCTTTGTTGAAGCAGAAACAGCTAGTGCATTAGCCCCATAAATGTACAACCACACTGAAATGCTTTGCCAAACCAAGGATGATATTTCCCTTATTCCTTTCCAGCCTGGTGCCTATTCCAGTTTCCCAACTAATAAACACTGAAGCCAGAACTAGCAGGCACTTGGGTACTTAGACTTCAGCAACAGATCCAGCAGATAACATAGTATGCGGTTTTGTTCCAGCTTTCTTAGCCAGGCAGAGGAGCTGTCCAGCAATGTCAGCATTTAGAAAGCCTAGTGCTCAGCAAGAGAGGAGCTGTCCAGAAGATCTCTAGGCTAGTAGCACATCTATGAAAGCTGTTGCATCCGCAGCTCCCAAACTGATTGAAAAGTGCACTTATGGTCATGTTTCCTCCTCCTGAGATATTAATGGGCTGAAATGTGGGCCATGGTGCAAGAGACATAGGACGGGGCTCACTTCAAGTTCCAGAAACATGAATCACACAGTGCAGGTTTTATTTCCCAGCTTAAATTTGCCCCCAAATGCATATCTTTACTTTCCCCATAAATAAATCTCTGCCATTTATCCCTATGGTCCTGCCAGTAACCCATGAAAAGAAACAGGGCCATGATGGCAGAGAGAAATACTTTTCCTTCTCATCCTTAAGGAAAGTAGCAAGTAGGGAGCAGTAAATGGGGAAAGAAATAACAAGATGGTCTGGTATTTTTTGAAGAACCAGATTATCTAGATCAGGGGTGGTAAAGTGAAGTCTTGGGATTAAATGTAGACCTGAAAACTATCTTCCATTTGCCACTGTTGATCCCTCCATGTCTCCTGGACCACCCTTTTATATGGCCAAAATAAAAGAGGGTGAATAGCTCCTCCTGGATGTTTCCAGAAACAAAAAGGAAACTTTTAAATGATTTGCAGCCCATCATCCCCACTGTTTAAAGTTGAAGGAAAGCTTTAAAAACAAATCACAACAAAACAAAACAAAACAAAAAAACCAAACAGAATTTGACTTTGCTCCACTTCCAGGTGAACGTTGTTGTTATTATTATTGTTCTCCTCCTCCTCCTGCAACATTTTTTGCCACTCTATGCAGCCCCCAATGGTTCCTGAGCCAGAACATTGTCCACCAGACTTGCAATAGTTGCAAGCTCCTAATCTAGATCCATTCTAATATGGTTCCAGGCTCTGGGAGGATTGATACCTTATTGGTTCTTCTTTATGTATTCCTAGGTTTTTATACCACCAATCATAATATATTACTAGACATGCTCTGTGAAGTGTTAAATTGGAAGCAGGATGTGCTTTTATTTTCATGGTCAGTTGCAGAGATAGACATTGGCCAATTTCTGTTAAACCCATGTCTATTGAGCTGTAGACTACCACAAATTTCTATACGCCCATGTGCTTTATCATCCATATAAAATAGCTGGGCAGAGTCACTTGTGGTGAGTAGATAGGCATAGTTGGGTTCCATGACTATACTTTATATCTCCCTGTCATTAAAGGCAGCTGGGGTTGTGTAGGCACTGGATAAACGTCTATAGGAATATAATGGGCGGAAAGAGGGCTTGTAAACTAAATCTGAATCCTGACAGATGGAAGCTGCATGAACTGATAGTTCCCATATCTGGGAACAGGGAAAATGGAGGGAGCAATTATATGGTTTGGGAATGCTCCTAGACGACTATTTTCACCACCAGTAGCTTGGTGGCTTGGAATGCTTTCTGGTAACTTTGTCTGGCTTGACACAGTTCAAAACTGAGTTTTGAAATGTGTCCTTTGAGAGAAAACATTTCAAAGAAACATGTTCAAATAACTCAAATGCAAAGTTCCGCATGGATAATTAAAGGAAAATAAAAAATGGGATAGAATAAACCTACAGATGGACACCAGCAAATGTGACATGGCTTAGAGACTGGCCCACTGACAATTAAGCAGAGAATTCAGAGTCTGGATTTAAAAGATCCTAGCCAGTATTCTGCATCAGCTACTTAGGGGCTGTTCAGACCACCCCTAAGGTGCAGCTTGCAGCCACCCCTTTTAGCACCAGATTGAGGCAGAGGCAACTGCATGCCATGGCTGATCTCACCTTTCCATGATGCAAAAAGGAGCTGCATAAAAGCATCATCTAGATGCAGCAACAGAGGAGCACCTTGATGCCGCCTGCCATGTGGTGCAGGGTGTGGTATCATGCTGGCCTGAGGGCAGAGTCGGGGTGTGCGTCATGTGGACGCCACGTCCCATCTCTGCCTCCAGGCTGGCCTTAATGGTGAGTCTGTATACTCTCTTAGTTAAATAACATCTCCTGACTTGACTCTCCTAAACTTGATGAAAACACAATTCACCTATGCTCTAACCACCAACAGAAAGGACCTCCATCTCCCCATGCAGCTAAAGTAGGGGGTCGAGTTACAATCATGGCAATAGTGTTACAATTGTGATTAAATAGAAGTCATGAACATGGAACAGTTACAGATGAGTAAATTTAGGTAACTGTTTTATACTTGATGATCACTACTTAGTCACAATTGAGATACTGGTGCCATGATTGTAACTTCACTCCCAACCTACTTAGAAGGTCCATTCTGCCAGTGATTGGAGCATTGGTGAATGCTATTTCCATCAGGATTGAGGAGGCTGGGCTGGGAGAGGTCACTTAGTTACTCAGTTTTTCTTAACTAAGTAGCCGATGTAGAATACTATATCTTGTCTCTAATAACCCACCCATACCAGTTCATACAACAACAAGTGACATCTTAAAAGTTTTCATCAGGGACATGAAAGGTCCAGGTTGTGATTCTCAGTGAACCATAAAATTTATTGGGTGACCACCTTGAGCTCATTGGAGGAAAACTGTAAGAATAAATTGACAACATCAAGACCATGAGAACTAAATATCCTTCAGATCCTCTGTGATGGATTTTTTTTTCAGTCTTTAAAAGTAAGTTTCTTGAATGATGTTTGGAAACAAAAGTATCCCATTAAGATCATTAAGCACTGAGGAGACACAAGTTAAGCTGTGTAAGTCAATTAATTGCCTGCCCACTGAGTTCTGAATACTCCATCCTGCTCTCTCATCCTCTGCCACTCAAACTTGATGGGCCTTAGGCTAAGACAAATAACAAAAGGATCCATAGAGGAGTAATTTCTTCCACAAGACCTGAAGACATTTTTAAAAGTTTAGGAGCATCCAATTCATCTTCTCAAAGTGTTTGCTGTACCGTATCAATTTTACAGGTAAGCACAATAATAAAAAAAATGCCCACGGATGTCCCAAGGATAACAATGCTGCTTGCAAAATGGAACTGGGAGCTGTCTATTTGCCAGCATGTGGAAGCAGCTGGAAGGAATTGCTGGGCAGTGATTGCTCCGAACAATAATCCTATCATTCGGGCTTACTGTGATCAGGCTTGGAGAAAAAATCAATCCAAAACTGAGATTGGATACAGCAATACAATATTTATGGCTTGAGCACTTGAGTCAGGTGCTAACCAAGGAAAGTGAAGCTGAAGTTTTTCCACTTGTGGGTGGTTTTACTGTTTCTGCCCTCAAGACACAACAAGTTTTATTTGTGGATGTTACATTCCCCCCCCCCCCTCCATCTAGATCTTGAGAGTTATGGCATAAGATTTTGCTGAATGTTGCTTCTAAATGTTTGGATGAATACTGATTTATTTTTCTGTCACCTGAACCGCAACCGAAACTACTCCCTCCCTCCATTCAACTAAAACAAAAAGGCAACCCTGAACTTTTGGAAGCCTGACCAGATTTTATTCTCCCTGAAAGTCATGCATGGTGGCTTCCATGTCAGTAAGGCAGTGAATCTGCCCTGGCTTTTAGTCCAAACTTTAAAGCAGTAAACTACCTTGGATAGCTCCTTCAAAGTTCAGGCACCCAGATCAGATTTTCTTCCCCATTGACACAGAAGGTTCCAGCCAGATAGAATACAAATGAAAATTGATGATCTGAGGTAGTACAAAGGTGTTGTTGGTGCATTTTTGCACATTTTTGTAGAATTCACCAGAATCTCCTCCTAAAACGAAACATTCCAGATAGAAAAATGTAGGTTTAAGAAACTGAGGTTTAAGGTGGAAAAGTGAAATTGATCAGTTTTCCCATCTTTATTTTATTTTTATTTTTTTCTCTTACCAAGACTCTGCACTAAGCAGAATGCAACTGTTTGGTTATTATTCTCTTATGTATGTGAAGGAAAAGTTTGAAATTTTTCTTTCCAGCAGGTGAGATTACAAGAGTTTCTACACATTTTTCTATAGCTTTCCATCACATTTTCTGACTTTTCTGCAGAAAAACCCTGTTCGGTCCATTTTTGCACTTACAAAACATGGCGTGCTACATAAAAGACATGTTTTTTGCATTAAATATGGTTGTTTATCCAAAAATAGTGGGTTGTATGTAAAAATACACCCAAAAATTAAAATAAAACATTTATAAAATTATTATTATTATTATTATTATTATTATTATTATTATTATTATTATTATTA
>NC_056527.1:140239494-140294256 GCF_019175285.1 Sceloporus undulatus
AACTTTATTTCTATAGCGCTGTAATTATAATGTGGAAGAAATTAGCTTTTGTGTTTAATGGAGGTCTTTTAGCTGTCACTTCAGAATGTCAAATTTTGTGGCAATTGATTATTTTTCTGATAGGATGTCTTAATATGTCAAGACACTGTTCTTCACTGAGGATCATAGACTTTGCACATGCTCTTTACATCCTTGGTGCATTAACACACAAACACACACCATTTCAACTCTTGCCTGTGTCAAGGCTGTCAAGTAGTGCTTTAGTGTAACTATCACAAAATCTCTCCCTCTGTGTTATTTGAAAGTTGGTGTTTTTACCTTTTCAATCAGATTTAAACTGGAATATTTCTACATTTTGCACCCTCTTCACACACACGCCATCATTCAAATGTTCCTGACTGTCTGAAATTCAAAACAATATTCTTTCCAAGGTCAGCACCCCTCTGTGCAAGATGCTCCCCTTTGCTTTTGCTTGCTTGCTGCTTTGCAAAGTTCCTTAATACAAAAAAGCGAGTGAATCCATTTCCTTCTGTCAAGTGGCAGAGGATGCACATCCCCACTTCAACATCTGAAAGACAGTTTAGCCATGTCAGCATCTCTTCTACTCATTGCACCACAAAGCGAGTCTCTTTATTTTGAACTCAGGTGCAACATGCCCTTCAACTTGCCAATGACATTTTGTAAAGTTCTGGAATAGGCGAAGAACAAAGGAAGGATGAAACAAAGATTGGAAGAAGCAGTCCCTTCTTCTCCTAATTCATCTATGGCATCTAACAAGCAGTTCACTCTTCCCTTGTGTTAATGAAGCCATACAGACATGGGTTCCTAATGGTTTTCCTTCTCTGGGTTCCTCTATTACCACAAGTTAGTTCCTACTGCTTTGGAACTAAGCAATTTGTTTGGCATCATTATTACCACACTGAGACTGTCAAATTTTTCCAAGTGTATTATCAACAGCAAGGCTATGGTACAGGTGGGCAAAACATGGCCCTCCAGATGTTTTTGGATTGTAACTTCCATTGGCTCACCATTGGCTATATTGAGCATTGTCAAAGATATCAGAGGCTTACTAGAGCCTTGGTAAGACATTGGAGGAAATTGGCCTTAGGCGTCTTTTCAACTCTGTGATTCCAGGTACTGAAATGGGAGGTTTGAATGACTTCAGTAACCATTGCACTTTCCCCTCCAGCCCTTAACCAAACCATCACATCAGACAATATTATGAATATACATCAACTCAAAGACTGTCTGCTCAAGTCCCACAGTGTGAGCTGCCTGTATTATAGCACCAGACAATTAAAGTCTTTCCATTCCCTTCATTTGTGTCACGTCATACTTCAGTTCATTTGTGTCTCCCCCACCAATCACACATACACACACACACACTCCTCAATCTCTGGGGAGAGGGCTGCGTGGATTTATAGGGCTGTCCCAATGACACACCGTCTCAGTAACTGCAGAATGGCAGTTGTAAAAAATCCCATTTGCCGGCCTATTAGAATCCTATTAGTACTCCCAGCAGAGGAATAACCTAGGCCCTCTCAGTGGAATTAAGAGAAGCTCATGGGCACTGGCGCCACCGCTTTATGGTTCTCCCTCTCCCTGACGGAAAGATCAAACTGCTAGATCTAAAGCCTCAGGCAACGAGTGTCCTTGGTCCATAAGCCCCATGACAAAATACTTTTGAAGCAAACAGACTGGACTGACAGCGCCACAGCAAACCAACTTGAGCACAGCTGTGTTGAGGGAATTAAAGTGGCAGCTAGCATGTTTGTTTGAGGCTGATTTTCAGAGGCGATGGAAAATCCAGCTTGTTTTATTGTTGTTCTTGTTTCTTCTCAGCCAAACAATAAAGTTCTCCAGTTTTCTAATCTGCAGAATCACATTCTCTGTATTTTCCATCCACTTACTACCCCTTTGAATTGGTCAACACAGTTACAGGCCAGTTCAGAGCTAGTATACCAAGTCATCTCCACAGGGTACAACTCCTTTTGCAGTCCTGAAATGCAGGAGTCAAAACTGGCACCAGAACTTGGCAAGTATTCTTGGAAAGGTGCCATGGCACCAGCTTTTAGGAAAAACTCACCCCAATTTCTGAGGCTCTGTTCACAGGATTTTACTTCCCCACGGTGCCAGAAGCAACATTAGATTTAAATTCACAGTGAGAACATGAAATGGCAGCTGGGCCCAGAAAGCCAGTACTACTTCAAGTTGTACGGCTCGCCAGGGATCAACCATGAATTGATGGGACCACATGAGATGTACTTCAAGAACCTCAAGCAAGGTGTGCCTAAGTACCTCAAACTGGCTTTGAAAAGAATAGAACAATATCTGACCCATGTTGTCCCATGTTCAGCAGAAAATTGTTCCTTCCAACACCACAGATGTCTGGGTAATCTTGTTAGCAGGAGTGGGCAACCCATGGCTCTTCAATTATAAAATCCTTTAGACCAGTGAACTAGGATTATGGGAGATTTACTCTACTACCTTCTGGTGGACCATAGGTTGTCTTAGATCTAATACTGTCTGGTCTAGGATAACGTACCTACTGTATGGATGGGGCTGAGAACATGTGTTCCTCTGCTGAGAGCCCCTCTAGTAAGGAACCAAAGCTAGAAGCTGGCACCAAGTTTAAGGAGAAATGGATGACTGAAGATTTGTATGGCAGAAACCATTCCTCAGTTGTTCAGGCAAAAGAAGAGAGCCAGGGCCTCAGGATGTATCCCTTACTCTATCAAGCTGGATAGTGCCCTCCAGTCTCAGAATGTGGTTTCTTTTTCTGTGCCTGAGATTAAGCATGCCCAGTCCATGGTTGCTCAAAAGTCTATGTCCTGGCTTTGAACTGTAACCTGTGTACATTTAGGAACATATTCACCTAAGAAGAGCTACAGACTGAAAGGCTATTCAAATCCAGCATTTTCTTTACAATGGCCAACCAAATGTCTATGGGGAGCCTACCAACAGCACATGAGTGTAATAGCAACCTCCTGCTCAGGTTTTCTAGAAACTGATATACAGGGTCCTCTGTGACATGCCACCAGTAGGGATGAACATATGTGCATGTGCATTTAAGTCCCTTGTTGACTGATGGTGAACCTCTAAGTGTTTTCTTAGGCAAGGAACACTCAGTGGTATTCCTCTGAAATATAGCTTACAATACCTGACATTTATTGGTGGTCTCCCATTCAAATCCTAACTAGGGCTGACCCTGCTTAGTTTCCAGAATAAGACAGGATCTGGTGCCTTTATAGCATTACTCCTCATTTGTTTAATATTTATATATATATAAAAAACTAACCTTATACATATATACACCCCACCCCCATTTTCCCACCCGCCCATCCCCTTTTTGCTGCTGGTGATAAAACAAAAGCTGTTTTTTTTCCAGTCTCATACCAGGTGAAAAATCTTGCAGCTGAGAAGATGAAGGTGAGAACATTTGCAATTAATCTTTATAAGCCTAATGGCCATTCTGACTAGTAGCCATTGATGGCTCTATCCTCTGTGAATGCAGTCCCCTTTAAAGGCTATTCAAGTTGGTACCATCACTCCCTCTCCGGAGATTTAATTTCACAGTATATGATGTCTGAAGACACATTTCCAATGAGCAAGTCCCATTGACCTCAGTGGGACTTACTCCTCTTGAGTAGGCATGGATAGGACTGAACTTTCAAGTAGTTTGTGATTCCTATCTTCTCAGTGAGGACTCCACAAGGATGACCTGATCCATGAGGCTCTTGTGCTAAAAAAGGATAGAGGCTCGGAGCCAAGATTCTTAGTGTTCCTCATAAGTTTCTGTCTTCTTCTGAATGCACACAAAGGCAATCCAGGAGGCTGTTCAGGAAATTAATATACTATGGTGGATGGCTTACCCAGCACTGCTGTAAATAGTTCATGAACTTTCACAGATTTATTGCCTCCTGTGCCAATGATTTGGCCTCTTTCATCCGGGGATTAAAGGGAATGCTGGACAGATATTCAGAAATAGCTTTAAATTACCAGTCTTTGCTGGGTCTCTGAGTGGTGAGGGATGAGTCAAGCCATATTTTTGAAGGCTGAGAATGACAGTGGGAGAAAAAAGAGAAGTAGATGTGGAAACTCACAGCCCAATAGAACCATGAGATTTGTACAGTCTGACACCATGCACTGAAGACAGGATGAAATAAGAGAGTTCTGAATCAATCTTGGAGTTGATTTATTTATGATGGCCCAGTGACATTTCTGAAAACCCACGAGAAGCTATATTAGCAAAGGAGTACAGGGATTCTATCTCTTTGTTGCATTCTGTTCTGGTGTGACCATGGGAGAAAAAACAGGGCAGCAGGACTAAATAGACAGCACACCATGTAATTCAATTCCCATTGAATCATGTGAGACAAAGTGAAGCAAGTGGGAAAAGTCAGGACTTGATTCAATAGCAGAAATAATTTCTTAATGGCCACACCTGATTAACAGTGGTAGAGAGTACCATAGAAGATGGTGGGCTCTCTTATAGTGGAAGTTTTGGAGCACCTGTCAATGATGCTTTAACTGAGGATTCCTACATAAGCAGAGAGTTGGACTACATGACCCTCCTTATCTATTTCATCTCTATGAGCCTTATCACATTAGACTAAATCCTGGGCAGAAACAGGATTTTAAAAGTAGAAAACCTGCAAATGCAGGATGTTTTTCGGATGTGTTTGTGCTAAAGAGCAATAGCGCAAAAATAAAGCGGACGGAAAGTCGACAAAAATGACACTTTTTTATTTTTGGGAATGTCCCTCATAGAATCATAGGACGTTATCACATTACTGCTTGACTTTTAAATCACAGGATTTAAAAGTGGGGGGGGGGGAACGCAAATGCGGGAAGTTTTTCAGACGACGTTTCTTTCAAAGAGCAATAACGAGAAAATAAAGCAAAGAGAAAGTCAACAAAAATGACACCTTTTTACTTTGGAGAACTTTCCTCTGAGGCTGAGAGAGTGTGATTCACCCAAGGTCACCCGGCGGGGTTAAGCTTTGAGCCGGGACTTAAACCTTGGCCTCCAGAGTCATAGTCCAACACTCAAACCACTTGGTGGAAAAACCTGTCCCTTCATCTTTACAGTATGCGACCTCACTCCCCTAGAGAGACTCCACAAACATAGAATGTGCCTCTATGTTCCAAATCCATGGGAACCTCCTGCATATCCTTTAGTATCTCTGCAAAACATGGGTTTCCCCCTTGCCAGAAAGCCCTTTCATTGTGAACAATAAGCAAAACAGACGTCCTCCCACCCCTCACACTTTTAAAGCCTTGACCCAACTAAACAAAGCACAGAAATTCCACACATGGTTCACACTCCCTGGAGCCACTCAGCTTTATTATGTGCCCTCGCATTTTCAAAGAGCTATATTTCTACCTGTAGGAGCCATCAGTCCAGCAGCCCAGGGTAATATATGGAGTAATAGAGTCCAGGCACTGCAAGTTTAATCTTGTTTTGCTGAAATCCCTAGTGTCTTCCTCACTGAAGCCAAGTTTGTCATTAGGAATTTCTTTCTCCTGATGCTGAGCTTGTGTGTGTGTGTTTAGGGTTATTCTCCTCTTTCCCACCCACCACCTTCTAAAGAGAACAGAAGCTCTTGAGATTGATTTATGACTTCCTTGATTCTTTTATGCAAGCTGGCACAGCCTCAGCAGAGTGAGTGAGTGAAAGAAAGTGAGAAGGAGAGAAGGGGGGAAGAAAGATAGGTGATAACCAGTTAAGCTTCATCTCTATTTGCTATACTGCCGCTCAAAAGTGCAGCATTACCTTACGGAGGGGATACCCAAGGACATGAGCACTTAAGAGGCAATCCACAGACAGCCATATGCACAGACCAGAAGAAGTAAATGTACAGATAGCTGTAGATAATTCTGATCAAGAAAGTCCAGGCATATTGAGAAACAAGAACTGTAGTTCCATGGCTAGCTGGACAGTATGGATGCATATTTTCACTAATTTAATTCTTGTGTGCAAGAATGAAGGACTTCACAGGGTTTTATTTTTATTTTCCTTTCCGCTGGACAAGTTTACAAGAGCTTTTGTGCACAGATTACTTTCCCCATTTCAGAATTATGTTTGCAAAACAACAACAACAACAACAACAAAACCATATGCGCAAAAACTTGAGTTCTGTGTACTATGTGGGTTCTGTCTTGCAGGGAACAATTTCTTTCATGCAAAAGGCAGCTTTTTTGCACAAAAACAACTTGTTTTCCCCAAAAGGTTTCTAAAATGAGGGGGAAAAATACAAGGTATCTCAATGTATCCACACAGCTTTTCCCACTGGAGATGAGAAAAAATGTGAGCACTCTTTATTACAATTGGGCACTACTGCTCCACCTCCACTTCCCAAGCACCTCCAGTGAGGCTGCCAATTCCCAATGTCCAGAGATGTCCCTGCAAATGTCAAAAGGTAGAGAAGGAAATATCAATTGTCCCCTGAGATCTGTTTCACCTTGGCAAATGAAATACTGCCAACCTCTTTCTGATAGGAAGAAACCAATTTGTTTATTTATTCAGTTAATCAATACATAGAATCATAGAGTTGGAAGAGACCACAAGGACCATCCAGTCCAACCCTCTGCCATTTAGGAACTCTGTTATATTCTAGTGTACTATATTGCTGTTTTTTATTGTTATGATTTGTATTTGTATATTGTATATTGTATTGGGTTGTAATCCCACCTCGATCCACCTGGGAGAGGCAGAGAAATACAAATAAAGATTTTATTATTGTTATTTATCCCCAACAGATGGCCATCCAGTCTCTGTTTAAAGACCTCCAAAGAAGGAGACTCCATCACATTACTTATCTGTATATGCCTTCAAGTCACCTGTCAACATATAGTAACCCCAGGGATTTTTTAAAGGGTTTTCTTGGGCAGCAAATGTCTTAAATATAGGGGGATACAGACGGGTGGCTCCATGCCCCATGTAGATGGGGAAGCAGCAAGATGACACATGGGCTCCGATTGTAGGGCTGGCTGCGCATGGATGCTTAGCCCTATGGAGCCCTAAAATTGGCCTCAGGCTGGCCCAAAGTCTGTACCGGGCCATAGTCCGCAGCACCTGGTATTCCTTGGCAGTCTCCTATCCAACTACTAACCAAGACTGACCCTGCTCAGCTTCCAAAATCAGACAGGATCTGGTGCATTTAGGTATTTAGGCTTTTGTTGTTGTTACTGTTGTTGCTGCTGCTGCTGCTGTTTTGGCCAAGAACTTACACCAAAGACATTTAAGACCGAGGATTCCCACCCAGTTCATTTCACACCATCCCACCTGGCAGCACTGAGCTTCATTCATGTTTAGGCTTGATGCTCTCAGCATCTGAACTGCGTGGAAGAGGGCACAGAGAAGATAAACATCACCAAGAAAAGGTAACAGTGCTTGAACAGTCTTAATCCATTCAAGGCCATCTGGCATTTTCTTTTCAAAAAGGTGAGATTAAGCCACAAACAGCCTGGCAAGTTGGCAGAAGACCACAGTAGGGAGCTGCTCCTCCTGTACATTGAGATGTCTCACTCCTGGAACAGCTCAAAGATCAACTGGTAGATCCTTCATGGTTTTCAATTTAAAAAACAACAACAATGAAAGGCAAGATTGTTTTTTAAGGATGAAGTTTTTCATTTCAGAGGGGAGTTATATGACTACCCAGATGTATCTCCAGGAAGATGACACCTATTACAGAGTAATCCTTTTCCTGAGGCAAGAAGTGCTCCCTAAAACGAAGCAGAAGGATGGATAACAAAGGTAAACAAAAGGTTTGGTGTTCACCCATGCCTCTCTCCTCCATGTTCTCCCACCCAGCCATGCGCCTGCTGCAGTTGCTTCACAGAGCTGCCTTTCTGACACCAAAGCAGCTTTGCTCACAGTGTGTCCGGAGGCAACACCTCCGGAATATGAATGAGAGCAGGAGGACCATGAATATGCAAATGCCAGGCAAGCTTCCAGCCTGGTGGAATTAACATTGCTAATGAAATAATCACATGGGCAAGATGTTCTGTTCCTGGCTATTCTATGGTATCCCGGGAAGACCCTGATAAAAAGCACCGAGGAGAGAAATGTTTCCTCAAAGGCCTGGAGGAACTTTCTCCCTCACCCTGTTTCACTCCAGATATGCACATGCTTTTCTCCGTCCTCCACTCCTCTCTCTCCAGCCCCCAGCTTCCCAGTCTTAAATCTACTTCCTGGGCAACCTCTGACACATCCACCCTTGACTCTGAACATGAACAAAGTCATCAGTAAATCTCGCTTGTCTTAATATCAATGCTGAGTCAGAAAGATTAAGACTGTACAGTAATGCTCAGTCAGCAGTCACTGCTCATGAGGGATTGAAAGTTACCCCGGTGCAAAGACCCAATATATTGGCTTTGGTGAGAAAGAGTTGACAGATATTCCTCTCTAAGGGGATAATCTCCATTTTAAAGCATCGTTGCAAGTGTAAATCCATAGTTACCTGCCGCACATTCCTTGAGATACAGACACACACCATGATACTCATTAGTGGCAAACTGATGAACTGATTTTTGTCCCCGTAAAAATAATGAATTTTACCAAACACTCCTACTGAGAAGGCAGCAAGTGTCTGACTATGTAGGTTATAAATATATGCACCTATCAAGTTTGTATTGTTGGATGGAATCCCTTTCCGATTTCCTTTCCTTTCCTTTTTGTGTGACAACAGCTATCTCCACCTTTCCTTATTTTATTTTACTGTACTTTATTTTTGAAATGTGCATTTGCTTGTGCACATGTTTTAAAATGTATGCAGCATTTTACATGTATTAGATAACCTGGATTTATTTTCCTAAAACACTGGTCAAATAAGCACATGAGGAAGAAGGTGGCAACTAGAGTTATTTCTGGGGTGGAATGAGGACCTTCCTTGCCCCAAGTAGGAATTCTTCCTTCCCCAATGAAATTTTTCTTCATTTCCCAAATTTTTAGCATTGTAGCAACTTACCACTTGAACTGAGTGTTGAGAAACACAGATTAGGCATCCAAAACAAAAAGGAATGCAAACACAGCAAGAAGAAGTGTCCTACTCCATTTTGAACAATTTTCAGCATCTCATTCTGTGAAATGTTAGAAAGTTGGGCGGCAGAAGGAAAACTCCATTCTTATTTGGGTGGGTATGTATGTGGTAAATACAGGCAATATGAACATCCTGGAATGTAAACAGCATCATCCCCCATGGGAAAACCAAAAAGTGAGTACTGGGACAAGATCATCCAACCTTGGACTGAAATCAGATTCCTCACACATCCTGAGCAGACTGCTGATAATTCAGCAGCGGGGCAGAAACCAGACCGAAGCCTCCGTCTCTGTCTCATCAAATTTACTGCAGCAGAATAATGTTTCCAGGAGAGATTTGTCATTGTTTGTGGCATCTTGGAAAGTGCCAAAATATGCTCGATGCAATTGCGGATGCAAATTGCAGAGAAGAAAAAAGCAATTTGCAAGGCATTAAAGCCCCTGCACAGGTTTCTTTGAAATGATCAACGCATGTAAACTGCAATGTTATCTAAATTGGAAGAGAGACTAGAGATTCCTGTCTGATTCAGGTTTCATATGTTCCAACCCTCTCCGTCTTTCAATGAGCAATTTTGCTTTTCTTCTAAAAGCGTAGGTAAATTTCAGATTTACTTTTTGAAGAGACTTTGCTATATAATCCAAAGTGCTGGTTGTGACCTTTAAAGCCCTTTATGGCTTTATGGGCCCAGACTGCTGGAAGAAATGGATTTTCTTATATGAATCTACCCAGCATCTAAGGTCTGCAAGGGAGGTTCTTCTCTCCATCGACTTTTCTAACTGTTCACTTCCAGGTTCAAAAGAATACCTTATCTGGTCTTAAACTGACCCCGAGAAGGCCAACAATATGGCAAAAATGCCTCCATGATCCCAGACAGTATTTGTGGGCAGTTTCTTTTATCCCAAGGCAACCTTGGGGAGCCACAGAAATGGTCCTGGGGCAATATGCTATCCTCCCTCCTTACAGTCCTTCTGCTGAAAATTTTCTGTTCCAACAGGCTTTTAGGAACTGGTTGCAAGAACCTTTAACAGTACACCATTTTACTAACATTTCTCTTCTCTTTTAATTGGTTTATTTTAAATGGCTTCTATTCAAGGAATGGTTAAATTGTATTTTAATAATAACTTTTTTTACTTATATGTTGGTATGTCCTTTTATGTCTACTTGCTTTAATATTTGGAAACCACCTTGAGTCCCAGTTTTGAGGGAAAGCTGAGATATCAATGAATAAACACCACCATCACCACCACTAATGCTTCTGTTTTTGGCACCCTCTCCCCAAGGAATCAGCATCTCTGATTGGGCCAAGTTATTCTTGCCATGAGTGCATGTGCACAGAAGCCCAAGTGCATGGACACTAAGGCAACAAGGCTTGCCAGATCTCAGCCCCTGGCTCCTGCACTTAGGTTTACAGTGTTTAGATGCTAAGTTTGCATACTTGGATTGTTGGGTTTTTCCCCCCTGTGTGTGGTGGGGGGAGTTGTCTGTGGAATTAACCTTTAAAAAGAGTGGTGTAATGAAAGCATCTCCAGGTTGTCTCCATAGTTCCTCCCCTTGGACTCCTCTCACTCCCTTTTCCCTTCAACCCTCACGATCTCTCCGTGGATTTGGTATTCAGGCCTCAAGATGATCCCTATTATGGGCAAGTGGCTGTGTTGATCATTGGGTTCAGCGTGGGAAGTATGACCTGCTTCTTTATCAATTTTTAAATGGAACAGCCAGACACAGTTGTAGAAAATAAAACAAATACATATTTATGATATAACAAATATGTTAAGAAATCCCTGAAGTCTGTACTCATTTGCAGTTCCCAAAACTCTATTCAAATCTTCACCCTGTGTGTGACGTTCCTAACTATTTCATTTTTCTCGTAGCTGACTCATAACTGATTCTCTAGTTTGTATCCTTTCCCCTCCATAGTCCCTCCCTTGAGCTGTGATTGTCTGGTTCTAACCAGGTTTTCCTACCTTCTCTCTTCATAAATTTGGGTGGGAAGGGGATGTAACCTCTTGTTATTGTGTCTGAAATGCTGATATCCCTTGGTATTTGTACAGGAGAATCTCCCAGCGGACTGGAGGAGGGACAATGTTGTAACCATCTTCAAAAGGGGGGAGGATACCAAGAATTATCGCCCAGTTAATCTGACATCAATACCAGGAAAGATTCTAGAGCAGATCATTAAGCAAAGTATCAGTGCACATTTAGAAGGGAATGCCATAATCGCAAAAAGTCAACATGAGTTTCGGAGAAACAAGTCATGCCAGACTAATCCTATCTCTTATTTTGATAAAATTACCAGTTTGGTAGATGAAGGGAATGCTGTGGATATCACATATCTTGATTTCAGTAAGGCCTTTGACATGGTCCCCCATGACATTCTTGCAAACAAGCTAGCAAAATGTGGGTCAGACAATGCAACTGTTAGATGAATTTGCACCTATTTGACCAGCCAAATCCAAAGGTTGCTCAGCAATGGCTTCTCTTCAGCCCAGCGAGAAGTGACCAGTGCGGTGCCACAGCGTTCTGTCCTGGACCCAGTGCTATTAAACATCTTTACCAATGACTTGGATGAAAGATTAGAGGGCATACTTATCAAATTTGCAGATGATACCAAATTAGGAGAGATAGCTAATACCCAAGAAGACAGGATCAAAATTCAAAATGGGCCAAAGGTAACAAAATGAATTTCAACAGGGAGAAATGTAAGATACTACACATAGGGTGAAAAAATTGCAATGCATAGATATAGAAAGTGGGACACCTGGCTTAATGACACTACATGTGAAAATGATCTAGGAGTCCAAGTAGACCACAAGTTGAACATGAGTCAACAGTGTGATGTGGCAGCTAAAAAGGCCAATGCGATTCTAGACTGCATCAATAGAAGTATAGTGTCTAGATTAAGAGAAGTAATAGTGCTACTCTATTCTGCCTTGGTGAGGCCCCATCTGGAATACTTTTTCCAATTCTGGGCACCACAAGTCAAAAAGGATGTTCACAAACTGGAGCATGTCCAAAGGAGGGTGACTAAAATGGTGAAAGGTCTGGAATTCATGCCCTATGAGGAGAGACTTGGAGAGCTGGGTATGTTTAGCCTGGAGAAGAGAAGGTTAAGAGGTGATATGATAGCTTTGGTTAAATATTTGAGGATGGAGTAAGCTTGTTTTCTGCTGTTCCAGAGATTAGGACTTGGAACAATGGATGCAAGCTCCAGGAAAAGAGATTCCACCTCAACATTAGCAGGAACTTTCTGACAGTAAGAGCTGTTTGACAGTGGAACATATTCCCTCAGAGAATGGTGGAGTCTCCTTCCTCGGAGGTCTTTAAGCAGAAGCTGGGTGGCCATCTGTTGGGGATGCATTGATTATGATTTCCTGCATGGCAAAGGGTTGTAATGGATGGCCCTTGAGGTCTCTTCCAACTCTATCATTCTATGATTCTATAGACCACAGCAAAATCAGTAAATGGCATACTCAGATGGGCAGGTTTTAAGTGATAAAGAGGTGTCCAGATTCCAAGATTCTGCTATGCAGAGCTGTCTTTAAACATGGGAGCAAGAATAAAACTACAGTGTGAAAGCACATGTGCTTTGCATGTGGAAGGTCCCCAGTTCAATCTCTAACATCTCCACTCAAGAGATTATATAGCAAGTAATGAATAACACTTTGGCTTCAGTCTCTGGAAGCTGCTGCGAGTCAAAACAAGAAACACTAGGCTAGGTATACAACATGGCTGGAATTCAGCATGAGCCTTATGTCTACAGGAAATAGATGAGAACAGTTTCACAATATCCACCTTCAGAAAGGGGCTGATGTGACATTACTATGTTGGAGAGCCAGCAAACTGATTGATGGGCATTGGGTGCTGATGCACATCAGGTGATGATGGGCACTGGGCATTCTCAATGAGCTCTGGGACACCAGCTAAGGCGTGCCAGTGAGCATCGGTAGAGCCCCATTTGTATTGGAACACTCTTATTGGTAACTTGATATACTTCTTTGTAATTCACTAAGGCTTCATCCGCACTACAGAAAGAATCTAGTTTGGCACCACTTTAACTGCCATGACTCAAAGCTAAAGAATTGATGGAACTGTAGTTTTTTGTGACACCAGAACTTTTCTCTGCACTATTGCAAAATTGCTGCAAAATTACTACCAAAATGCTAGAAGTCTTAATCAGAAGGACAGACAATACTCTGTTAAATATGTGATTTCTCATTCCCATGGACTGGAGGAAGAAAAATGAGGATACATACCCGTACTGTAATGCTATTTAAAAATGCCCAAAGGGACCAGCCTAAAATATCCCATTTCTTTTTCCAAACCAGTGCAATGATGACAAGATACAAGATTCTTGGATTGGGTATGTGCTATTTTTTCTTCTTTTTTTCCCTATTCACTATCTTTGATTTTGATCGAAAGGTCTTTCTTGTGAAGTTACAATCTAAGAGAAGAAGAAAAAAAAAGATATAGAAGGAGGATGAGAAAAGATTAGGAAGGGTTAAATACATTTCTTCTCTGGCTCCATCACAGGCAAAATTTCTGTCTCTCAATCAGTAATAGATTGCAATCAGATGAAAAGGTGCCGCTTGCATTAAACAGATCAGATGGCAGTAGGCAGCTGGGGGTTGGGGTGGGCTCAGTGCTCAGTCTGGAAAATTTATGTCCAAGTTCACAGAACAACAATAAAAAAAATTCCAGTCAGTTCCTTTCACCTTGTAGTTATTTGTCTGAAGTGCACAGACCCCCATGCTTTGCCAAGCTTCTGCTCTCCTAAGCACACTTCCAAATGTTCGATTCAGAGACTCGTGATCCATTTTCCCGATCACAGATTGCTTAGTTTGAGAATGGATAGAGGAAAGAAGAGCTGCACACTCTCAAAAGAGCTCAGCCAGTCTGACTTGCTGCCTGCAAAAGTTGCTGTTCTGGGTGTGCTACCTCATTGGAAAGAGGCAAGCTCAGAGCATCATAAAATCATAGAGTTGTTAAGAGCCCCATAGTCCACTGAGTCCAAGTCCTCACTCAATGCAGGAATTCCAGCTAAAGGATCCCCAAAAGGTCCAGCCTCTTTGTGAAGACCTCAAGAGAAGGTAATTGGTCTCATTGCAGAGCTGCTCTTGCCATTAAGAAATTCCTTCTAATGTTCAATTAAATTTACCCTCCTTGGCTTCATACCTTTAGACCTAGACCTACCCTCTGGGGTGGTCAAGAACAAACCTGCCCCATCTTCTCTGTGACATCCCTTTAGATATTTAAGAGGTGCAATCATGTCACCTTTCAGTCTTCTTTTCACCAGGTTGAGCATGTCCAGCTCCCTCAACCTTTCCTCAAATGTTTTGTTCTCCATCTCTCTTACCACCCTTGTTGCTCTTCTCTGAACCTGCTCTAATTTGCCTACATCCTTCTTAAAATGCAGTGTCCAGATCAGAACACAGTACAGTGGGCTTTTGGATTCACTGGTTTTGTTCCCGTCCTCCATGGATACCAAAATCTGGAGATGCTCAAGTCCCATGAAGTACAGTGGCATAGCAAAATTATGTCTCTTATATAACATAGCAAAATCAAGTGAAGTGGATTGCTTTTTTGGAATTTCTATCTTTTTAGAATATTTCCAAGACATGATTGAATCTGTGGGTAAGGAATCTGTGGATATGGAGGGCCGACTACACTCCAGATGAAGCTTGATAATCGACAGAGCTGCAGCAAAGAAGACTCTTCTAATTCTGCTATATATCCACATTGGGAAGAATGGACAGACCCTGTTATAACATAGATTACTAGAGCAATGTATCAGGCAGAGATGCAGAGGGCCGCATCAGTCATAAATGGCAACTTGAGCTCACAGGAGCCTTGAATTAATTTATCTCTTCTTTGTGTTCTCCTGAAGTAGAGTTATGGGCTATTACCAATGTGGAACCTATTATTATTATTATTATTGTTGTTGTTGTTGTTGTTGTTGTTGTTGTTATTATTTCTATACTTTTTGGTTACATGTATGACTTGCCTTTCCTCCTTTGTGATGTCAGGATTGTTACCAGGGTCACTTATCCCATGTTCACCACAGTTCTGCTGCCTGCAATTCATTTTTTAAATTATTATTATTATTATTATTATTATTATTATTATTATTAGAGTGTTGTAAAATTTACACAATGCTTTACATAGTAGGAATCAAAATACAATAAAATAGCAACAATAGATAATGAAAAACCTGCCACATGGCGGGTCTAAACCATCAACGTACAACATTAAAACATCTCTAAAATAATACAAGTATACAATGAACACATAAGCATCACGACAGATTCCCAAAATGAAGGTTTGCTTTCCCCACTAAGGAAGAGAGAAATGGTGTCAAGCACTGAAGCCCTAGCATAAATCCCATACCCTCCAACTGTCCCAATTCGGCAGGGACAGACCCAGTTAATCCTCTGCTGTCCCACTTTTCCAACCTCTTAAGGCCCCAGTTTCTCTCTTCTCCTCCTTTCCCGCCATTCAGTTTACTTCAGAAAAGTGAGTTCAAAGTGAAAAAAGTAGTTTGTTTTTAATTCACTCAGTGCTGAAAAGGGGAGAAGAGGGAGCAGAATCCTACCCTTCCCAGTAATATCAGGCAAAAGCAAGTGCTGCAGTCTCTCCTAGCTTCCTCATCAACAACTTGGGCTACTCTGATCACACTTTGGTGCCACATGGCCAGATGTGTCCCAGTTTTCATCTGTGAAATGTTGGTGGGCATACAATCAGCTCTTCAAACGTTCCTTCCCAATGCTAAGAAAAACACACACACACATACTCAAGGGTTTTTTTGAGCAAGGGTCAGAGTCAGGTAGTTCTCTCCGTGTTGTTTGGCTGCAAGTCCTAGCAGTCCTTAGGCAGCATGTTTTAATGGTGAAGCATGCTGGGAGTTGCAGTCTGATCTAGTAAAAAGGCTCATTGGTTCAGATCAATTCTGGAGGGAGAACACCAGGATGGCTGCCCTTCTCACCCAACCAAACTTGGTTCTCTCATCCATATAATCGCAACACCGCCCCTGCCAGGTTCTCAATTGGTCTTTTTTGTTGTTTTAAAAGCATTCATTTTCTCTTGTGCTTCCCCTTCTAATTTAATTCTCCACTTCTTTCAAACATCATCCAATGAAGCATCCAAATTACATCCAAACACCCTTTAAAAATGTTGAATTACGCAATTAAGAGTAGTGTGCTACAATAATAATGAGAAGGGAGGGAGGAAGCCATTTGCCCAGAATGTACTGTAGACGCAAGCAAGGGCATCAGGGGAGGAGGAAAGGAATAAAACTTTCAGGTAATTTGGGCTTTTTGTTTCCAAGTAGACCCTCGAAACCAGTTTGGTGCAATCATTCAGGAGCTTACAGAGGACACTCTGCTTCAGCAAAATGTATCTCCTTTATTTTTGATTAGTTGAGCTTTCCTGCTTCCTCATTTGAATCTGCTTCACACTTTAAAAACTGTCAGCCATAAACAGCAATCTTGAATTGTTTGTTCTCTGCATTTGTAACATGGGAGGGTTTTCTCCCCCTTTAAGTGAACTAATAGCTTAGTCATCTGCCACTTTTTGCATTTCCCAAATCTTCCAATGCAGTCTTGAACTAAAAAAAATTCTCAAAATACGTTTGGGGTAAAAATGCCTATTTTTGAGAGAAAATAATGTTTAGCGACATCTATTTTAGAAATGTTCAGATGCATTTACTTACAATTTTCATTATAAAAAAAGGGTGCAGAAAAGAGGTGAATGGATGAATGTGAGTGATGTTGATGTGGAGCAGAAAAATATTTATCTGTGTGTGTGCTCTGTGCTTTCAAGTCATGCCTTACTTCTTGAGGAGCCTACGGTGACCCTACCATGGAGTTTTCTTAGCAAGATTTGTTCAGAGAAGGTTTGTCATTGCTTTTCCCTGAGGCTGAGAGCATGTGACTTGCCCAAGGTCACCCAGTGGGTTTCACAGCTGAGCAGGAATTGAACCCGAGTCTCCAGAGTCCTAGTCCAACACTCAAACCACTGTGCCACGCTAGCTCTGAGAAACAGATTTAGGCAGCCCCAAATGGGCAGATCCAGAAAGATGTCCAAAGAACATCTAAGTCCATGCATACCACACTTATACAGTGGACCTCAGCTTCTGCTGGACATCTGGCTGTGGAGAAAGGCATCACACTAGCTGGCAACTAGCATTTTGTGATGGTTGTTTTACATAGCTGGTAAGGCAGTAGTATAGAGCTACTGAACAAAGGAGAGTGCCTTCCCAGTGGCTGTTCCCAGTTTCTTTGGACCTCCTCCTTAGGGTGGCCAAGATGACTCCTTCCTTGTTCTCCTTCTGCTGGCAAGTTTAAAAGTTCTTATCACATCAGATTTTTATAAACTTAATACAGGGGTTGTCTACATGGGGCAAAAGGTCTGTGCTCCCCCTGGCCTCACATTGTCAAGTTGTCCAAGTAGACCACAAGTTGAACATGAGTGAACAGTGCGATGTGGCAGCTAAAAAGGCCAATGCAATTTTAGGCTGCATCAATAAAAGTATAGTGTCTAGATCAAGAGAAGTAATAGTGCCACTCTATTCTGTTTTGGTGAGGCACCACCTGGAATCTGTGTCCAGTTCTGGGCACCACAATTTAAAAAGGATTTTGAGAAACTGGAGCATGTCCAAAGGAAGGTGACTAAAATGGCAAAGGGTCTGGAAACCATGTCCTATGAGGAATGACTTAGGGAAGTGGGGATGTATAGCCTGGAGAAAAGAAGATTAAGAGGTGATATGAAAGCCTGTTTAAATATTTGAAGGAATGTCATATTGAAGAGGGAGCAAGCTTGTTTTCTGCTGCTCCAGAGACTAGAACACGGAAATAATGGATGCAAGCTCCAGGAAAAGCGATTCCACCTCAACATTAGTAGGAACTTCCTGACAATAAGGGCTGTTTGACACTGGAACACACTCCCTCGGAGTGTAGTGGAGTCTCCCTTCTTGGAGGTCTTTAAACAGAGGCTGGATGGCCATCTGTCGGGGATGCTTTGAGATTTCCTGCATGGCAGAATGGGGTTGGACAGGATGGCCCTTGTGGTCTCTTCCAGCTCTGTGATGCTATGATTCTATGATTCTAAGTTAAGATGAAGCAAGCCAAAACCCTGGAGCTAGGATCAAGCCTGATCCTGCCAGACCAGACATAGATCTGGTGGATCCAGCCTGATCGTGGGATAAACAAGCCTTTACCCTGGAGCAATCTGACCCCTGATTTGCCATGAAATTTCCCAGAGCAGTCCAATGTTCAAACCACTGCACTATGCTGGCTCCCAGGCTAAAAATGTTTTTGCCTGTGGACAGAAGGACAGCAAGGAGGGGACTATTCTCACATCCCTGGGATATGAATAGGGTGATGAATCTATTTGGGGTGGTAGTCCAAACTTTAATGTAGTGATCCAAGGTAGTGAATCAGTTATGGAGAATTGCTTTATCATGTTGGACAGTTCCTTTAAAGTCTGAGATAAAACCTGGATTTGTTGGCCAACTGCTCAATTCCTGTTTCCAAATAAAGGCCTCTCCTGGCCCAAAAATTGCTGACCCAAAAATGTGGCAAAATGACCCCTAAAGAGCCTTTAGGGGCAGTTTTGATCCCTGGGAGGTACAAAATGATCCTGGGGGATCCATGGGACCTCTAGGTTGCAGTTTGCCTGCCCAGATTTACAATAGCAAGCTCTCAGCCAGTAAAACCAGGTACATGGGGAAAAAAACATTGAGGTTTATGAGGAATAATCACAGGAAGAGTATGTTGCTTCATCAAATGAATGATCTGTCATCTCAGCCTCATGTTCCTCTCTCCACTACGGCTCCGTTTTTTGAGGCAGGTGCTCAAAATATGGTCATTCCAACAGACTTTTTGGAAGTATGCCAGCTGGTTTGAAAATGCTGTTTCAAAACCCACGTTCTGGAAACATTGCATGGAATTATTTTCAGATCGGTTGCTAGGATGATTTTCTGTTGATATTTTTAACCTAAGGATTTGTAGTTTTTGCTTTTAGTGACTTTATTTTTTTAAATGAGATTTCACCTTTCTATTTTATTGTTTGCAACCTGGAGGGAAAACATTTGGCTGCAAAGGTCTTGAAACAAACAAATAAATAAATATTCCAGAATCAGACAGCTAAAACATGATGAATAAATATTTCTAAAATACTCAGAAAACAGGGGTAAAGACAAATATGTTTCCTTTTTCTGTTTTCCTTTGTCCCTAACTCTTAGCAGAATTAGGAAAAGTAACTTTTTGGACTACATCACTCACACATCCATTGTTAGCATGGCTTCTAGCTGTGTTGTCTGGGGGATTCTGGGGACTGTAGTACAAAAGTAACTTTTCTAAGCTCTGGCCCTTATAGTTAAAAGCCCACTACCTCAGGACAGGGTGGTTCTGTTTAGCCCACAGTGCAAAATGTGTGGTGGGAAAAAGGAACAATATTTCCAGTGATTAAAGATGCTACAGTACCAAAATGTGATATTTCCACCACTTGTCAGTATGGCTGCATGCACTTACATTATGCACTGATGATCCCAGTGTATTATTTAGACTTTCTGAATTCGTAACACACTTGTGGCAATGAGTTCCAAAAGACTAAGCATACCCCACATCAAGAAAAAGAAATTTGTTTCCGTCTACAAGTCAGGGCCAATGAAGCCCAAAACTAGCTTGTGCCACATTATTCATTCTCTCTTGCTAAGCTGCCCACAACCCCCTTTGTAAGACCCTGCACTGAATTTCAATGCCAAATGGATGAAAAGCAACCATTTTGCCCTGTGTTTCACTTTGAGGTTTTGGCTCACTTTGAACAGGAGCTCAAAGGGCTGCTGCTCAGTCAAGCTTTGATGACCACATAGCTTGAAGGGAAACAAAAAAGTTCCCCAGAGACTCAATGAACTCAAACTGCCCGATAGCACACAGCTAAGGCATCATTTTGCCTTTGTCCCATGTTCCCATCTAAGGGCTTGCTCTTACAGTTATGCCACTGGGCATCAAACATAGCTTCTTACACTGAATCCAGGACCTTGGACAAAATCCTGCTAATTTGCTGCTTTCATCTGAAAACAAACACTTGATCCTATGGGCTCTTCATGCTGCACAATTTTAGCATTTCATTATTCCACTTACAAGTGCTATGGTTCTGTTCTATGGAATCCTGGTATGTTTAGGTTTTTTGGCAGGGGGATTTTCAATTCTCAGCCAGAAAGCTCTAGTGCTTCCCCATACTACAAACCCCAGGATTCAATAGGTTGTTGTCATGGCAGTTAAAATGGAACCACATTGCTATAAGTGAGTAGTGTGGTTCTCCATTCCACACCTCTATTTTGATTTTTTTGTAAAGTCTATACAGTAACATCTTGACATAAAGCCTAGAGATTAGTGCCTGGCATCCTTTAGGGCCTTGTCTGCATGGGCCAAAAGATCTATCCTCCCGTCCTCATTTTGGCATCATCCTGTTTAGACAATGCTTGTCCTAAACCCAGGTTCTTATGCAAGCAATGTTTGACACATTCTGCACCAGAACCAGGATAAAACTGAAGGCATCTAAGGCAGTAGAAACCCCTAAAGGCATCTAAGGAAGTAGACTGAAGTCTAGGAAAGTTCATGCTGCCAATTTCTTTCTTTCAGTGAGTCTCAAAGATGCTACAAGATCTCTCTAAGTACTGATTCTACAGTCTAACATGGACATATCTTTGAATTCTACCACGATAAAAATTAGAGAACTTTGGGTTTTGGAAAACTATCAACATTGAACCATATAGTGAGGGAGTATCTAAACACAATTTAAAATTATTGTTAATGTTACTTATTATTATAATACTCATTTCTATCCCACCTTTCCCCCCTTGAATTTCAGGAGATTATCAGATGGGAGATGAAACGTCCTTGTCCCATCCTTTTCCCGTTCTCATAGTACAATCGTGAGAAGACTTTCATATGACATCATGCTTATCCGGACATTATCCCGTCTGGAAAGTGCGACTGACCATGATCATGCGAAAAACTTTCAAATGATGTCGTGTAGATCCCATCATTGTCCCATCACTGAAGCGGCATTGCTCAACATTTTGTATTAATGGGAGTTTGGGTTAATGCAATGCTGCTTCAAAGACGGGACAACGGAGCTGTGATCTGAAAGCCTTTTGTGGAATCTCAGTCAAAAACAGGATAAAGATGGGGAGTGATCCCACCCTTATCCTATCCATGTGTGATAATCATTTCAGATTCAAGATGGCTTTTCAGCAGTTGTTTGCCTTCATGTTGTTTCTGACTTATGG
Organism: Sceloporus undulatus; assembly: GCF_019175285.1. Lineage (NCBI taxonomy): Eukaryota > Metazoa > Chordata > Lepidosauria > Squamata > Phrynosomatidae > Sceloporus > Sceloporus undulatus. Next base: position 140,260,828 of record NC_056527.1, read on the forward strand.
CTACCCTCAGGCAAACCTATCCTGGGGTTTTCTGGGCAAGATTTGTTCAGAGGGAATTTGCCTTTGTTTTCCTCTGTGGCTGAGAGAATGTGATTTGTCCAAAGTCACTCAGTAGGTTTTCATGGTGAAGCTGGCATTCAATCCTTGGTCTCCAAAGTCCTAATCCAACACTCAAACCACTACAGCACAATGGCTCTCCAGTTGCTTACACCAGTTGAAAGAGACATAGCTAAATATTACATCTATATATCTATATCTATAGATAATTTGGGTGTGTACACACACACACACACACACATACATACACACACACACATTCTCTTTTTCAATAAGAAAGAAAGAAAGAAAAAGAAAATTAATGCAGGGGAGAGGAGAAGAGGGAGCAAAATATTGCCCTTCCCAGTAGGCTCAGACAAAAGCAAGCTGCTGTGGTTTTCTTCATTAATAACTTTCCCCATTAATACATTTCTGATGATGCTTGGCCACACATGTCCCAATTTTCATCTATGACATGTCAGGGGGTATGCACCACCCGCATCTCATCACACAGTGAAGTTTCTTAGGAGGTGAGCTACAAACAACAACAACAACAACAACCCCTAATTATATTAAATGATATGGTTACCTAAGATGTGCATGCAGTAAAGAATTATGCACTTATAAGAACAAGGAAGGGCTTTTTTTCCATAGGTCTCTCTTCCCCTCCCCTTCTTTTTATGAGCTTGGATAAAGAAGTTGCTGAAACCAGCAAGACAAATAGGAGGTTGTGCTAAGGAGAGAGAGTCCATTTGGAACCAGAGAATGATGCTGCTTCACCTCTTCCCCCTGTTTAATATATAGGCCTCCCTGCAGCTGCCGTTCCCTTTATCTGCCTTCCAACAGTGCTGAAAAAGAAAATAAATCTTTACTAGTGCAATTTTCTTTCCAAACAAAGCAATATTTACCCATAAACACTTTTACACCAGGTATTGGCAGTGGAAAAACTGACTGGAAGCCAACATGAGATCCCAAAAGAGGTTTGGTTAGGTTGAGCTGGCTTAGATCAATTGTTTTATAGCAGGACTCCCTTTGGTCCTGCTATAATTTGGTCTTTGCAAAATTCCAGCATTCTTCACTCAGTGGCTCAAAAAGAAAAAAAAAGGTACCGAAATGTGTTTTAAAAATGCATGTTCTCTGATATTGTGCTATTGTGATCCATCAAAGCCTATGGTATACGATGTCATGAAGAGTCTTCAGTATGCTTCATTCTTTTGATTTTGAGACAAAATACTAAGGCTGCACCCCTATTAGTGTCCAACCTATGTCTTGTTCAATGTAGAATATCTGTATTAGTTCCGAGGCCCTTTCAAACTACACCAATATGGCACTATGTTTCCACTTGAATGGCCAAGGCTGCACTCTGTAGAATGCTGGGGTTTGCAGTTCAGGCAGGCACTAACCTCTCTTGGTGAGGAGTCTAAATATCCCTCCTTGTACTTCAAACAAGATGGCATGAGGTAGTGATTTGAGTGTTGGGGTACAACTCTGGAGACCAAGGTTCGATTCCCAGCTCAGCCATGAAACCCACTTGGTGACCTTCAGAAAGTCACACTCTCTCAGCCTCAGGGGAAGACAATGGCAAACCCCCTCTGAACAAATCTTGCCAAGAGAATCCCATAGTAGGTTCACCTTAGGGTTGTAATAAGTCATCAGTGACTTGAAGGCACATACCCACATACTGCAAACCTGAAGATCAAGTAAATGTAGTCAGAGCAGTTCATAGTGCTATAATTGTGAAGTGTAAAAGGCCCTAGTCTGCACAAAGTTGTTCATGTAGTGCCATTATGTATGCAGATGCACATGAATAAAAGTCATACACATGTGCATGTACATAGACATGTGAATGTAGATGAACACACCCGATTATTATTATTATTATTATTATTATTATTATTATTATTATTGTTTATTTCGATAGTGCTGTAAATGTGCACAGCGCTGTACATACAGATAATCAAATCATTACAAATATAAAACCTGCCAATGGTGTGCAATCTACAAAATACATATAAACAGTAGGTAGTAATATAAAATAGAATTAGTTAAAAACAGGCAACAATTAAAACATCAATTTATGTACTGTTGGCTGCATATTTGGATATGCATTTGGTTGAGTTATGTTGCCATTCTGCACAAGTGTTGCATATCACAACCAATGTTTAATTCCACATACGGAGGTATGCACGATGCACAACCCCATGTGGATCTTAGCCCAAACATTTTCAGATAAATGTGTGTTTAATTTACAGATTAAGAACTGACTTTTGGGAGACACAAACCAAAATTTCTATGCAGTTCCATGAATTGGAATGCAAGCTTATGCCAAAGAAAATGTGTTAGCCTTTAAACTGCCACAGTATTTTAAAGCTGCTACAGTGTTGTACGTAAAAGTGACACAAACTAGAAGTACTGACAATCCTGACCCATCACAACTTGGCCACAATTTAGAAACATTGTATAGAAGTAAAGATGAATTTACTCATCTTTGTTGATATATTTCAGTATTTTTTTAAAATTACCATAATGGAAATACTTGAATTGTTATATTTGTTACCACAATGTTCCAAAACTTGGGTGTCCATGTGTTATTGAACTACAATCTCCAGAATCCCTCATCATTGGTAATAATAGCTGGGACCTCTTGGAACTGAAGTCCAATAGTATCTGGGAATTGCATTTGGGGCCAGAGGATAAAAAAAAAACACTCAGGCATGCTTGCTTCTCAATTTTATTAAGAAATAAATTAAAACCAAAGAAAAGTCCACCTTAGAAAGAAATCCATCTTATACCCCTCCCAGGGAGGATGGAGGGGAATGAGAATCACTTTGAAGCAAGAATAAAATTGTTAAATCAAAAATATTAAAACAGTGAATTCAGCTTCAACAGTGAACTGCAAACTCAAAGCAGAATGAACTTCCAAAAGCAAAGCAATTGCATTTGTAGCCGGTTCCCATTTGCAGTCTTTTCTACATAAATCCATCACATCCAAAGGCCAAAATTTCATATCAAGGAAGGTCAAGTGCAGAAGGAACCCATCAAGTTGCCCACCATGACCTCTTCAGAGGTTTGGAAGATGACAGTTGCTCCACTGAGTGAAGGCCAGATTTAGTCCAGGTGAGAGGAATGAAAAAAAATGCACTAAAGAAGTACAGCTTGTCTTAAAAAACAAAAGCAACAACAAAACAACACCACACTTTTCTTTCCTTCCTTCTATCATTCATTTCAGAGCTTTGGGTATTTCACTCATGGAGAATCAAATTCAATGCATCACAAAATTTCACTTTTGGCAACACTGGCTATCAGTTCCAGAGCTCAGTCTTATCCATTTCTGCCACTGTGTAAAATGCTTTTTTTCCAGCTTTGGACTCCTAAGAGGATATCAAAAGCTGGTGAGAGGTAGCCAATGCTGTTCAAGACACAGCTCATACCTTCACATATTGGACAAGTGTTTGAAATGTATCATATCAGGGACTTGAAAAATTACTGAGAAAGGTTAAAGAAGAATGTGCAAAGGCAGGTTTACTGTTGCACATAAAGAAATAAAAAATAATTACCATGGAGGATGTACATCAATTCAATCTAAAATAATTAGGAAATAGAAATAGTCAGTTTTCCTGCACCTTGGATCAAATATTGACCAGAATGGAGATAGAGGTCAAGAAATCAGAAGAAAACTAGGAATGGGAAGGGCAGCTATTAAAGAGAAGATCCTAAAGTGTAAAGATATACAGTGGACTGTTGTTATCCGCTGGGGTTTGGTTCCAAGATCCCCCATGGATAACCAAATCCGTGGATGCTCAAGTCCCATTAAATATAATGACATAGCAAAATGGTGTCCCTTATAAATATTGGAAAATCAAGGTTTGATATTTGAAATTTATACTTTTTTTGAACATATTCAAACCATGGATGCTTGAATCCATGTATAAAAAATCCGTTTATAAGAAGGTCCGACTGTACAACAGAGCACTAAAGTTAGACTTTCCCAAGTCATGGGTGTGACAGCTGGACAATGAAAAAAGCAGATGATAAGAAAATCAACTAATGTCAAATGTGGTGCTGGGGAAGAGTGTGGAGGGTACCGTGGATGACCAAAAAGACAAACAAATGGATCCTAGAACAGATCAAGCCTGAACTATCACTGGAAGCCAAGATGATGAAACTGAGGCTATTGTGCTTTTGCCACATCATGAGAAGGCATGACTCATTAGAAAAAATAATAATGCTTGGAAAGGTGAAAGGCAGTAGAGAGAGAAGCATGCTAGATGGGTGGGCTCCACCAAAGAGGTCACAGACCTAGATCTTCAGGTCCTAAGCAGAACAGTGGAGGAGAGAGGGTCTTGGAGATGTCTCACCCATAGGGTCACCATGAGTCAGGGTTGGGTGGAAGACAGTTAACAACAACAAACAGATGACAACAGACCCACCAGCTCCAACTGCTATTTTCTGAACCAAATTGCAAGGGAACGTAGTTAAAGGGGGGTCCGGACCTCCCCCCCTTCCATTAGATACAATGAATGGTGCGTACTGCTGTGCTGCTGCGCTCAAGCCCCATTATAATGGTGGCACTTAGTCTGGACCCCCCTCCCCTTCCCAAAATCCTGGCTACATCCCTGGGAGGAGAGAGGAGTGTTTACTCCTCCCCATTTCCCAAGTCAGAGGTACACCTTCCTTGGATATATGCCCACCCAACCTAACTGCACCCTCCTCCCAATCCTCCGCAGCTTCTAAATATCCCACTCTGAAAAAAGGTGGCAGTGACTCCAAGTGCAAAGTCTAAACCAGCAACGTCCCCCTCCTCTTTCTGAAACAGCAGCCAGAGAAATACATTTTCAAGAAATGGCTTTGGCCAGATGTTGACAGCTGGGGAGAGGATTCTGCAGAAGGGTGCAGCTGGCCAAACAGTTTGGCCCCAATGGGGGGAAAGACTGTATTATCACAGCTGGATAAGGAAGGATATTAAGCATACCACCTCTCTCACTGTGAGGAGGTAGCCTGGCTAGGATCAAGGGAGAGAAGAAAATGCTCAGTACTCTGTTCCTGTTTGCAATGCCAGTTCTCATCTATGTTTAACACACCACTGCTGTCTCTGCTAGTGACCGGCTTTGTGCAGAAGTAAATTGCTTCTCTCTGCCTGTTGTCTGTTGCTGCCTGCATTTCTAATGCACCAGTCATCCGGGTGAAATCCCATCCACCATCTCCCCCATTAACTTCAGGTCATGAAATCTGGGAGCTTTCCAAGAGCCTCTTCACACCTTACTACTACTCCCTCCCCCCTCCATTCTTCCTTCCTTTTTCCTTCTTTCATTTTTAAAGTATACATCCAAGGCATGCCCAGGCATCACTACAGCTGGTAAGAAAATTGCTAGCCTAATCTTGGTACTTCCCCAGAAATTTTGCACATGCAATTTAATTTGGACCAATGTTTGGAGGTAATTCTAGTTCTGGGTCTGATTAATTTTGCTCACTGAAGGGAGATTTTTCCCCCTATTATCACTTGATCCCCTGATCCTTTGTGGTGTAGTGCTTTAAGTGCTGGGGATCAAGGTCTGAATCCCTGCTCTGCCATGGAAACCCACTGGGTGACCTTAAGCAAGTCACACACTCTCAGCCTCAGGGAAGGCAAGGGCAACTTTCCCCTGAACAAATCTGGCCTAAATATCAGGAACAACTTGAAGGCATATAACAAGAACACCTTCCTCTCCCATGGGGTGTCTCATGAAGGGGCAAAGTAATGACAAACAGAGTGCTCAAGGAATCACCAAAGCACTTGAAAGCCAATGCAGTGGTATGAGTCTTAATGTTGGAATCTGGGAGAGCAAGGTTCAAATTCTCACCATGGAAACCCACTTTGGACAAATCACATCCTCTCAGCCTCAGAGGAAATCTGGGCAATGGAAAAGTCCTTCTGAACAAATCTTTTTAAGAAAATCCCATGATAGGCTCACCTTAGGGTCACCATAAATTAGAAATGACCTGAAGTACAAAACAGTAACACTGTGGAGCAACAATGCAAGACTGAATTGCAATCAATTCTCCTCATCTGTAATAGTCAGATTCAACAGTGATCACTATTCTTAATATAAACAGAACCATGTTTTTTCTGCCTGTCATCAAACTGTTAAAGACAACTAGCTGCCAGGAAAAAAGAAAAGGTAGCAACCCCAATTCAGCGTAACAAATGTGGTTGAATAGATGGTGATTCAAAGCCAGACTTAATAGAACTAAGCATTCAGCCCCCTCAGCATGGACAGGTTTTTTTTCTTGTGAATTTCAGTTTTAAAAATCATGGATTTCCCCCCCTTTCTTGACTCCAAGACAATCCATGAAGTTTGTTAAATTCTTATTTGCAACAACACACAAACTAATCTCTCACCCAGCCCTACACAATATATATATATATATATATGGACCTGTGTCATTATATAATTAGACACATTAAACATCTTCAAATCAGAATTTAGAAAGAACTCTCCAAAACTAAGATCACAACTCCTAGATTCTCCCTGTGACAGGATTAAGATACTGAGAGCTGCAGTCCAAAGAAGTAACTTTTCCATGCTCTGGTCCATGTGTTCCTTGCCTGCTCTTCATTAGCAGAGATGCCACATTACAGAACAGAGGCAACAAATTAGGTTTTATCACTCCCCTTTTCTTCTTGCATTTCATTTAAAAGTGTGTTTAAAAACCCAGTGCCTCCATCTCACAGGAAGCCCTGGGGGGGACTCTGTCTTTTCTTCTTATTCCCCAGCTGTTGGGTTGTCACAGATCAGCCGAGTTAGGGAGCTGTGTCAGCGGAGACACTCTTGTGCAGCCAGCGAGAAGTTCACAGAGGAAATTGATATTCGCTGCAAATTATTTTGGATGATTTACTGGAATGAATTAACTTCCAGGAACGTGGAGAGAATCGGAACACAGCTTCTGCTTTTTAGCTACAATCCTGGAGGTAAGCGGCCTGCCTTCCGCATGACTAGATGTCATGAACTGAGCATCCAGTCATGGGGGATGCTTCAGCAACAGGGGAGGAAACCCAGTGAACTGTTCCTCAGTGTCCCTGTGTGTACCGACGATTATAATATTCCTATGAACCATGGTAAGAAGCTGTTAACATCTGCCTAATGCCTAATGATCCTTAGGGGAAATGTTTCCATGAAAATGCATATAATTATGATGAAATCTGTGAATTTGCTCTGTCGACTTCATGAAGCAAGCCAGCTAGGTTGATCACATCCTTTTTAGTGCTTTGCAGACAACCTCATCTAAGTCAAGAAGGCAGAAGCCCAAGGGGAAGGCTGAAACAGCTATACCGGTTGCAGAGCCCTAGCATAAATAATGGGCTGTATACCACGCTAGGTTTTCTTTTCTTTTACAAATTTGGAATGCTCTCTCTCTCTCTCCACAAGTGGAAAAGATGCACAGCAGGTAATGGGTTTGCTAGGCCATCTGGAATCATTTCTATAGATTATCCTTGTTATTTAGTTGCATGGCAGTGGTTTTTAAAAGCCATATCTGCTGACTAAAGTGCTAGTACAACAGTCCATACAAGTACCTCATTCTGGTAGAAACCCTCTCACTGCAGAAGTGGGCAAACTTGCAGAGATGGGGACCCAATGAGCCATACCCTCCCATGACATCCTAGCAAACCTCTTCTGTTGGTTGCATCATGGGCTTCATTGCAACCAGAAGTGATGTTGCATCAGTCACCATTGCCATTTTGGCCAAGGTAAGCCCAAAGAAGGAAGTATGAAGAGGAGTTTGGGTTCTTTGGGAGGCAGTTGTTCATTGTTGGTGCACCTTTTTTTTACAGAGCTGCAATGTTTTTGGCACGATCTAGGGGTGTAAAAATTATACCAAAATATTTGGAAGGGTTAAGGACTAACTTCAGGGTCCACAAAAGTGAGTTTGGGTCTAAATACAAGCCACAGATTACACTTTTCCCACTCTTGTCTTGGGGGATGAGTGTTGCACTTGGGAATACCACCTCCAAGGCCTCAGGACTAAGGGGTACCAAATGATGGTGCAACACTGCACAATCCTGGGATGCCTTGCAAGATGTATGTTTAGATTTTACTGCTCCATCAGGGCCTTTGCTGCATTCAAAGATGCCACATTTCCTCCCCATCAGAAAGGGGAATTTCAGAGGAAACGGACCTGTTCCAGAAGAATACCCAACTGGCTGTAATGGATTTACACTGGGGTGGGATTTAACCAGGATAAAACAGCTGTCAACACTTCTGTCTAATGTTTCCTTTCAAAATGCTGCTTCTCTAGCCAACAGACTTCTCTTGCTGGCCAGGAGTTTGGAGGGCACTTCAGAGAAAAACAAGTCAGAAGTACTCAGATGCTTAAACTTGCTCATGCCACTCCAGGCTGAGGCTTAAGGGGAGAGGGACAGAGAAGGAAAATTGTTTCCCTTTTTTCCTTCTGCAGCCCATGACTTACACAGCTCCTCCATATTTTGGGAAGAGCCATTCTTCTCTCTTTGCTAGGCAGTTCCAAAGCAGAATAGAAAGAAAGGGAACACCCCATACCATGACAACTAATGATCAGGCAGAATAACCATTTAATAACCAAGCATTTGAAACCACCTTTGTGTTCAAGATGGAAACAATCTGACATTAAAATAGTTTCAGTGTGGGGAAAACCGAAACTGACAGATTTTGGTCCATCCAAACCCAGAGTGCTGAGTACCTAAATTCTGTCTCAGACTGTCTAATCTGGAATTTAGGATTGCTACTCTTTTTTCACTGAGAAGCTCTTCATTTTTAATGTCTATATGGCAGGAAGGTTGAACAGAGTTCACTCCTAGCTGGGACTAGATATACCTATTACATTTGGCTGCTTCAAATTGGGAAAATAGGGCTGCAGTTTAGCTACTTTGTCCTGCTCTTGGAGAGATCAGAATGGGCTGTGATAACATGCACCTTAAAGACACCACCAGACTGGATTGTTGCAATGAGCTAGTTTGAAGAGTTTTTGGGATCAGGTTACAACTTCCTTACAACAGCTGCTCTGTTTCCTGATTTGCTTTCTGGCTGTAGTGAGGTACTCACCCAGGTAGAGAGAGCTGAAGGGGCTAAGGGCAGCCAGGTGGTGGAGGTTGAGGGGAAGGAGGAAGTTATATCGAGTTCCTCCAAAAAAGGACGAGGAAGACCCAGAAGCACAGTTAGTGGTACCGCTGGCCCTGAGAGGGGAGGTGATGAGGTTGGCCCACGAGATTCCCATGGCAGGTCACCTGGGGACAGAAAAGACTACGCAGCAGGTAATCCAATGTTTTTATTGGCCGGGGGTGTTTGCAGAGGTAAAGGCTTTTTGTAATTCATGTCCCCAATGCCAGTTGTTCCAAGGGAAGGGACCTCCAGATGGGAAGCTGATACCTCTGCCCATTATAGAAAAGCCTTTTTCCCGGATAGCAATGGATATTGTTGGACCGCTAGAACAGGCCGTTGGAGGTTTCAAGTATTTATTAGTAGTGGTAGACTGTGCGACCCGTTATCCAGAAGCAGTCCCCTTGAGATCAATGCAGGCTTCACGGATTGCTCAGGAGTTGGTGAAAATCTTTTCACGAGTGGGATTTCCCAGGGAAATCCTGACGGATCAAGGAACAAGCTTCATGAGTCAGACCCTAAAGAAAATGTGGGAGATACTGGACGTACGTCCCTTGAGGACCTCAATTTATCATCCCCAGGCTAATGGCATGGTGGAAAGATTTAATAGGACTTTAAAGAGTATGTTAAAGAAATTCATAGAAAAGAATCCCAAGAAGTGGCCACAGCTAGTGGAGCCCCTTTTGTTCGCCTTTAGAGAAGTGCCGCAATCGTCATTGGGATTTTCCCCTTTTGAGTTGGTCTTTGGACGGAAACCTAGAGGGGTCTTGGATATATTTAAGGAGGGATGGGAGGAGGAACCTCAAAATTCCCAGTCGAAGCTGCAGTTTATCTTGCAGATGAGGCAGCATTTAAAAGAAATAAGGCAAGTGGCTCGAGAAAATCTGGCCAAGGCACAAGCTGATCAGAAACGAGATTTTGATAGACGAGTAAAGGAAAGGGAGTTGCAAATAGGGCAACAAGTCTTGGTTCTTCTACCAGCCCAAAAAGCAAAATTATTCGCAAGGTGGCAAGGGCCCTATGAGTTAGTCAGAAGGGTGGGACCGGTGGATTATGAGATCAGAATTGAGGGAGACCCTCCTAAGAAGAAAATTTTCCATATTAATCTCCTAAAGGCATGGAGGGCCCGAGAAGCCCTCTTCAGTGATGTGGAAGAAGAATTAGAGGAGGAAGGTGAAGAGTTAATAGGGCCACAGGCCAAGGATTTCCAAGAGACAGGGGATATACCTGTCTTGTCAGCTTTAAACGAAAAACAGCTTTCACGGGTGAAAGGCTTGCAGCAGACTTTTGGGGATGTTTTTCAGGGAAAGCCAGGATGTACTGAGCTTTGGGAACATGCTATTCAAACTGAGCCGGGTGCTATAGTCAGGTTGCCCCTTAGACCCTGGCCCTGGAGACTGCAGGAAGTGATTAACAAAGAGGTATCAGCAATGTTGGAGCTGGGGGTGATTGAACCTTCCGTTAGTCCGTGGCGTAGTTTGCCAGTTTTGGTCCCCAAACCAGATGGCTCGGTAAGGTTTTGTGTGGACTTCCGACAGGTAAATAAGATTTCGAAGTTTGACGCCTATCCAATGCCAGGGGCACTAAACCTGTTGGATCGACTAGGACAGGCCCAGTTCTTGTCCTCCATAGATCTAACAAAAGGGTATTGGCAGATTAAGTTAAGGCCAGAGGACAGGGAGAAGACAGCTTTTGCCACACCCAAAGGACTGTTTCAATTTACCCGTATGCCTTTTGGCTTGCATGGGGCAGCAGCCACCTTTCAACGCCTTATGGATATAGTTTTGAAGGATTTATCTTTTTGTGCTGCAGCATATATCGATGATATTATTATTTTTAGTGACTCATGGGAGGAGCATTTAAGACATTTGTCTCTAGTTCTGGAAGCATTAAGGGCAGCTGGCCTTACTGCAAATCCAAAAAAATGTGCAATTGCATGTCGGGAGGTGAAGTACTTGGGCCATATAGTAGGGCAGGGAAAGATAAAGCCCTTAAATGACAAAATAGTAAAAGTGCAAGATTGGGGTGTCCCGCAAACTAAAAAGCAAGTGCAACAGTTTCTAGGTTTGGCGGGCTATTACAGAAGATTCATTCCCCATTTTGCACATCTTGCCAGTCCGCTGACAGATCTGACTCGGAAGGGTCAGCCTCGATGGGTTAGGTGGGCAGCAGTCGAACAGAAGGCCTTTGAGAGGTTGAAGGAACATTTGTGTAGTTTTCCGGTTCTGAGGGCCCCCGATTTTTCTAAGCCCTTCGTCCTACAAACGGACGCTTCGGATAAGGGACTAGGAGCAGTTTTGTCTCAAGTGTGGGAGGATGGTGAACATCCAGTTTTATATTTGAGTAAGAAATTGAAACCGGCCGAGGAAAAGTATGCGGCGATAGAAAGGGAAGCCCTAGCGATCAAGTGGGCTGTCACAGCGCTACGGTATTACCTGTGGGGGGCACCCTTTCAGTTAGTAACAGACCATGCACCTTTGACCTGGATAGCCTCCATGAAAGACACAAATCCCCGAATTACGGGTTGGTACATGGCCTTACAGCCATATGCGTTCTGAATTTGTCATCGACAGGGTCTTCTCCATGCTAATGCTGATTTCTTTTCTCGACAGGCCACCTGGACGCCCTCATGCCCGTCATCTCTCTTGGGGGGGGAGGTTATGTAGTGAGGTACTCACCCAGGTAGAGAGAGCTGAAGGGGCTAAGGGCAGCCAGGTGGTGGAGGTTGAGGGGAAGGAGGAAGTTAACCCAGAGGTGGAGCCAGTGGAGGAAGGAGGAGGAGCTGGAAGGATTATAAAAGCAGAAGGGCTGAAGCGTGCGGGGGGAGAGGATGGATGCAGAAGAGCTGTTCAGGCAGCAGCGGCCGGGGAAGGGAAAGAACAGGGTTTAAGGAGGCCAGAGAGGGACAGAGTCCCTGTGCCTCTTCCAAGAAGGGCCCTAAGGCCAAAGCAGAGGCCCCAAGTGGAGGAGAGGCGACAGAACCCTCAAGAGGAGGGAGTCTGGGCTTTTGCGGGCTCTGGGGCGTGGACAACCAGAGGCCTTGAGGATTTGGAGGACGAGTGGTGGAGTCCACAAGAGAAGCCCTGGGAAACAAGCCATGTCCTGATGGGATGTGGAGATGTCTGACTAAAAAGACTGGACTTTATGTTTTGAGCTATCATCTACTGGATATAAAGCTATTTTCTTATTAAAGGTACAGTTGTACCACACTTGCCTGAGTAAGTTTGTTCTGCATGTGGGAAAGAACATAAGGGGAGGAGTCTGTTGCCTTGCAAGATGGAGCCTGCTATGCCAGCCCCGCCCACACTGGCATACATTAAAGTATCTCCAAAGACCTAAACTGAGCCACTTGCTCCTGTTCCAGCCTACTCACCCCCAAAGATCTGGTGGAAATCAGTCACAAGTAGGCCTTCTATGGGAGCATGGTAGAGAATCTGCTCCTAGTTTTAGCCAGAATTTGAAAGGAACTATTTAAGATTCTGAACCTTCTCTTCAGGATAGGTTCAGCACCTTGGATAGTTCCTTTAAAGTGGAGAATAAAACCTGGACTGGATCCACCGCTTCACAAACATGAAAGTCATCAGCTACCTTTGGTGGAAAGACCATTCTCAGTGTCCTAGTTATGATGGCAACAAGCTGTGAAAGGATCTTTTTTGTGGCTGCACTAAAATTGTGGAACAACCTGCTGCATGAAGGCTGGGTGAATTTTGCTTGTGCTTTCTTCTTCCCATGGCTTAAAAAAATATCCCAGGAGGCATTTCAGTTGTCAAGAAGATACAGCTATTTCTATGTGAAGAGATGCTGTTTAGATTTCATGTTTGGTTCTGTTATACTGAATTTTATTGCCGTTGATACAATATTGCAATTTTATTGTACTATTCTGATTTCATTTGCTGTAAGCTGCCCTGCATGATGTCTTGGCATTAGAAGAAAAGGAGAAAAAAATAGCTGTGCCTTGAACAAATAAAACACCCCTCATAACCCCTTCCTCTATGTCCCCTACCAGGAAAAAGATGCAGGTCTGACCCTTTCTTTCCTTGTCAAACAATGCAGCTGCACTTTCAAGATATTTAAGGGCACAGAATGCTATGCAGTGGATCCAGGTTCTTAATTGTCTATTGTTCTGCATTTCACAGCACTTTCAATTATCATTTGATTACCATGTAAAAGTGCCTTTTGTTGTTCTATTTGCATTTTGGCAGCACAAATAAGGCATCTTATTGGAGGAACTCTGAGTGAGTAACCCCACATTGCCTTGGCATTAAATGATTTTCTCCAGTCCCTAAGGAAGTAAGGGTGTTGTTGTTTACTCATTTGCATATTTTTCTTTTTACGGATTTACCCAGTCCACACGTCTTGAAACCAAACATGAATCTAAGTACAATCTATGGTCAACAGATTTGTACATATGCAAACTTGAGGTATATTTGACAGTGCCATAATATAAAGGAGGTGGTGGTGTGGAAATGATGGTAATCTTCATCATCATCATTTAGAAATGTGTACAAAAATTTACGTATCTAGCATATACTAAAAAAAACCTCCCTTAGTTAATAGATGCATGTATATATAAAAAATACAGTTGAAAAAGTATGGACAAAAATACATATCTCTGTATTGGAGAAACAATAACCAGAAGAACCACTGAAGATGGAACAGGCTTTGTAGTGGAAAACTAAGGACCTCAACAAGATCACCTTTGATACACCCCATGGACACTCTTCTGCTGTGGCAAGAGTTGGGACAGACAAACAGTAGCATAGCACACACTTTTCATGGTGTTCAAATCCCCTTTATCTCCGAATATGGTGAGATAGATTTCTGTCTTTTAGTTCTGGACCTCCAGCCTCTGCTAAACAGATGACCAGAAGAGCTGATGCTCTCTGTAGCCCAGGACCTGTGTTCAGATTCTGGAGCTTGTGAGTTATGAGTAAATAAAACCGGGGGGATGGGGGGATACTTTCTGGATTACAAGTTCCAAAATTATCCTGGGAGCTGTTATCCAAACGACTAACTTTTCCAACCTCTGCAAGTAACCCAAGCTCAGCTGAGAAACCCAAGGGAAAGAGAAAGGAGAGCCTGATCTTCATTTACATCTCCCACGTTTATCTCATTCAGCCTCCAGGGACATCAGTTGCAAACCCCCTTTTTATTCTCCCAACAAACTGTGAGCTGCTTAAGCCAAGGCTACACAATTGGTGAAAGACACTCAGTGAGCTTCACCTCCGTATGGGGATATGGTCACTAGTAGCTGCGTATGGAGCACAAAAGTTCCAGTTTCTAAATGGACCTATATGTTTATGAAGGACTTAGGAAATCTTGGCACTGTCCTCATAACATTTGGCAATATCTAAGTAAATGGAACTCTCCCTTTTAGTGATAATAGTTATCAGCCAAGCTCTAGGCACTGAGACCAGTGTTCAATGTCCAGTCTCCTGTATCCCCCTCCCCCCCACACACATATACAGTCAGCCCTCCAAATCCGTGGATTTTTCATCCATGGATTCAAGCATCCATGGTTTCCAAATATTTCAAAAATATACAAAAATTCCAAAAAGCAAACCTTTATTTTACCACTTTATATAAGGGATATCATTTTACTATACCATTGTATATAAGGGTACTTGAGCATCCATGGATTTAGATATCCATGGGGGGCCTGGAACCAAACCCCAGTGGATATCAAAGGCCCACTGTATAATACACAGACAATTTTGGGGAGTGTGATAAAGAGAGATATAAATAATATTTGCATCCTCCCTCATCCTAGATGTGAAAATATGTCTCAACTTATCCAGACACTTCTCTTAAGTAGTTAACCATCTCAATATTTTTTCAAATTTTTTTGCAAAAATTTCATTTGGATGAAAATAATGGCCAAGACCCTGCACTGTACTGGCAGAATGTAAATTCCCAGTTGGCATACCTCTATTTCCTCCTGTTTGTATGCAATCTACCTTTCTTTCACCACTTCTTTATGACCAGTTAGTTGCTGAGGTAGGGAAGGTGGCAGCAAATAGCTGGTCAGCTATATCCCAAGGATGCTCTGGCTGCAAATCCAGCATTGAGCAAGAGTATAGCCTGATTTTCCATCGGGCACCTTTAAGTTTTCTGATTCTATATAGAGATTGGTTGTGTCGCTATAGCCAGATGCATCAAGAAAACATCATCCTAACAGATATTCAGGACTCCTGAGTGCTTCATGAGAATGTTGTCTCCTTTATGCATCTAGTCAGAGAAATACAGACAGCTGCCTGCTCATCCCCTGCAACTGGCTGTGGGAGGGGATAGAATCATAGAATCATAGAGTTGGAAGAAACCGCAAGGGCCATCCAGGCCAACCCCCTTGCCATGCCATGCCATGGGGTGGGGGGCAGTACTAATGTTGGTTGCATGTCTTTGCAGTCATTGTTCAAAGGAGAAGTTATGCCTATGTATGTCACCAACAGGATTCCAGACAATGGTTTTGAACATAAAACTATTTTCCACAAAAAGATACTATTTTGTGCACACACAACATTGTTTATTTTGCCAAAAATGACATATCCCCCCCAAAAAAATCTTGAATTGTTTTTTAAAAAGCATCAAAACCTGAAAAACAACAACAAAAATCAACCATCATGTAATTTTGCCAGTAGAACAAAACACTTAAAAAAAAGGAATAATCTAATCACAAATTATTCTGGCTATTAGCAGTTGATGCCCCTATTATCTGAGAGCCAGTGTGATACAGTAGTTAGAGCATTGAACTATGACTCTGGAGATCAGGGTTCGATTTCCCGCTTGGCCATGGAAACCCACTGGGTGATCTTGGGTATGTCACATACTCTCAGCCTCAGAAAACTCTGAGATAGGGGCTCGACAGACAGCCCCAAAATGGCGGGCTGGAGCTGCTATTTTTTTCTCCCAAGGGATCATCTGGCTGTCTGACAATATTTGATGTGATGTGATTTGTTTGATATTTGATGTTTTTAATCCGTTTTTTCTTTTCTATATGGTAATTTTATCTATTCCTCTTTTAATTGTTATTATCTTAGAATGTACGCCTTGGGCAGGCTTTTATTTACTCCTAATTTTACCGACTTTGTACAGCGCTGTGTATAATTACAGCGCTATAGAAATAAAGTTTAATAATAATAATAATAATCCCACAGCAGCCAAACCGCGCAGGCTACTTCCACACCAGAAAGAACCTGGAAAAAATGGGTTCTTTTTGGTGTGCATGTGTTCTCCCATTAGTGTGCCATTAGCGCACTGTGGCCCATCAATGACACAAGCACGGTGCTCCGACATATGGATGCAGTGCCACGCTTGCGTCATCATGGTGGCCCCCATGGGGACAGGAGGCCACTATGATGGTGGCATCCGTACAGTATAGGGTTTGGGAGCATGTGGTTAGTACATGCTCCTGAACCCTAGAACCAGTGCCGGTACACCGCTTCTCACCCATCTATCTCAGGCCATAGTTTTGCCTTAGAGTCTTCATAGATTGGAAATGACTTGAAGCCACACAATCCCTATAATCCATGGATTTCTTTTTCCTACCCAACAACAATAACAAGACATAGGTCTAGAACCCCCATACACTCCACTAAGAAACCTAAGAAAACCAAGATCTGAAAACAGCAAGAACCATGTTGAATCACACCAAAGGGATATCTGATTCAGCATTCGCTTTACACAGTGGCCTGGCAGATCTATATGAAAACCACAAATACGACATACATACAACTTCACCCTCCACTCTGAGGTCCTCAGCAATGATACGTTGAGACATAGGCGGGGTGCATACAACCAAAAAGAGGTGCCTCCTTGGCGCCTCTCTTTGCTGCACAGGAGCACTGCTGCCTACATATGATGCTGCGCAGCTGTGCAGCAAAGAAGGAGCTGTAAAAAGCAGTTCCTTTTTGTGGTGCCGCAAAGCGCCAGAGACAGCTCCGTTACATCGCAGCTGCGCAGCGCCTTTTGTAGGCGGCACAGCTGGGACACAATCATTGTGCATGCTGTTTGTATAGCACTGCGTAACTGCGGCATGCTGACGATGTGCTAGGGTTGCGGGGCGTGTGCACACACCGCTTCAAGGCAACCCTAGCACGTTGTGGACATGCTGCAAAGGGCCCATCTATACAGGGCCATAGTATATCTGATTTATTGTTATCATTTGGCATCAAGTCAATTTTGACTTATGGAACTCCTATTAGTGAGAGACCTCAAAGAAACCTGAACATTAACAGCCCTGATCAGGTGTTGCACATTTAGGATTATTGCTACAATCCACATGTAATGCAATCTTCCTCTTTACTGAGGATTATCATCTTTTCCACTGAATTACATCATCTTGTGATATGTCCAAAGTATGATATATAGCCAGATGCCACTGATGTCCTCCTTGATGAATTTATCCAGTCCCTCCTAAAATCCATCCTAGTTGGCAGCCTTAACTATATCTTGTGCCAGTAAATTCTACAGTCAAATTCTGCTATGTGCATCTATTTGTCTTGACCCAAGCAAGCAGTTACAGGGTGAAGCACCTTGTCTAAATTAAGACACTGAACCATACTTTGCTGGAAGGAAAAGCTTTTGGCAATGAGGCTGATGTCCCATTCAACACAGTAACCTGGCAATGTCTCGTGTTTCCTCTGCATCACTTATCTGAAAACTGACAGCCTCTTTGGTATTGTTGGTTGCCAAAGGAAATCAAACATATCATACAGAACAGTAAATATATCCCTTATGCACTTTTGAGTGTGCCACAATCCAGTCCGTTTGCACAATGAATATTGCTGGCATGAAAAAAGATGGGAAACTACAACAGAATCTTAGAAGAGGCATAATGTACTTTATGGGAGGGAAAGAGGAGAGTTAGAGAAATTCATGCTGCCAGGAATGAGCAGAGACTTACACCTGACTGTCATTGTATGAAAATGATGGCTTGTTTCCTTCTTCAAAATATGGCAGAAATTACAAACATTTGTTAAAATAAAGTGCAATTGGAGCCAAATGTTCAATTGTACAAGGGGTTTATGCAAATAAAAAAATAAAATTAAAAAATTGCTAATATGCTGCAGGGTTGGAAAGAATATTTGAAAATATTTCACAAACGGTGGGAAACCATGATGTGGAGAATCCTAGACAGGCAAGGATCTTCACAGTTTAGGACTTATTCTGTGTGATAAATGCATGTGATTTTTTTTAAATGGAAAAACAGAAATATTTTCCCTACAGAAAACAGCATTTTGTATAACAATTCTGCACAAAAGAATGCTGTTTTCTCAGCAAAAAAAAAAAAAAAAAAATTCATTCTTTTGCACAGAATGGTTACTTGGTGGCAAATAATATTTGAAAACTGCAGTGTTTGACAACTTTTCCACAGTGAGTAGGAAAATAGTAAACCATTTGTTCTTGCCAGAGATTTACAACATTTACAAAGTTTTACACCCCTGCGTATAATAGCAATGGAATAAATGACCTCACACAGGAGGGGAAGAATTCTTGATAATATTCAGCTATTCAACCCATTCTGACAAGTGTACTGGCTGCAAAAATCCATAACCAAAATGTTAATAAAGGAAAGGTTGGACAGCTACTTGCTGGGAATGCTTTAGCTGCATTGAACAGGGAGTTGGACCCAATGGTCCATGGGTCCCTTTTCAACCCTATGATTCTAAGATTCCATGATCTTTTACATGTGGATTTTCTTTGGACTGAATTTGGAACCTTCTCTATGTACTGTCATTGGCTATGGTCTTTCCTGCAACAGCAGAAGATGCCTCAGCCTCTAAGATTCACCAAGCCCAGATGCTTAAGTAGGCCTTTGGAAATACGTTGGCTCCATAACCCATTGTGTCCTCCTTACAGAAGATAGTCCTCCAGATGAAGGGCTCTCCAGTTCATGCAAAATTTCAAGATAACAAACAATAAGAATCAAAGTCGGGGGCTTTGAAATTGCTCATTAACATTTAACAGCTAGATTGCAGGCAAAGGAGATGCACAGGTCTTGCCAGTTTGTGTGGATTTAAAGTATTTCTATATAAAAGCTATTGTTCAATTTTCATTTGTACAAATATATCTGGATACACAATTTTGGTGTAACTGAGAGTCCTCTGCCTAGTTGATCACCCAACCAGCTGCAGGTCTTCTTACAGAACCAGGGTTTAGCAGATGCTGATAGTTCCTGTCTAATCTACCATGAGTAACCACATTACATATTTAGAGTTATACTCAGTTCCTAGCAGCCTTTACTACAACATAATTCATTAATTATTTGCTCAGCACATAGAGGGTTTGTTCTTCTATTAGGCAGAGTGAGAAAACCACCCCAGACAGCACTTACTGGGGTAGCAATGATAAGGCCCCAAGCATCTGTTCCTTTTGAGCTCCCCTGGGACATTTTCTTCTCCTGGAGGACAAAGTTGTGTTGACACACAGCATCTCATGCACTGACTAAACCCGCCAGCTACCCAAAACTGAGGTAGGGGATGGTCTCCATTTTCAAGCATGAAAGTCAGGTTCAGCTGGCAATCCAGTTAACTTTCATAAGTGGAGTGAAAGGAAATGCCACCTTATCTTTTGCCTGAATGCTGTGACAACACTCCACCCGCCCCAAGTTAAGAACTGATCTACAGATCTGTCTCCCTTCTTCTGAGTGTTTTATGGACATTTTTGATAGGAATGTAAACCACTCCATGCAAGCCTATTTGGACGGGAGGGGAAGAGCTCCTGATTTACACTAGCATTTGCAGGCAAAGCTAAGCTTGGCCGACTTCATTCTCTTGTGGTTTAGTTTATGTGTATCCCATACATAACTGTCTAACTGCTGCAAACACTTCTGAAATAAGCATGAAAATTGGTTTCCAGGCTCCAGCAGTTTCTAAATAATGGATGTTTAAGATAATAATAATAAAAAAGTAGTGACACAAAGCGTGTTGGAGTGTGCAGAATGGAAAAGCTCTGTGTAAACCTTGGAGAGAGAGTACCGTGGGGAATCAAATCCATGCAGGGCAAGAGGGCATCAATAAAAGGCAATTGAACCATTCCACGAAGTTGACAAAATGGGGAGAAAAGCAGTGTTTTTGAAGTCTGACTTCCTTCAACATAACAGACCTCATTTCTCCTCCATGATGCTTCATTCACTTTGCATCAAGGCTTGATGCAGATGTAATGCATCCCACCAGTTTAAACATTTGAGCTGAAGGGTGCACTGAATTTTGGAAATGTTTGGGGCTTGGGTTGAAGTGGATCTGTTTCACAACAGAATGAAACAGATTTGCATGGAAGAATGTCAGCATCCTTAAACTCCACACTAGGTAACAAACAGATCAAGGTATTTTTCAGTGCAGCTACATGGGTTTTGATACACATGCTGGTGCAAGGAATATAGCCACGAAGAAAAATAATACCACGTCATTGGATGAAGTCAAGGATTCTTTTTAAACACAGAGACAGCCCAATGGAGATTACAAACAGGGCATGGAAGAAGAAAAAACACACCACCCTTAACTAATTGTCCAAAGTCAGAGATAGGCTACCATGGCAGATAGACATTCAGCTCTTAAATGACTGTCACATATTGGGCAAAAACAGTACACAGCAAGTTCTAAATCAGTGGCTGGAATTGTGCAACCATCTGGCATAGTTTGACAGCAAATTTCCATTGGATATGCTGACTAGGGCTCCTGGGCTTTTGATGTTTAACATCAGCAGAGCTGCATGATTCCCAGTCGTGGCCTAAATCCCACCGTTCAACTCAGCTAAATGGTAATTTAGTAAGTTAACCTTTATGTACGATTAGTCTTTCCAGTTAGGACCTCCTGTACGATTCAGGCTTATGAATCATTGCCACGGTGCACCATGTCAAGTTACAGATAAAGAATGAATTTTATAATCTGAATATAGTATGGCCCCTGTATCCTTGGGGGATCATTTCCAGACTCACTGTGGAAACTTGAAAATGTGGATACTAGCAAACCCTATTGAAATAAATGACTCCTGGTGGAAGTTGATCATAGAGTTGCACTGAAAGATCTAGAGATTCCTAGTGAAAACACCTCTCTAGGTCATCAAGCATGTCTCTGTGGTCAACGTCTGCAAGAAGCATACTATAGAATAATGCTGAAGGGCGTAGAAAATGCATAGAGAGAACATATTTTTTCAGACATGAGTAAGGAAAACCACAGATGCTGATTCTGTGGATATGGGGACTGTACTGTACTTCCTATATTGTTGTAAAAGTCTTCCTTCATATAGAGAATTGGTATGTGTGTGTAGACTATATGCAGCATTCAGAATATTGACTCTTTCATGGTACATCAAAATGGTACTATCCCAGAAGGAGTCTACGCTGTGAAAAGGGAGATGCTCCCAGTTAGGCCTTTGTTGTTATGAGATTAGCCTGGGTTGGAGAAGAGATCCATCCTTAAATGCAAAAGTTATCTGCTGTCTAATGAAACTTTTTCTGGCCTGTGTGTGTTGATCATCCAGACCCTGCTCAGGATAGGAACTTCCCTCAAAGAACTATACTTCTTTGAAAATGACATAAGAAGAATCATCTTGAATCAAACCTTCTAGTCTACCCTTATTCTCAGTTTCTCATGGGAAGCCAAAGCAAGTTTTTGAGTGCAATGACACCTTCATTCTCAGAGAAATTAAAACTGGATCATTAAGAGTAGCATGGCCCATTGACACTCC
The DNA here is from genome assembly GCF_019175285.1 of Sceloporus undulatus. Taxonomy (NCBI): domain Eukaryota; kingdom Metazoa; phylum Chordata; class Lepidosauria; order Squamata; family Phrynosomatidae; genus Sceloporus; species Sceloporus undulatus. Next base: position 140,282,661 of record NC_056527.1, read on the forward strand.
ATTCCATCTACTTCTAACAGTAGGAACCAAATTGCTGAGGTGAGGATTGCTGTATGCAATCCATATTCAAGGGATGAAAACCAGTCTTCTTTGCTCATGGAATACAATGCTGTGCCCAGACCTATTTCCACTTTTTAGGTCAGACTAACCAATCCCTTCAGAGAGTACTAAAGGAACAATTCTGCAAGGAACTACTGGAAACGGGCATCCCGGTTGGGTCAATTTCTTGCAGATTATATCTGACAACTATTGTTGTTGTTGTTGTTGTTGTTGTTTTATCATCATCACCATCATCATCTTGCAGAGAACAATCCATATGCATTTTCCAGTAAAACGTATTGACTGCATTTATTTCTTTATTGAAACATTTATATACTGTTCCATATCATCAAATCTAAAATGGTGTACATTTTGGAAGTATATTTTGTATATACTTGAAATGCATGTGACAAACACAAGTGTACTTCTTATTTATTTTATTTTCTATTTCATTAAACCGAGTTGCAAGGTGAGCAATATCTTTCTTTTCAGCCTTAAACTGCATACCCTTCCATGTTTGGTTTGAGAAGTAAACCCATCAGTAAGATCTCAATGGAGTGAACGTGTCACCAATCTCTAGGACTTCAAGCCTCGAGATGAAAGAAATGAAATAAAAGGCAGTAAGGGGAGTGGAGTGTAAGCCATCCCTGGATCACTTACTTGCTTTGTAAACACAAATTTCAAGGACCCTGGTAATGGAAGATGCACATGTATTCACTTGGGAAACATGTGTGCAAAACTGAATAGAGAATGCACACACTCTCCCACCTCTCCCTGCAAATGACATTAGCAGTAGCACTTGGAGCAGCTGTCAAAACAAGTGCTTAGCTTTTTGGCTTTGCAGAACTGTGTCAGATTGCCCAAGGTGCTTATGCTTCTGTTGTTGCAGCAGTACAAGGGTGCAAAGCTGCACTCTTTAGCACTTTGCCTCTTCTAGCACAGGCAGGTCTTGGAATCTCAGCTGGGTTCCTTTTTCTGATTCATACCAAGTGCCCACAAATCCCATCTCCTAAGAGAAATGAAGTGGGGGCAGAATATGCCATCCTCCCTGCTTGCATTCTCAAGATGCAAAAAAGAACTGCATGGGAGAGAGTGCAAGGAAAGGAAATAAGCATCAGTCAATGAGAAGGAGGAGGAAAGGGAACTCAACTCAAGCATGTTCTGGTTTGACTGGCTAGCAACTGTATTAATTATTCCTTGGATATTCCATCACAGGATTCCTAAGGTGCTGTGGCCAAAATATACAAACTGACAAGCTACCTACTGTATATACCAAAACACAGTCAGAAGCATGGTCAGATTCAAACATTTCCACAGCTGAGGACCCCACTCTGCTTAACTTTTATGTGGACTTTCTCTGGTCCACATTGCCTGAAGGCAGAACAATGACATTGTGCGTTCCAGTGCCTCCATCTGTGACAAATAAATTACGTACATTTGAAGTGTTTACATAGAAATGTGCAAAAACAGAATACAAACACACTTTGTCTATGTGAGGAATACATGCAAGTGCTGGAAACAGGAAAAATACAGACAAAAATAGATACATTTTTGAAAGATACACCCCCACACATATACTACAATGAATTTTATCCTGTAAAGCAGCAACAACAGCAGCAAGCAAGAATGAATAAAGGTGTGTATGGTTCAGGCAAGGAAATGGGGGAAAGGAGGACTCCTGCAGACTTGACAGATGTGCACATCCCTATTATTGTTTCTTCCAAGCTGACATGCACACAAATGGCTCTTTGAATCACCACTCCTCAGCATGTAAACATTCTCCTCTTGTGCATTTGAGTTGCTCATATTTCTACACTTGTCATGAGATTCAGGCAAAAGGTAAGGCCTGAAAATGTATTAAGTGGAAAAGGCTCAGGCCAAGCTGCTACTACAGTTCATACTCAGGGAGAGGAATACAAAGAGCTCTTTATGCAGGTCTTGACTTGTATGGGAATAAGTCAATGGATGGAACCAATGTTAAAGCATCACTGGGCCTGACTAGGCTTTAATGTTGTTCAACATCACACATAGATCAATTAAATGCTTCTAGAAAGCTCACAAACAAGATTTTAAATCTGAGGAATAGTGAGCTTCAGAAATGTATCAATCCAGGATGTTCCATATAACATCCATGGTCAATAGACATCAACAGATTATCTCCACGAGTTATTGGTGACCTTCCAACTTACTTCAGCTGGAAAGATGATCCTAGATGAGAAATACTTGGGGGATATTTACCCAGGATAGGAACAGTAAGGCAAGAGCTGGTTTAAAATTTTTAATAGAGGATATTGTTGTTGTTTTGTTTTGTTTTTCAGAAGCTCTTTCATTCAACTCTGTTGGGAGTGTCAATTTCTGTCAACCATTTCTGGAGGCCTTTCTCATGACAGTCCTATAAAAGCAACTTGTGCATTACAACGGAAGCTGGAAGCAAACACACACTTTAATTATAAGAAGTGGACTACCTCAACATGTCACCCAAATTATATACACGCGCTGTAATTCACTCAAGGGGCTTTTTCCCCAATGTCAGCAAAATGAAAAGAGATTCCATTACAGCCTTTGAATTGGAGGCTGGCTTATTGTTATTTATAATACAATGCATCCTGACGGCAGGGGAGAAAAGGAAAGAGAGATGTACAGATGCTGAAATGTCATCTGTCTTGCCAGTTAATTGAAAACCCTGCACCTTGCAAAGATTGCTTCTTTTGGCCTCCATGACATTGGCTGGTGTAATGTACCTGTTGTGTTGCATGAGAAGAAGAATGAACACCTGTGGAAGGAATAGACTTGTCAATGGAAGACAGCTTCCATGTTCTCCAGATCAAATAACCCAAGCAGGAACACAATGCTGGTTTTTAAATGAACCTGGGTTGAATGCTGTTAAAATTGAGGTGGGTGATTCTTTCTGAGTGCTTTCTAAAGTGGAACTGAGGGTCTTCAGAGACTGCCTCTAACATTGACTTAGACTGGTAAAGAGGAAGATAACTTATTCTTCCTGAAACTTGCACTAAAACACCTTCAGGCTCTACAGGACTCAGACTGCGTATTCTGTATACTAGTTAGTAGGGAAGTACAAAATCTTTCCTGTTATTCAAATAAATGTATCCATCTAACTGGCCCTATTCAGGCATTCAAACAGAACAGCACCTTCCCTCCTCTGCCCATGAGTAAGTCTTCTTGAGGTCTGGAACCCTGAAACATTATGTGCACTCTCCTCTTCAGACTATCACTCTTTACTCAAGCAAACTTGGAAAAAAGAACTAGACTGATCCCTGTGCTCACACATTTATTTTCATTCATTTATAAACACCTGAATAGAGCTACAGACAAGTAGCATGCCAGGTTTGGGCCACTTATCTGCAAAAGTTCAAACATTAGTCCTCCAGAAGACAAGACATCTATTCCATATAAGTCATGTTTTACTGAGTAGATTTCTATGGTTTGGTAGTCTCAAGGACCAGGTGGGATTCATATGGCCCACAGTATGTATGTAGCCCATCTCATTATAAAGTTTTGCATGCTACTCCGAGAAGCGCACAGGCACTAGAAGGTGCACATGTGTGTCCACACATACAACTATACATGTTTTTTTAGTGGTAAGCTGGAGTCCACCTGTTATGGCCCCCAAACAACAAACTTCATTATGCTCACAAGTCACAACCATCAACCATCTGTTGGGGGTGCTTTGATTGTGTATTCCTGCATGGCAGAGGATTGGACTTGTTGGCTCGTGAGGTTTCTTCCAACACTATGATTTTCTGATTCTAACCTGTTCTCTTCCTTCTAAAACAATTTTTGCCCACCTGAAGTCAGAACTCCATTATGTTGGTTAAGGCACTCTTTCACTTTAACTGTTTCCTCTGTTACGACAGAGAGCCACAAAATGCTGTCTTGTTCAGCATGCCCAAAGTGTTTGAACAACCCTTCTATGCCAGCCCATGTGGGACAAACTGAAATTGGAAGAATGGCCACTGCACTTCTCACCATAGTTCAAGAGCTAAGCATATCTGCCCACATCATCGTTCAGTCCAATATAATAATAATAATAATAATAATAATAATAGATTTTATTTTTATCCCGCTTTTCCACAATGATCAAATATGAGCATATAACCTGAGCAGAGTATGGGAGAAACTGTAGTTTGTTGATGGTGTCACAACAACCTACAACCCCTAGAATTCCTTAGCATTGAGCCATAAAAGTTAAAGTGGTGTCAAACCAGATTATTTCTGCAGTGTGAATGCAGCCTAAGTAATCTTCCCACAGTATCTTGAAACAGATTCCAAGTTTATTCAAGCGCTATTGAGAGAGAGATGGGGAAAGGGGGAGATCCTCTTGCTGTTGTCATTGAAACAACTGTGGCAAGGTTAAGTAAGAAGGCAAGGATTTGGCAAACTGCAAGAAGGCAGCACAGAGGGATGGACCTGAATTCAGAATGGATTTAAGGCCCTTGCCAAAGGAGACTTCATAGATTTTTAACTATGGATGCCAAGTAGCGTACCAAACATTCTACATTGCTGAGGTTCGCATTCAGAACCAAGGGGTGCATTTGCACTGTAGAAATGGTGCAGTTTGACACCACTTTAATGCCATGGCTCCATCCTACAAAATTCTGGGATTTGTAATTTTTGTAATCTTTGGCAGAGAATTCTGAAAACCTTTTAAGACTGCAGATATCAGGATTCCATAATATGGAACTACAGTGCTTAAAGTGGTGTCACACTGCATAGTTTCTACAGTGTAGGTGCACCCAAGGAATTACAAAGTCCAACGATCACTCCTGCAACCCATCATTTTTTTATACTCCCCCTTTTATATTTTTAAAATCACAAGCTAGCACTAACAATGTGTCCTTCGTCCTTCTTTGAAGTGGCTGAGAAGATCGGTCCCTGCCTACTAATATCCAGATATATCACCCGGTGGGATGGAGAGAGGAGGAGGCAATCTAAACAACAGGCTGAAAGAGGGCAGAGAGGGCTGCATCAGGAAATAAGTCCCAGGAGATCAAAGCCCAATCTATACACTTTCTCTCAATTACCTTCTCCTTCAACAGATACAGCCCTGTGTTTTTATAAGTAGACAGGCATCTTGTATCTATTTGCTAAATAAGCCTATCCATTCATTCACGGGAGTGAATTTGTAGCTATTATGATTCAAATGGCATGACATGCTTTATTTTTCTGCTATTGAGTTAAAAGAAGCAACAACCTGAAAATTGCAAAACCAAAGCAATTTGCTTTGCATAAGGACGTCTGGCAAATAAATTCTCTTTATGTGGATCAATAAATTTCCTTTCCCCTGCCTCCGCCACTGCCTCCTTTTCCCCTTGGGAAAAAGTAAAGTGTGGGCTCTCTAGAAAGGGGATCCTTGGCCCATTTCTAAAGACGGGAGAAATTTTAGAAAGATAAACAATAAATAAAATATTTATTTGTATTCCATCTCTCCCTTTTGAAGATCGAGACAGGTAACAGCAAAATCAAATACAATACAAAAGCAATAACAAAAGTATTCCCTTATTCCCCCATTCCCCCTATTCATCACCCATTGTTTTTCATTTCTCCGTCATCAAAATTAACTTCATTACAGAGTTAGTACCAAGCCAAATCTTCAAGATGTCAATCAATCCATTAAATGTTTGTTTAGCATGTCATGTGCATTCTTATCTCTCATTAACCCACCATGGCAAATCAATCAATCAATCAAAATAAGGAGGAAACGGAGTTCTGGTAGAAAGTGAAGCTTCATTACAATCAATGGGATTCAAGAACTACTCAGAATTTAGGTAGGCCATAGAGTGACTAGAGGCAGACCAAAACAACATTGTCTTCCTGAAACCAGAAATCTAACATCTCGGACAGATGGATACTACCCTAAGCTTCTCTCAGAAATGCTAATCTTCTCTTATGTAGGATTTACTTTACTTGTTGGGATGCAGGCATGCAAACCCTGTCCATCATCAGAACTTGGGTAGATAGGACCTGTGTGTTTCCATGCAATGATTTCTTCAAAGGCTTCTCCTTAAGCCTTAACCCCCCGCTTGCCAATAGAGGAACAGATCGCTTAAAGACAGTGGCTGATTTTAGCTAACTAACAGCTCTAGTTAGTTTTGCTCAGGTTAAGCTGAATCTACATTAAAGTTGTAGGCTTTCTTCCACATTTCATGCCGACCTGAGCTCCTATGGCACAATTACATTTCTGACAGATAGCTAGATAAAGGTTTGTCTCCAGCACCAAATGGTAAATGAAATGACTTTGTTGTTGTCTCTGAATCCACAGTTATGCCTTTCCCAAGCTCTTGCAATCTCTGAAAATGGCTTCCAGTTTACCCTGTTATATACTGAGATCATTCTCAGAATATTGGCAGGGAGATAGACAAAATTCCTGTGAGTATCCTAACTAAGGACTGAAAGAAGATACATAATTATTTGTTTGCACATTGAAAAATTCATTTCTCTACAGGTGGATAACCCCACTAGAAAGAAATCAGTGACCACTTTCTGGTCATGATGCATTCTGAAAGTGGTCTGTTTCTGGAGGCTTCCAGAGTTGGGCCTCTCTCCTTCCCTGCTACTAAAGTTAATTATTTTTCTTTTGCCTATGTTTTCCCCTTCAGGCAATTTCTGATCACTTCTAGAACTGTGGAAGATAATCATACAAAATCCATAGTTGCTGTCCATCTTTTCCTTGAGTGATGGTAGCCTGCCCAATAGCCCTGTGCTCCCTAGTAGCATCTGATCATAACTTGGAAGCCCTTATGATCACACTGAGAAACATTTGTAAAGTTTCTTTTACTTTATGGTTTCTTGTCTGCATCCACTTTCCCTCAATAAACAAGTGGCTTTGTTTCTTCCTGATTATCTGTGAACCTGGTTTGACAGAGCTCTGAGTAGATCAGGCCTCCTGGATTAACACACTTGCACAGCTTGTTTTCAACTTGATCCTCCCTTCTTGAATCTGCATTAGTAAATGGACTATACTGGGATAGTAAGACCATCTCATCTTATTCTGATTTTAAATAAGGGAACCTGAGCCATTTTCTGGCATCATAACATTTATACCAGCAGAGGTGACAAGGATATGTGTGATGCCTTCATCTCCTCCACTGCCATCTTCCCTGTGTTGAGAAGGACATACTCTCCAACTATCCCAATTTGACAGTGACAGTACTGATCAATTCTCCGTCATCCCATTTTTTCAGCTGTTTTTAAAAAATGACCCAGTTTCCTTCTCCCACTTTCCCCCACTTCAATTGCTGCAAACTGAGTTCATAGTGCATAAGTAGTTTGCACTCAACTCAGTAAGACTCTTGCCTTTGTCAGTAGACTCAGGAAAAAGCAAACTGCTGCAGTATCTCCTCACTTGCTTTTTCTTTTGCATTAATAACTTTTACCATCCTGGCCACATTCTTATGTTTCTTGGCCACATGTGTACCCATTTCCATCTGTGATATGTTGGAGGGTGTGTAAGGAAGATCTATATAGCAAGTATAACTATATCTAGCTGAATACAATTGTAATGGGCAAGGGACTCTGCCCAACTAGAGTTGCCACCAGGGCTGGATTATCAGTGGTTAAACTGAGTAATTGCTCTAGACTTCTCAACAGTAAGAGGCGCACTGCAGAGGAGAGAAAGTGTAGCTTTCTTCCTCCTCTGCTCCATTCAGTTCCTACATTTCCCAATGGCTCTGTGGAGATACACCTCCCTGTCTAGGATCTCAGCCTCAGTAATATTGGTATGTCATCACCATAGTTTGTTTTTCCCCCATACCCAACCTCCAAGCAGAAGAAAGGAAAAGAATTAAGTGTGTGATGTAATGTTCTTGAATGTGATTTTTCACTGCTACAAAATAGGGGAAAGGAAAATAGAACTGTGAATGGGGAAAAGAGATTATACTCAAATGTTAGGAAGAAATTCTTGATGACGGTGGAATTCACTGGTTTGAAGTGTAGTGGAGTCCCTTTTGTTGGAGGTTTTTAAACAGAGGCTGCACAGTCGTCTGTTGAGACTGCTTTGATCTGCATGCCAAGGAGTTGGACTGGATGGTCTTTGTGGTCTCTTCCAGATTTAAGATTCTATGGCGCGTTCCAGATGCGCCAATAGTACATACTAGGTACATACTAGGGTTAGGAATGGGCGTCCTTTCTGGACGCCCTAACCCTAGTACATACCTAGTACGTAAAAATGGCGGCATCCTATACACATGGGCGCCACCATTTTGACATTGTGGATGCTTAGCATCCACATGTCGCAGCGTGGAAATGACGCCGCAAGTGCACCATTGGCACTTTGCGATGTCATTTCCGCACCGCAAAAAGAACCCGCTTTTTGCAGGTTCTTTTTGCTGCGCCGGGGAACCGCGTGGTTTGTCCGCTGCAGTTCCCTGGCGCAGCAAACACAGGTGCCGGCAGAGCGCCCTTTTTGGGTGCTCTGTAAAGCGCCTATGATTCTATTATTGTTTGTTTGGGGTAAAACCAGTTCAGTCCTATTCTTTGCATTTTCTATTGTAATGATGACTTCATGATCTCATAGTCATTCCATTGACTTGTTGACTGCAACTTTCTGACTGACCTGTGGGTTTCTCTATTTCTATTGCTAATTTATTTTTTTCTCGTATATAAATAAAATGCATTTAAACACACATAGCACAGAGACACATACTTCCATCCCCTGCACTGATTGAATTGAACCTCTCCAGCTATGAAAACTTCTTTGCAAGGTGGATGAGACAGAAAAGGTGCACATTGAGATCCACAATCCATAAATGGCGTTTTAAGAACCGAAAGCTATTACTTTAATTATGGGCTTTCCATTTTATCACCGATAGCATTTTCTCACACATTCATCAGCAGCAGACCAGGTGATAAATCAATTGTGGCTAGCCAGAAGCTGCAGTCTGGCTCCATCCGCTTCTCCTCCGTGTTTTCTCGCAGCTCCCTGGGTGCTCCTGAGCCATTAGTATGCAGCTCAGTGCTAACAGCCTGTGCATTTCGCATAAGCTTTGGACAAAGCTGGTATCAAGCAGATGCCCCCAGCACTGATTCCAGGCTGCCAGCTTTGGCTGCAGCAAACCAAAAAAAGCCAGGACACACACACACACACACACACACACACACACACACAAGGCTCTGGGGTGTGAGGACCAGCCAAAGGAAAGAACAGTGTACCTTTTTTCCCTCTGTCATTCAGGCAACCTGTGTGCTTTTAGATTTCACAACACACCCACATAGACAAGAGGAGAGAGGAAAAGAAAGTACACTGTGGGTGTTTTCAGAACATCTCATTTGCATCTTTCTCTGTTTGGAAAGTAATCACTGCAAGGATCTGCCTTGGTACACGCATGTTCTTCCCAGGGCTATAAAGAAAATAATCTATTTATTGCCATGGATATTCCCTGTGACACAATAGGCACCAGGCTCAGGGAAGCCAATCGTTCTCTCTCTCTCAGCTTCACAGAGAGTGAGAGTGTGGGATCTGCAATCCTGGGGTAATAACAAGGACCTCTTTTATAGGATTATAGGAAGATAATGGGAATGTCTTGAAACACCAAAAAGTATTACTGAGGGCTGTGTGGCTCTTCATGTTGTATTGTGTTCCCTGCATGGGGATGGCACGACTGTTACTCTTGTCACTGAACTGCTCTCATGAAGTGAACTTTCTGAAAGAATTTTTCAGAGATACCTATATGAGTCTCTTTCGGTACAATTTTTTAAAAAAGGAAACAGTAACTTTAAGACTAACCAATTTATTTCTTTTAGCACCAGCTTTTTTAGATTTAAATCCCCTTCTTTGCACACTGTATTTTTTACCTTGAAAGAAAAAGACCTTCAGTTAAACCACTTGTTGGGCTTGTGGCTGCACAATGTTTCAAATTTAAGTGGGGAGCTCCCATACTTCAGTGGTCCCTAGGAACAACAAAATAGTCATGGGATTCTTGGCTAATGTCATTCTCAAAAGAAGTAACCATCCCCCCCCCAACTGCACAGTTTTCAAAGGCTATTAGCAGTCCAGGACTTATTCTGTGCAACGTTCTGTAGAATATTTGGTATTCTTGAGCAGCAGGGGAAAACATATTGAGATTACTCGTTCTTTCTTGTGGCCTTGTCTACATGAGTGATTTATCCCAAATCAACACACACACACACACACTTGTTGCATCCTGCTTATGGGGCCAAAACCCCAACTCAATATAGCTCTCAAAACTGTCCTCAAGATAGCCCAAGGCCCCATGTAGTCCAACTCCCTATGTCATGCAGCAACACATATTTTGAAACAGTTAAAACAGCAATTTCGAACACCGAAAGCCATGAAGAAAAAACACTCTTAGCCGCACACTGCTAGCTTCAAAAAGGTGGGACCAGCCCAACTTCCTTGGATAGTGAGTTCTACAGCTGAGGCACTGCTACAGAAAAAGTCCTATTACAGTATATGTACCCAGCAACTTAATTTCGTCAGATGCTGGGATATGCAACAGGGCTTCCTCTGCAGAACTCAAATTTTGGCCATTTTTGCTTTGGTATAGCATAGGATTAGGAACGTGTGCCTCATAATTCTTTTGTGACACAAACTATGGCTATCCACAATATACAATAGTTCCCTTCCAACTGATCTTTCTTATATACTTGCTAGCAGTCTATCAATTATTCACTTTGATAGTATTTTAGGGCCTTTGGTCTCTTGACATTTCCATTCACACACTCACACCAGGGCTTATTTTTAGAAGCTTTCTCTCTTAATATTTCCATTTGCTGTTATTTACTTCAGGCTGAATGCAACAAGCCAGTTGGAGGGGATTCCATCTTTACTTCTTTTCCCAGGACTGTGGCCTACCACTTCATCACAAGGTCTCAGTAAGTTGCTGCAGAGGCCATTAATTTCCACAGGTCACCCTTCAGTAAAGGTGTCCACTGAGGCAAGTTCTGAAATCTACAGCTTTGTCACCCAGACTGCCTGCTCTCCTGCCTTACCTCTTTACCCATTTGCAGCATATTTTAAAAGCACAAGCACATTTCTTACCCAAGAAAATGTAATGGATCCTTAGGATGTCAGGTGCATAAAATGAATAAGCCATGGTAGATTTTGAAAATGGGGATGTTTATGATAAATAAAGTTCCTGAATATGGTCCTAGAGGTCCTGACAATGGGCATATGGGAGAGTAGAAGAATCTATTAGCTAGTACACTTCCCAGGAAAAAATACAGGGCATTTGCATGTACAAGCTGTGTTGCACCATTTTCCCCTGTTCTGCCCAAAACACATGTACACACACATTTGGATATGACCCTAGCAGACACCAATGGCCTACCTCATCTTGCCCAGCTTCCAACTCATTCACTATCCTGTGCAACTGGCAGTGCAACCAGTCACTCTACTGCAGAAGCAGCTGACCACCTGTATGGTGCATTGATGTGCCCAGTAACATATTGGCACAGCACAATCATGGAGGCACCCGATACATGCACCCCTACCCTTGCTTTGTCCATGGTCTTCTATTGCACTGACCAGATTTTTACTATTCTCATTAAATACATTTTATTGTTGGTGACCTGCCATGTT
>NC_056527.1:140298361-140410534 GCF_019175285.1 Sceloporus undulatus
TCGAAAGCATATAAAAAGTGAAAAGTAGATACAAAAAAGTACCACTTCGGTGGGAAGGTAACAGCATTTTGGGTAGTCATGCGGCCACATGATCATAGAGTTGTCTTTGACAATGCTCAACTTTTTGGCTTGATAAGGGAGATGAGCACCGCCCCTTCCATCAGACATGACTTAACAACCTTGTCAAAGTAGAAACCTTCCTTTTAAGATTTTCCCTATGCATTCTCTACAGTGGGCCCTCTCTACATGGGGAATCCGTTCGGATCCCCTGCGTAAGGGAAAAACCGCCTATGCTAGAGCCCCATAGGAAATATGGCGGCATAGCACGCCATTACGGGTGTGCATGTCATTGTTTGTACTCCCTGCACAGCTTCCGCATAAGCTGGAAGCCGCTAAAATGCATCCATGCATGGCGAGGGGCGCATTGTACTTTATAAAGACATTTTCTTCAATGTTTACATACTTGTATACACTTATCCCACCAACAGAAATATATGCAATTTTAGGCTGCATCAATAAAAGTATAGTGTTAGATCAAGGGAAGTAATAGTGCCACTTGGTCAGTCCCCACCTGGAATATTGTGTTCAGTTCTGGGCACCACAATTCGAAAAGAACATTGAGAAACGGAGCGTTCCAAAGGAGGGGCAACCAAAAGGTGAAGGGTCTGGAACCATGCCCTGTGAAGAATGCCTTAGGGAGCTGGGAATGTTTAGCCTGAGAGAGAAGGTTAAGAGGTGATATGATAGCACTGTTTAAATATTTGAAGGGGTGCTCATTGAGGAGGGGCAAGCTCGTTTTCTGCTGCTCCAGAGACTAGACCAGGAACACTGGATGCAAGCTACAGAAAGAATTCGATCTCAATATTAGGAGGAACTTCCTGACAGTAAGGCTTTCGACAGTGGAACACACTCCTTCCTTGGAAACTGTGCTCGAGTTCTTGGAGGTCTTTAAACAGAGGCTGGATGGCCATCTGTTGGGGATGCTTTGACTCCTGCATGGCAGAATGGGGCTGGACTCGATGGTCCTTGTGGTCTCTTCCAATTCTATGATTCTATGATTTGTTTATATTTTTTTCAATTATATACATTTTCAATTGTTCACATACTTTAAATATATGCATGGTTTTGTGCACATTGGATTCTATGAAATTGCACCAGAAGCTCTCAAATGAGCATGTTTCCAAATGTGTTAAAGTGCAAATTTCAGCGTATCTGGAGAGAAGCAAAATGGATATTCCCACTGAGAAAGCACAACTGCAATTATTTTCCTGCCATTCCTATTGACTGCCTTTGATTAAAGAGGTTGAGGATTTAAATTATTTATTATTACTAGCAGGTTATAAGACTTTGCATCCATGAATTTATTCAAAGTCTTGGCAGGGCCTAGTAAGTGAATAGTAAAAGAAGGAACAAATCAATTATATTTTACATGAAGAAAATACTCTTCAAATAAAGAAAAAATATCTAATAAAAATTAAAATTTAGATTTCAGAAAATTTAAGCTATAAAAATGGATTATTACTTTCTTGGACCTAAAAGGAAGTTCAGATATAATGCCATTGGCCCCAGTGTTCAGTACCCATACAATCAACCCTCATTTTGTTGAAAGTAGAGGATAATAGAGCTTTGATTGAGATTTCCTGCATGGCAGGGGGTTGGACTGGATGGCCCTTGCAGTCTCTTCCAACTCTATGATTCTATGATCTAACTATGCTTACAGAAGCAAATGTGTCTATAAGGGGCAATGGAGACAGAGCCTAAAATACTCCTAGAAGCCAAGATAATCAAAGTGAGGCTGTCATGCTTTGGCCACATCATTAGAAGACATGACTCAACAGAAAAGATAACCATGTTAGGAAAGGTAGATGGTAGTAGAAAGAAAAGATGACCAATCATCAGAAGGATAGACTCATTTAGGGAGATCATGAGCATGAATCTACAAGACGTAAGCAGTGGAGGACAGGAGGTCTTTAAGGTTTCTCATCCACATGGTTGCTATGAGTCAAGGTCGACTTGAGGGCAACTAACAACAACAAAGAGATAGAGAAATACATGGTGAGGTTTTCCTGACTATTCCCTCTTTGCATTGTTCAACCACTGCTTCCTAGCCTAAAGACCAGAGGTAGGCAACTGAACTAGGAATGGTCCCAATTTTTACCCCTGCAACATCTCACAACATAGTCATGTTTTTGATGTATTAGAAGTGATGTGACATCACTTTAGCTTTCGTTTTCCACCCGTTTGGGGGTTATGGAGCAGAGTTCTGGAAAATCTGCATTTGTGGGTGAAGTATTACCTGATTTTTGATGCCTGTTTTTCTGTGGGCAGTGGGTATGGGGAGCTGGGGAGGCTACAAAAATGAGTGATCCATGAGCCACTCTTCCCCTGCCCCTTCTATAGATGGATATTCTCAGGTCTGACTTCATTTTCACTCATTGGTGCTCTTTCTATGGTCTTTGTCTCAGTCACACGGCAGTAGTCAGCAGATCCCATCCTTTCCTATCTATCAGAGATATAATTTCCTTAATACAAACTTTCTCTGCCTTTAAAATACTCTTTGATATTTATTCCATAGAGTCAGCTTCCACACAAAACGAACACATCCATCATGCCTCTTTGATTTCTCCAAATATTGTCTGCATGCTTTCATAGCCTTTATTATTTCCTTAAAAGCTAGAAACCTAAAACATCAAGCTGAGATCTACAGGAGACTACATTCTTTGTCCTGTACTCAATCTCAGTACAAGATCAAAGTATCCCTGGCAAGCTTCAGTTGTATCTGTAACTTGATGACCAATTAATTTCTAACCAAATGACAAATTGGAAGTAGTATGATTTCCCCATTAATGTCCAGCAAACAAAAGTGACGACAGTGAAATGGTTGCAAAATTTCCATACCTTGACTCAGTCATTAATGAAAACAGAGACTTCAGTCAAAACTTCAGAAGAAGACTAGATCTTGGAAGGACAGCTATGAAAGAACTAGAAAGATCTGGAAGTATAAAGATATATAATTGAATACTGAAGTTAGGATTGCCCATGCCATCATATTTCCCATCTCTATATATGGCTGTGAAAAATGGACAGTGAAGAAAGACGAGAGGAAAAAAATCAACTCCTCTGAGATGTGGTTTTGGATAAGAGATCTACAGATATCATGGGCTGCTAAAAAGACATGTAAAATGGCTCCTAGAGTAAATTGAGCCTGAACTTCTCCTAGAAGATGATGCAACTGAGATCGCTGTACTTTGTACATATCATGAGAAGACATGAGAACACATTCCTTGATTCCGCAAGGAAAAGGTGGAATATAAATAAATCATATTATTATTATTATTATTAGCCACTAGAAAAGACAATAATGCTTGATAAGGCAGAAGGCAGTGTGGTCGTAGTGGGGGACTCCTTGCTGAGGGGTACAGAAGCAGTGATTTGTAGGCCTGACAAGATGTCTCGAGAGGTGTGTTGTCTTCCAGGTGCAAAGATCCGTGATGTGACAGAGAGGCTGACAAGACTGGTCAAGCCTTCTGACCAATACCCCTTCCTTTTGGTCCACGTGGGAACTAATGATACTGCAAGACACAGCATTCAGAACATCAAAAGGGATTACGAGGCGCTTGGTAGGAAGCTGAAAGGAATGGATGTACAGGTTGTC
The DNA here is from genome assembly GCF_019175285.1 of Sceloporus undulatus. Classification (NCBI taxonomy): domain Eukaryota; kingdom Metazoa; phylum Chordata; class Lepidosauria; order Squamata; family Phrynosomatidae; genus Sceloporus; species Sceloporus undulatus. Next base: position 140,302,017 of record NC_056527.1, read on the forward strand.
ATCTCGTCTCTTCTGCCAGTTGAAGGGCATGGTCCAGGAAGGGAGAGGAAAATAGCAGATGTGAACAACTGGCTTCGCAGATGGTGCCGTCGAGAAGGATTTGGATTCTTCGATCATGGGCTGCAGTTCCATGAGGAGGGACTTCTTGCAACAGACGGGTTGCATCTCACGCCAGTTGGAAGAAATATTTTTGCCAACAGTCTCAAGAACTTGATCAGGAGAGCTTTAAACTGAGTTCCGAGGGGAAGGGAGACAATATTAAGGAAGGCGAAAGGGATGGCAAAAATAGTCAAACTGACACAGAGGAAACAAGGCAAACAGTGCAAGGACCCAACAGTGGGAGGCAAAAAAACTTGCACAGGCAGCAAGTAAAAGGGAACCAAGGTCTGCGATGTCTCTACACAAATGTACAGAGCATCGGAAATAAGCAAGATGAACTCGAACTCCTAGTACAACAAAGCAAATATGATATAATAGGCATCACTGAAACCTGGTGGGATGAGTCTCATGATTGGAATGTGGAAATAGAGGGGTATAACCTTTTTAAGAAAAATAGGCCAAACAGGAAAGGAGGAGGAATAGCACTATATGTCAGAGACATTTACACCAGTGAAGAGATCCTGGACATCAATCATGGAAGCCAGGTGGAGAGCATCTGGATAAGAATCAAAGGGGAGGGAAACAACAAGGATGTTACGGTGGGAGTCTACTACAGACCCCCAAGTCAGACTGAGGAATTGGATGATATCTTTCTAGAACAGATGACCACACAGTCAGAAAAGAGAGATGTAGTAGTGATGGGAGACTTCAACTACCCTGATATTTGCTGGAAGTCAAACTCAGCAAAATCCTCAAGGCCTAACAAATCCCTCACTTGCCTGGAAGACAATTTCATGGTCCAAAAGGTGGAAGAGGCAACAAGGGGGTCAGCTATTTTAGATCTGATCCTAACCAACAAGGATGACTTGGTTAATGGGGTGCAAGTGGTGGGATCATTAAGTGGAAGTGACCATGTTCTCCTGGAGTTTGTAATACAGTGGAAAGGAGAAGCCAGGCATAGTCAGACACGCATCCTAGACTTTAGGAGAGCGGATTTCAGTAAACTTAGAGAAATATTGAGGGCGATTCCATGGTCAGAAATACTAAAAGATAAAGGAGTTCAGGATGGATGGGAGTTTCTCAAAAGAGAGATACTGAAGGCACAATTTCAAACAGTTCCAGTGAGAAAGAAAAACGGGAGGTGTCTCAAGAAACCAGGATGGATGACTAAGGAACTTTCAACCGAGCTAAGTTTGAAACGGAACATGTATAAGAAATGGAAAAAGGGGGAAATCACAAAAAAGGAATTCAAAGAAATAGCAGGCATGTGTAGGGGTAAAGTCAGAAAAGCTAAAGCACAGAATGAACTCAGGCTTGCTAGAGAGGTTAAGAACAATAAAAAGGGCTTTTTTGGATATGTCCGCAGCAAAAGGAAGAAGAAGGAAACGGTAGGGCCACTGCGTGGAGAAGATGGCAAAATGCTAACAGAAGACAGAGAAAAGGCAGAATTACTCAACACCTTCTTTGCCTCAGTCTTCTCAGAAAAGGCAAAGGGTGCTCAACCTGAGGATAATGGAGCAGAGGACAGAATAGAGGAATTTCAGCTCAGAATAAGTAAAGAGATAGTAGAGGAACACCTTATTAATCTAAATGAATTTAAGTCTCCGGGACCAGATGAACTCCATCCAAGGGTATTAAAAGAACTGGCAAATGTAATATCGGAGCCATTGGCAATAATCTTTGAAAACTCCTGGAAAACAGGAGAGATCCCAGCAGACTGGCGGAGGGCAAACGTTGTCCCCATCTTCAAAAAGGGGGAAAAAGAGGATCCCAACAATTATCATCCAGTTAGTCTGACATCAATACCAGGAAAGATTCTGGAGCAGATCATTAAACAGAGAGTCTGTGAACATCTAGAAGGCAATGCCATAATCACAAAAAGTCAACATGGGTTTCAGAGAAACAAGTCATGCCAGACAAACCTAATCTCTTTCTTTGATAAAATTACCAGCTTGGTAGATGAAGGGAATGCTGTGGATATAGTATATCTTGATTTCACTAAGGCCTTTGACAAGGTTTCCCATGACATACTTGCAAACAAGCTTGTAAAATGTGGGCTAGACAAAGGAACTGTTACATGGATCTGTAATTGGTTGACCGGCCGAACCCAAAGGGTGCTCAACAATGGCTCCTTTTCATACTGGAGAGAAGTGACCAGTGGGGTCCCACAGGGCTCTGTCCTGGGCCCAGTGCTATTCAACATCTTTATCAATGACCTGGATGACAGAATTGGGAGCATACTTATCAAATTTGCAGATGACACCAAATTAGGGGGAATAGCTAATACCCCAGAGGACAGGATCAAGATTCAAAATGACCTGAATAGACTAGAAAGCTGGGCCAAAGCTAACAAAATGAAATTCAACACAGAGAGATGTAAGGTATTTCACTTAGGGCGGAAAAATAAAATGCACAGATATAGGATGGGTGACACCTGGCTGAATGAAACTACGTGTGAAAGGGATCTGGGAGTCCAAGTAGACCACAAGTTGAACATGAGTCAACAGTGTGATGCGGCAGCTAAAAAGGCCAATGCTATTTTAGGCTGCATCAATAGAAGTATAGCGTCTAGATCAAGAGAAGTAATAGTCCCACTGTATTCTGCTTTGGTCAGGCCCCACCTTGAATATTGTGTCCAGTTCTGGGCGCCACAATTCAGAAAGGACATTGAGAAACTGGAGCGTGTCCAAAGGAGGGCGACAAAAATGGTGAAAGGTCTGGAAACCATGCCCTATGAGGAACGACTTAGGGAGCTGGGGATGTTTAGCCTGGAGAAAAGAAGGTTAAGAGGTGATATGATCGCCCTGTTTAAATATTTGAAGGGATGTCATGTTGAGGAGGGAGCAAGCTTGTTTTCTGCTGCTCCAGAGAACAGGACCCGGAACAATGGATGCAAGCTGCAGGAAAAGAGATTCCACCTGAACATTAGGAGGAACTTCCTGACAGTAAGGGCTGTTCGACAATGGAATGCACTCCCTCGGAGGGTGATAGAGTCTCCTTCCTTGGAGGTCTTTAAACAGAGGCTGGATGGCCATCTGTCAGGGATGCTTTGATTTGGATTTCCTGCATGGCAGGGGGTTGGACTGGATGGCCCTAGTGGTCTCTTCCAACTCTACAATTCTATGATTCTATGATTCTATTATTCTATTCTATGAAAAGATCATGTTAGAAATGGATACACTCAATCAAGGAATGAACAGATTTGAGTTTTCAAGCCCTGAGGAGAGCTATTGATGATGGGTAACATGGAGGTCTCTCATTCATGTGATTGCCATAAGCTGAAGTCAAAAGTGGCAGTTAAAAACAAAAAGCAGCAGTAAATTAAACAGAAAGGATCCACTGTTAAAACTGTTGGAGAGTGATCCATTCCATCTCTCTTATGTTTGGTTGGTTTAGAAGGGTTTTGAGTGAAGATACTCTCACTCAGATGCAAAATATTGCAATGAACAGAAGAAATTCTGAACTTATCCGAGAAGTGATGTTATAGTGTTATACTGTTATAGTGAAGACTGCTTCCTCAGAGGACTCAGTCCTCTAACTGCTATTTAATTATTCAATGGCTATAAAAACACCTTGAGATCAACCATTAACAGGAAAGAGAAAGCTTACAACCTGAAGTAGCTCTTGCTACATCTTTATCTCCCGCTGCTCTATCTCAGGGATGAAAGGATCTCTCGATTAGGCAAAGCATTGGTATTATTAGATTTCCTCAGAGCCCTAACATAGAGATATTAGATTATTACTGCAGATACATTTCTAAGGCACTCATCACCAGAGTATCTGGGTACCAATTACAGAGATTTAGAGATCTTGCATTTCACTCACACACATGAGATAAAGGGACCAAAGGGGCGGGAGGAGAGAGGCACTCTTTCCCCTTCTTCAGTCAACCCAACTTATTTTGGCTGGTTTTACAATTCATAATTAGAATAAAACTGCCTATTAACGCTGCACCATTGCTCTTTGCCAAAGTAATGTACACAAAAAGCGGTCTGACCACAAAGAATTTACAGTTTTAAATGATGACAGTTAGAAATGCAACGGAAGGAGGGAAGAGACATCAAAGTGGGCGATGGGTAAACTCTGTTGTACAGACTTGGTTACAGTCAAGTCAAGACAAAGAGAATTAAACCAAAAGTTTCAAGGAGAAGATTAGTTTAATGGAGGAAAGGGGGGTTTGTGGCCACTATACCAGCCAAAAGGGAGAGCCCAAGGGATTGAATGGAGAGGAGGAACCTTTGGACAGATGAGAATGGGGCAGATGCCATGGCAAAAGACATATCTCAAAATAATGGATGGGAAGCAAATGAAGGGGGAGGATTTTGGAAAAGCCACAGGGATCATTGAAAGAAGAGACAAATAATTTGTGCTGTATAGACGTAGGACATGATAGGAAGCCAATGCAGAATTTGAATAAAAATGTCCAACAGTCCCAAAATGGAGAGAAAATTGTTTTGGGTAGAATTTAGCAACGGCGTGGAATTTAATTTTGACCCCATTTTAAAAAGAACTTAAACTAATTCATATTTCCTAGATTAGTATGCAGACTGGAAAAATTCACCCTTGGGGTGTATACTTTTTGAAACTTAGTAATGCAGTTGTGACTCAAAAACAGTGTATAAAGATGTTTATATTAGGGAAAGAAGAACATAAAAATGAATATATTATGAGGAAATAGCAGGAGGCAAGGGAATGTGGAATAAAAAGATTTATCTTTCAAAGGAAAAGCCTTACACCAAGATTCATTTTTCATACTTAATGGCATCATTCTGTAATGCAATCCCCAGATGCATTGACTCCAAAATGTAGGCCTTCTCCCTGGATACATGATTTTGGGGGGTGGGGGAGCATAATCCACCAAGACGTTTACTTATGATAGTAGCGTTTCTTCATTTCCCCCATTCATTCCAATCTAGTTTGCATGGGATCCATTGTTCTGAAAATATAATTTGTGTATTTGTAATGGGTAGATTGCTTTGCTATTCACACAAGAAACAATCCTACAAAATATCTTTATAGAGTCATAGAGATGGAAGGGCTGGCAAGGGCCATCAAGTCAAATGCCTTCCATGGAGTACACAACTAAAGCACTTCGGAGAGATGACCATTCAACCACTGAGGTAGTCTGTTTTACTGTTGAACAGCTCTTACACTAAATAAATTTTGGGGAGGAATCTCTTTTGTTGCCAACTGATTTCCATGACTACCTGATTTCAAGTGCCTTGGGGATGTGCACATGCTCAAGGGATTTGCAAGTAGGGATGTAAAAGCATGTGTGCGTATGTATTCTGAAGGGTCTGCTGTTTTAATGGGGAAAGATATCACAATGCTGCGACACAAGCTAAGAGCCATCACTGGCATAAAGGACACCCATTTTAAATGGGGTTTGATCCCCCAATGCCCCTAAAAAGGAGACCATTCAGTCACAGGTAACCAATTCAGTCATGGCTAGTGTGCATCTCATTGATTCCAATGGTTCTACTGTAAGTCCAATGCTGTCTGTGTCCATCCCATAGCATTTATGATCCAACTCATGTTAGCTGCATTATCTGGTTTCCTCCCTCCACTCTTGCTAAGCCCTCATTTCTTTTTTGTACAAGGTTTTTTACACTCTTTCCTCAGTCCAACAAACATACTCATTGATTTTTCCTGTGCCAGGTTGCTAATGTTGTGCATGAAATAGTACACAGCAACTCTATTACTGCCATCGCTGACTGAGCCGATAAGGAATAAAAAAGTAAAATTTTAAGCACATAATCTGTTGGCACAGACGTATAAGCAGAGAGACAACACGTTCCCCAAATATTCCAAGGCTCAATTGTTTCCTGCTCTTCTCTCCATTCGCGAATACCTCTCTGTTTGACATACTCTGAATCCCAAAAGGCAATGTGCCTTGAATTCCATTTTGTTCCTTTGGTTTATTTATTATCCTTTCTGTTTGAACTTCCACCTTCTTCTACAGAGGGAGCAAGAGAAGAGATAAAACAACTACCAACTCAAAAAGGTACAAGGGCAGAGATGAACCTAATAATGCAGAATAAACGGGAAGGCCTTTGTCTCAAATATACTTCAAATCCAACACAGATTGAGATAAAACTTGAGACCAACCAGTTGAAGACAGTGCCAGAAAAACCTGGAGCTATATAGAGTGACTGAAAGCCCCCACCTTTCTGTCTGCTCAGAATAAAGGATGAAGAAAGCAAGTCATTCTTGGGAACAGAAAAGAAATAACTTTTGCAAGGTCTGCCTGAAACAAGATTGTACAGTGGGCCCTTGTTATACGCTGGGGTTTGGTTCCAGGATCCCCCGTGAATAACAAAATCTGTGTATGCTCAAGTCCCATTAAATATAATGACATAGGAAAATGGTGTCCCTTATAAAAAATGGAAAATCAAGGTTTGATATTTGAAATGTATACTTTTTTTGAACATTTTCAATCCATGTATGCTTGAATCCGTGTATAAAAAATCCGTGTATAAGAAGGGCCGACTGTACTGTCTTCTGCAGTATGAACTGTGAGCAAAGTTAACCTAGTAGGTGTGTGCTAGCTATGAAGCTCAAAAAGGCTCAAGTCCAGGTTATCTGAAACACTGTATTCTCCCATATAAAATTGCCTGGGGTTTGATTTTTGTCAGAAGAGGTCCTTCTCTCCATCCCACCACTCTCACAAGTATACAAAAAAGGGCCTTCTTGGTGGCAGCTCCAAGGCTTTGGGATTCTCAATCTGGACAGACTAGACAGGCCGCCTCCAAAGGATCCTTCTGGCAGAAGCTGAAGCCTACCCCCATCCTTCTTGTTTCGACAAGCCTTGGGAAATGTACTTCTACGAATGTGCTGCATTATCTGTATTTGTTGCGTTTTAATGAGAATTGATTCCAGTATAAAAGTAGTTTGTACTCAGTTAACCCAAATTGTTTTTTTTACTGCATTTCATTCTCATTTTCATTATAGTTCAGCTTTTGTATGCTTTCAATGAGGTCAACTTTTACCTGTATCTGTTTTAATTGTTGTAAGCTGCCTGGAGTCCCAGGATAAAAGATGTGATATCAATAAAGACAAAAAAAAAAAAAATGAACAATCATTAACATGAAAGACGTATTTGGCCTGGGACACACGCACATTGCGGAAAGCAGTGCGTAGTTAGAAATAAATGAGATCCCTTCAGTCTATTATTCTTTCATCCCCTTCCATCCCTTTTATTCAGTGACAATTAAAGCAGTCCCATTTGAGAAGGAGGCCAGTCTCTCAGCGTTCGATTCCCTCCCTTCCCAAACACATACATAGTCTTTAGGTGTATCAACATGGACAGCAGAACCTGTCAGCGAGTTTGACAAAGGTAAGGTTGCATTAGTGGCAAAAGGAGGAGAGAAAATGCACGCATATATACACACACATACACACACACAGAACTTCCCCGATCTTCCCTGGGGAGCTCCCTTCTGGCTCATTCACATTCCGCAACTCTCACATAACCTTCAGCAGACGCCAGGTAAGATAAAGCAAAGCCCAGCACTGGGTTTGATGGCAGAGCAACCCTGAAGGCCTCCTCTCACACCGCCTCCGGGCAAAGAGTAACTCTGGCTGCCCTTGATGAAGTGGGTCAACACCTCCTGGCAGAAAGAAAGCACGTAGGCCTCTTTTCTTCTTCTCCATAGCCTAGGGCTGGAGGCTACTGGAAAAGATGGGGAAGGAACAGAGGCAAGGACAGAAACAAGGAGCCAGAGCTGCTTTCGAGTAATCCATAGCTGCTAATTGATTCCGAGGTTTTCATCTTCCCCACGATGACCCTTTCTGTGTTGTGCCTAGGGACTTCATTCCACTCCTTCATTTCAATACAACAGGGAGGCTACAGAGCAAGCCTTGGAGCAGCCCTTAACTGATGAGGCATCTTCCCACTTGGTATTCCATGTACGGAAATGCTCAGTACTGGCGGTGGCAAAGAGTATTTTTTTTCTCTCTCTTCCACCACCCGTGTCTTCCCTTTGAATAAATCAATACAAATGCAGCCCCGAGCCTCAAACAGAGAACAAGATTGCTTTCACCTTCAGCCGGAGACCCCAGGGTGAAGGGATTGGAGTAGCAGCTATGGCAGCCTGAATAGACCCAGCTGAAATTAAAAGGAACCCGTACAGGTTCCTTTTACTTATTTACTACTGATCTGCTGGTTACAGGGAGACTGTAGACAGAATGCAGCTGTTGCCTTGGCTCTGGTAGGTCTTGGTGCTGTATCACAGCCTGCATTTCCATCTTATTACAATCATAGCCGCAATCTGTAGATAGGACTACCAGAAAATTCACTGTCTGGGGTGTGTGTGTGTGTGTGTGTGTGTGTTATGTGACTTCAAGTCATTTCTGACTTAGGATGACCCTAAGGGGAGCCAGTGTAGTGTAGTGGTTTGAGTATTGGACTACAACCCTGGAGGCCAGGGTTCGAATCCCAACTCAGCCATGGAAATTTACTGGGTTGACCTTGGTAAAGTCACACTCTCTCAGCCTCAAATGATGGCAATGGCAAACCCCTTCTGACCAAATCTTGCCAAGGAAACCTTGAGACAGGGTCATATTAATTTGGAAATGACTTAAAGGCACACCACAGCAACAAGAATGCAAACCTATCACAGGGTTATCTGGTGTTGAGAGTGTGTGACTCACCCCCATCACCCAACAGGTTTCCATGGCCAAGCAGGGAACTGAACCCTGATCTCCAGAGTTTTACCCCAACCCTCAAACCTTTAAGCCATGCTGACTCCAGATAGATATTTAGGTGGTGCTGGTTTTAATTTAATGTACTTCTATTTTTTCTGTAACTATTTTGAAGAATTCCAATACATCAAAAACAGCAAAGCCAACATCTAGTCCAAATGTGTGTGTGTGTGTGTGTGTGTGTGTGTGAAGCAAACAGACATTATCTCCTCTAAAAGTTAATATTATTAGAGTAAACCAATTAGAACATATTGAAAAACAACACTGGGGCAAACGGATGCAAAAACTTTTCAGCAACAAGAACCATTAGGCTGATAGAAATGCCAGTCTAGAGTGCCCCAGTTATACATGGTATAGAAGGGACAGAGAGTGAATTTCACATTTGGGGGGCCGCTGTCAATAAGACCCCATGCTTTTTAACGATAATAGAACACAGCGTGAATCCTCTGAAGCTGATAGTAAAGCATGTACAAAGTAACAAGGACATCAATGGCTTTAAGATATCTAAGACCATTAAGGGCATTACATTCAGAGGAACCAAGTATATGGGAAGAAGCACCGAAACCACTTATTTTCTGTGAGCAAGAAAAGGACTTCCATTTCCTGCCATTCTTGACACACATTATTTTATCCATCTACCACTATTATGAACACCCTCACATTGTTCGGAAATTGTTTTCTAGAGTACTACTGTCTTTCACACTCATGATCTTCAGCCTGTCTTAGTCCCAACATTGCTTTTTTACTTCTATTGGCTGCAGCAGCTCATCCAGTTTTATCGCTAACAAGGAGATGCTACTTCTAACATGGCTTCATGGTGCCCTGCGGTAAAAGACCCTATTTTCAAAACAAATAAATATTTATCATTAAAGAACACAAGTGGAACCTGACATAAACTGTTATTGTATGATGTGCTTCTTCCAGGAATCCTACCAGTCTGCCAGGAAAAAAAAAATCTCTTCCACCTCTGCTTGAAACTGTTCCAAATTCCCTGCTCCTCTGCTAGCCGCCCTCAGGATTCTGCACTTTTCAGTAGGATTGCTCCTTTCTGAACTGTTTTACTTCCTCTTTGCGCCCTTAGAGAACCAGTGTGGCATATTGGTTTGAGTGTTAGAATACAACTCTGGAGATCAGGTTTCAAATTCATGCTCAGTCATGAAAGCCACTTGGTGACCTTGGGCATGTCACATGCTCTCAGCCTCAGGGGAAGGTGATGGCAAACCTCCTCTGAACAAATCTTGCCAAGAAAACCCCTTAGGGTCACCATAAGTCAGAAATGACTTGAAGGTACACAACAACAACAACAAAAACTCCCTTAGAATACAACATACCCTTCAACATTTCACACATGGAAACTGGGATGAATGCGGTCAAGCTGCATCAGTGTGCAGTCAAGATGGCAAAACATATTAATGATAAAGAACACACAAGCCAGGAGAACCTGCTGCAGTTTGTTTTGTCTGAGCCTACTGAAAAGATCAAGACTCTGCACCCTCTGTCCTTCTTCGCTCCTACTCAGTTAGCTGAGTACAAACTACTTTTGCATTGAAATCAGTTTGCACCAGCTGAAGTAAGATGAGGACAAAGGGAGAGGAGTCAGAAGCAGGGCCATTTTAAAAGCAGTTGCAAACAAGAGATGATAGAGGTTTAATTGGGACTTTCCCTGCCAAATTAGAAAGTACAATATGAATGAATGACGGTTCAAATGAATGATGACTGGGAAAGGACAAGTATGTCAACTGCACTTTCTGTTTCCTTTTATAAATCTCAAGTCCTTTCCATCTTATCTATGAAGTTCTTATCCAAACAATTTCAAGCTGTTCTGAGCATGGAGAGGACCATGTTGACCCGGCTAGCCATGTAACTGTTAAAGAAAAGAAGTGGAGACTCTTTCTGAATCAGACAACATGGTTAAACACCCTGGCATTGAAAGCCAGATTTTTAAAAGATGAGCACTCAGAATCTGAATGGACAAACCTGAATTATTTGAAATGTTCACATATCCTTGATAATCTTTGTATGCAAGCTTGGTGACTTTTAATGTGCACTTTCAAAACGAAGATGAGCATTTAGCTATGGAAGTACATGAATTAGTGTAAATTGGAACTTTCCTCTTATTGCCCAGATGAGGGGAAGAGAGGGGGTGATGGTTATCATCATCATCATCATCATCATCATCATCATCATCATCATCATCCCTCTTTCCCCAGCCCTAGGACTCAAGGTAGATTGCAAAAGAGACATCTAAAATTACACATCATACAAAAGATGAAAAATAACCCATAGAAAAATATAGAATTAGAAACAATCCATATAGGTATAATCTATATTGTATCAGAAGCAATTTTAAGCATGGTTCTTTAAAAAAATTAAAATAACAAATATAGATATTCAAGCACATTCTTAAAGGTCTTTTCTTCATGAGTAATCAGGCTTCAAAGGCCTGCCTCTCCCCTAAAAAAATGTCTTTGCCTCCTTAAAGAAGGATAGCAAGGAGGATGCCAGTCTAGCCTCTCTTGGAAGGTCAGTCCAGAATCTTGGATCAGCCTCCAAGAAGGCCCTCTTCCATGGTCCCACCAAATGTATCTGTGAAGGTAATGGAAAAGAGAGAAGAAGGTCCCCGAAAGATCTCAAAACATGGGCAAAAAGATGGAAAACAACATCTTTCAGATAACCTGGACTTGAGATACTTTTATATCACCAGCGTTTTGAATTATATTCAGAAATGGACTGGCAGCCAGTGGATCTCTTGCAACTAGGGAGATGTATGTTCCCTGTAGCTAGTCCCAGTTAACAGATTAGTTGCAGCTCAACTTCTTCTCCAGCTAAGATGTTAATCCAAGCTACAGAAGAATTTTATTCCAAGTTAGAGATGACCCCTTTATTCTTCTGTTTACCCACTGAGGAAGAAGCAGTAGCAGAGAGGAAGATATATAATTCTTTCTCCACTACACTTTCTACTACTTGTAATGCTGGTGGTGTCATATGCCTGTGAAACAACACATTCCTGACTCTTGTTATGGGCCATAACAACATTACAGGTACCAAGGGAGCTGAGACTCCTGCCTCTCTCCTCATTCACCAGCAAAGAGAGAAAGTGGGTACAACAGCTACCAGAAGGGAAGGGTTTGGAGAGACACTCTTACAATTAAGCAATTTAAACAGTTGTTATTGTTATTGTTGTGTGAGTTCAAATCATTTCCAATTTATGGCAACTCTAAGGTGAACCTGGGTTTTCTTTGCAAGATTTGTTTGGAGGAGGTGGGCCATTGCCTTCCCTTGAGGCTGAGAGAGTGTGATTTGCCCAAGGTCACCCATGGGTTTCATGGCTGAGCAGAGATTCAACCCCTGCTTTCCAGAGTCATAGTCCAACAGTCAAACCACTATGCCACATTGGCTCCCTTAACATATTCTACGTTCAGTGGTAGCTGGCAGTGTCTATGCCAATGGGATGGTCAATCTATTTGAGGTTTTAATCCAAACTTTAAAGGAGTGATTCAAGGTGCTGAGCTTATTTTACTCTGATTAAAGACCAGATTGAATTTGCTGTCCCGCTGGCACGGAAGCCACCAGCCACCACTTTCTGTGTTAATAGCAATGCATCTCCATGCACCACTGGCTCATTCCCACAGCTCTTGGTGTTCTCAAGCCACCCAAAACTGATTGAGAACCTGATGATATTCTCAATTCTTGTGGCTTTTGCAGGACACAAAATCCCAACTATGAATGTCTCTGTGCATTGGTGTTGATGTATGTTGCTTTGGGAATAGGAAGCTATGGATAATGACAACTTTCCAACTAATGCACGGTGCAAAAGTCTGATTCAGGCATCTGCCAAGAAACACCTTGCCTTCTCCAGGCAGAGTATTAAAATCTAAAAATAACCCCTTTCTCTCCTCCTTCTCGCTTTGCCATCCCCACCCAATTATAAAGTTTGACAGTCTCTGTTACCATTATTTTCCTGTTAGCATAAATCCCAGTGTAAATACAGAGAAATTAATAATAATTGTTGCAACAACACTAACAAAAAAGGGAGAAAAAAAGGAGGCAATCAGAATAGGGAACCAACATAAACAAATGGTATTTATCCTTCTGTAAGATCCTCTTTCCTCATCTTTCCCAGGGGGGATGCTGATAATAATGCTCATGAAACAGATGAATCAGGGCTAATGTAGGGATTAGGAATGGATTCTGAAGCCCCAGCCCAGGCTGAGAAAGAAAGCAGGGCTAATTGAAATTAGAGCTGGGGATTTTGAAACCTCTATGGAGTTGAATTAAAGCCACTAAGGCCACACACAGAAGGGGACATATGAATGGCATCTTTATTTGGGACATCGGAGGGCCTACAAAGGGGATTCAGAAAGCCCTCCTACCCCTAAGTGGAAAAGGACTAAAGAAAAAGGAAAGTTAGTGCAGGCCTTTCTTAAGATGTAGATAGTGATGCCATTGGCCATGTTATTGGAGATTATCACATGAGAGATGGGTAGTCATTGTCCCGTTCCTATCCTGTCCTTCCCACCTGATCAGAGGGGAAATGCCAAAAACTACCAATGTTGGGCAAGGGAGGAAAAAGTGGGAGGATTTCTCGGGGATGGAAGCCCACCTCTAAGTTTTGGCAGCCGGGGGCTCTGATATTAGTGAAGTGACAAATCTGATTTGGGTTTATTTCAAATGTTGAAGGAGCTATCCAATGTGCTGAACCGAACCTGAAATTCAGCATCTCAGGTCCAAAACACCCTGCAGAAATAATCCAGTTTGACACCACTTTAACTGCTCTGGCTCAGTGCTAGGGAATCCTGGGAATTACAGTTTATTCTGGTGTCAGAGCTCTCTGACACAGAAGGCTAAATGTCTCACAAAACTACAGTTCCCAGAATTCCCTAGCATTGAGCCAGGGCAGTTAAAGCAACCTTAAACTGGATTATTTCTGCAGTGTGTTTGGACCTCTGATAGTTCCTTGAAAATTCAGATAGGATTATCCACCTCACTGTCAGTGGAGCCACTAACTGCTATAACCTTCTCCTTTATTCCAGACCAGCCTGAATCCAATTATACCAACGAAATCCCCACTGTTCCCTGTGACTGACTCTGTTTTCTGCCAATCTCCATGTCCTTCCACACAACCCAAAGGGAGAAAACCTGACCCAGAGCAGTAGAGGTGGCAGAGGGGAAAGCATTTATGAGACAGGACCAAGCAGGACTATTAGAATCTAAGTCTGATGACCCAGAAATCAACCAGCCCATTGCAAGTGATGCCTCCCATCCCTGGTCAATAGCTATGTCATAAGCAATCAGCTAAAACTGCACCGCTGACTCTTGTGCTTGTTTACCTGGCAGTAAATGCCACTGAGTTCAAAAGGGGCTTATTGCAAGGTAAATAGAATTCAGCCTTAATGAATTAATCTCCAAATAGAAGCTCTCAGCTCTATGCTTACTTCTGTAATGGTTGTTGGTGGCTCTCTCTCTCTCTCTCTCTCTTAATCCCTTTATTGTATTATAGAATTTCTCAGACATATATTTAACCAAATAAATGGCAATTATATTGAGCTTTTTCTGTGCTACCAAATTTTGCATTGTGTAGTACAGGGTGAATACAGAGATATTTTATTAAATTCCATCATCACAAGTATGGAGAATAGATTGGTCAAAGATATGAAGGAAGAGTTGCCCCTCTAGAGTTATGGCAAGAGAAAGGACCTTATCACACCAGGCTACTAAGACACCACAATCACATTAGTGGAAGAAACACAAACATTCCATATTCATTTTCACACATCCCTTCACAAGTGCCATAATGTTGCTCTAGTCCTAGACCACTGATAGTGAATCTTTTACAGACTGAGTCCCAAACTGCAACCGAGACCCCACTTATTTATTGCAAAGTGCCATGTCCCTCTGGCTTTCTAGTAAGAAACTCTGGCAAACTCTCTGCTAGGGTGACAGCATGTGTGCCCACAGGTAAGGCTCTGAGTGCCACCTCTGGCACGTGTGCCACAGGTTCACCATCACTGCCCTAGACTCTGCCTTTGTAGATCGGTCTTTTTGATCTCACCTTCCTGGCCTATGCTTTTCCCAGCATGTCTTTCAGTCTGTATTTTTTAATTATTATTTTTATTGCCAATTGTGGTGCCACAACCATTGATTAAAGGGGTGTGTGTGAAAATAATAATTGAAAAAAGAAAAGAAAAACAGCCTGCTTGGGAATACCAAGAGGGGGAGCAGGGGGGGGGGGGAAGCATAATCACACCGACTCACACCAGATGATTGATCGCATATTAGAACTGCAGCAGGAGGAACGTATCACACATGAATCAATAGTGCAAAACAAGCACATTGGGCATTGATGGGTTTTGCTCAACAATGAAAAGGAGCACTCCAGGAATAGAGGAAGACGAAGCAGCTACAGGACAGAGATGGCGTCATGTGATACGGTGTGGCCAGAGACACCACATTGTTGTTGCTGTTGTTGTTGTTGTTGTTGTGTGCCTTGAAGTTATTTCTGACTCATGGTGACCCTAAAGCATACATATCTTGGAGTTTTCTTTGCAAGATGTGTTCAGAGAACATTTGCCATTGCCTTCCTCTGAGGCTGAGAGCATGCTATTTGCCCAAGTAGGTCTCATGGCTGAGCAGGTAATTGAACCCTACTCTCCAAAATCATAGTCCAACACTCAAACCACTACACCATGCTTTTTACTATCCTGCTGTTATTCTGCTCTGGCAGCCTCACGTGATAAACTCCTTAGAAGAAGAAACAAAACCCTTCATGATTTTACAAGATGAAATAGGATAATTGGTGAACAAATTAAAAACAAAACAGTTGCCATTATTTGAATGGCTATGGCCTTTCCCAGCTTGTCATTATGTTTATGACTATTGTACTAGTTATTGGAACTAATCCATTGCATTTCTTTTTTTATGTCCTTCTTCTTCTAATTGTACTGTTTCCAACTGCAGTTCACCAAAGCTATCACCCATTGAACAAAATGTTCTTTTCTAGAACAGCCTGAAGAAAGAAAATAAAAAATAGTGGAAACAAGCGTGTTGTTTTAATTCCCCCCAAATATCTAAAATGGGGGGGGGAGTAAAAAAGGGAAGAAGAGCTATTCAAGGCTGTCATAATCCTCACAGATGCTCTCCGGAGCAAGCCTAATTGAAAATGAAATTAACTGGAGGACTCTTGTACAGATCTTACACAAGACCTAATGCAATTGTGGGAAGCAGTGCATCAACAACCGTCTAGACCACCACAATGGGGACTATACAGAATGGTGTCCTTGCCCTCCCTGGCATCAGTTGATGCATTGCTCTGATGTATCTTGGAGGCAAGACATATTTTCTCTTCCTCCTTCTCTCTGGCACTGGCCATTGAGAAAGAGAAGGAGAAAAGGAATTACTTCTGAACCCCCCCCCCAAAAAAAAAATCAACAGCAAGATCTCAGGGTTTGGACCTCCTTCAAGGAGAATAGGATAAAACCATAATGTGAAGGGCCAGAAATAAGACGGCAAGTTAATTTCTGTTTGAAATACCCCAACACACAGCCTTGTTTTAAAGTTCAGGCCCCTCACAATGTTCATTTAGGGGGAATCTCCTTCTCCAGCAAAGAAAGACTGGAGCATCACTGCCAGTTGTAGGGAGGTTTGTACACATACTTAGCCAACCAAGCCTCCAAACCTTCTTTAGAGTTTAATGCATGTTGTTGTTAATGACATACACTAACTTCTCATTTTCTTCCTCTGTCATCATTCTGCACTGAATCCTGAGCCTCTTTCGCATATTATACACAAAATCTCATACAGGTTGAATATCCCTAACTGGAAATGCTTGAATCCAGAAATTATTTGGGGTGTGTGTGGATTTTTTGGATTTTGGAATATTTGCATATACATAATGAGGTATCATAGAGATGGGATCCAAGTCTAAACATGAAGTTAGTTTTTGTTTCATATACACCTTATACACATAGCCTGAAGGTAATTTTATAGATAATATTTTTAATAATTGGGAGCCTGAAAGAAAGTTTGTGTACACTGAACCATCAGAAAGCAAATGTGTCACTATCTGAGTCATCCATGTGAATGATTCTGGAGTATTTCAGTTTTTGGAATTGTGTATAAGGGACACTCAACCTGCACATACTTCTGTGGAAATCTGCCTCCTTCAAAAACCCATGTACACACTTTATATATGGTTTTCAAAAGCACACACATTTGTGTGTATTTTTACATTGACAAAAGTATTGTGTCCATATTTTTCAGATGCCCACATGTGCAAAGTCAGAATACTATTGTTTTTCACCTGCATTAGCTGAAAAGTATATTCAGTTTTGTGCTTCATTCTAGGAGATATCAATGGCATAATATTGCATTCAAATAAAAATAATCTTCTTCTTTCTCCTCCTTACTCAAATTCCTCATATTCATCTCCCATGAATTTCTCACCCATCCAAAGACATTCTCTAAAACATGAGAGCACTATGGCTTTGGATTACATGTTTACCCCATCCTCTACTCACTTTAACCCATTTTGTGAGCAGGCTGAGCAATTGCATTATTACTTGTATTCCAGTACTTGATTATGGTAGGCTGGTCCTACCATTAGCTAGAATGAGATATCTGCCACAGGTAGCAGATGCTGGGAGTCATAGAGCAGCTAAGTACCAGGAGGAAAAGCACATATATGTTCCATGCAACTTGCCCTTTAACCTCACCTCCTGCTCTCAGAGGTCATAGTGGACACAATCCCAGCACTAGAACTAAAGTAAGACCCCCACATTTAGTCCAGTCAGTTTTTGTTCATGGGATGAGAAAGCACATCATCGTGTCTTTTGCCTCAGGCAGCAAAATATCATGAGGCTGTCCTTGAAACAGGTTTAAAACTCACCAACTCTCTCTTTTATCAGTCGCTAGGAAAGAGTGAGTAATTATGGCACGATGAAGTTGCATTAGGAATTTGATTGAAATTTCAAGATGTCACGCATAGGCATCAATCTGGCCATCCAGGCTTAATGTCAGGAGGTTAAAACTCCATGATTGACTCTTGAAGCGTCTCTTATGGTTCAATAGAAATTTCAGATTAATGCATCGCTAGAGAAGGAAAAAGAAGTGGCTGATCCTATGAGATCACCTGCATTAGGTCACAAAATAAATTAGTTTTGCTAGGTCTGGCTTTTAAAAGGATGACAAATATGTACCCCTTCCAATATTCACTCTGAAATGGAACAGAAGGGTGAAGCACATTTGAATGCTTCAGACAGGGTACATGTCATCAGATTTGTTAACATAAAAAATAATCTTGAAGACTTGAACAGATTATTTAGTGCTGATTTATTTCAACCCTAATTGTTCCTCCAATTAGTTATTACCTTAGTGATAGTTGCCGTAGAAATACCCAATAAATAGGTAGTTATTGTTAGAAGCCATACAAATGAAGCACACACAACAAAGAGACAAAGGATGCGAACAAGACCCTGACCATCGACTGGCAATTTCTCAGGGGAAACGATTGGTAAATACTTTTAAATAAATCCACAAATCCAGATTTTCATATTTCTCTGGCCCAGACTGTCTAGTTCTCATTGACATTGTTCATGTAGGAAAAGTTACTTAAATTAAAATAAAAACAACTTTATGCTCAGAAATAACAATCTGTGCAAGTTACTGCACATTAAAAAAAAATTGCTAATCCTTTTCATATTTAATAAGTCTTTACCAAACCAAACAAATGACTGTGATCTTATATAAACTCGTTTCACTGTAAAGGCTCTTTTAGTTAATGGCCATTCCATGTTTTCATAGAAAGCAAGATCTTTTCAAAGATACTGGTCTTTTAAACACATCCCTAAAATCGTCATGTATGGATACATATGTTGTGATTTTATGAGTTCAATGAGGAATGTGCACAAAAGTTAGTAATTGCATATCTTCTCCACATATCATATAAATATGGACAGAGTCAACAGGGGTTTCCCTAAACCTTTCTTATGGATGTACAGTCCATCAGATGCAAGAGAATGCAAACTGATCGAGGCATTCTGTACATTATGATAGCTTCCATGTGGATGTTTATACTTGACCTGTAGCTACCTAAATAATATGTCGCACTTCTATTACTTGATAATCATGGGATTTGTAGTTTGTTGATGTAAATCAAATTATTTGCCAGAGATCGCTAGTGCACTTCCCTTAACTATAACACTCAAGCTTTCTAGCAGAGAATACAAAATCACTCACAAAACTAAAAGAAAAACCCAGATTTCCATAGGGTCCAACCATGACAGTAAGAGTGGCATCAACTTGCTATAACAGCATAATGTAGATAATTCTTTGCTATCTAATGACACTGTTGGTTGTTGTGATTGCTGTGTGCCTTCAAGTCATTTCTGATGTATGGCTACCATAAGGCAAACTATCAGAGGGCTTTCTGAGGCTGAGAGTATGTGACTCACTCAAGGCCACCCAGTTGGTTTCCATGGCTGAGTGGAAAATTGAACCCTAATCTCCAGAATTGTATTTCAATGCCCAAACCACTATGCCACACTGTTGCCATTGCCACCTAAATGCACTCTACTTCTTGGCACTATTCCCCCTTCATTTTCTTTCACCCTCTTGCATTTGCAATAGGCTACCGACAGACTATCCTTGCAACTATGTTTCTTCCCACCATCTCTGCTCTCCTTCCTAACAATGACCCATCTGTCCCTAAGCATAGTGTGCTAACAGGAGCATTGGCTTTAAAAAAAATACACACACATCTGAACCATTGGGACTTTAATAAATATTCTGTAACACTTCAATAGCTGAGCCAGCAGGTGTGCATGTAGGCTATTTCAATTTACCGAATGAGGCACTCTCTCCCGCAATATCCATAGTGGCCTCCAACACTGCCAGCTGTGTGCATTATTGTGAGTTGTTATTTTTGTCTGTTTTATCCACCTCTGTTGGCAAATTAACAAAGCCAGTCCCCCCACCAAAAAAACAACAAAACTTTCCACATTCTGTCCTTTAATTTAATTATTTATTTTGTCTCTTTTGCCACAGCTGTACTCTGAGTTATTCTAAGTTGGTTTCAAATATATATATATATATATACACACACACACACACACACACACACACACACACACACATATCAATCACTTTGCAAATGCCTCAGTGACCACTGCAATCTGGGTGTCACTGTGAAATGGGAATATTGTATTAAGCATTGACAGCTTCTGACAAAGATCTGCAGAGAATAAGGGCAGGTCTGCTTCAGCCTTGGTTGTGCACCTTTATCTGCTTTGTTCATCTTGCTTCTGCTCCCCAGTTGGGCTGCTGTTGCTATCCCAGTATATCAAAAATTCTCAAGATGGAACAAAAGCTAATGGTGCTATGGGACTGAGTGACATTTTGCAAGAGCCATATCTTCAGAGCCAACTTCAGCTTCGATTCCATGCGTACAATTCAAAGTGCTGGTTCTGACCTACAAAGTCTTCTATGCCTTGCGTCCAGACTATCTGGAAGACCATATTTCCTGATATGAGCCTGCCTGATTTTTAAGATGCCAGGGGAGGGCTTTCTCTTCATGCCACCACATCAGAACCATGTTTGTTGAGGACACAGAGGAGAACCTTCTCTTTGGTGCCCCCGAAACTATGGAATTCCCATCTCCATGTATCTAGGTTGCCCTCCACCGCCTACCTGGCTCTCTTTCCATCAGCAAACAAAGCCCTTTTTCATTTCATAGGCTTCTGATTGTTAACTGGCTATTTCAGAAGGTCTTTTAAGTAAGGTGTGGATTTTTAAAATTTGCTGACATCTTGCTGGGGACTTAAGTCATTATGAAAGGACTTACTTCTGCGAGAATTAGCATTGGGCAGTTCCATAATGTGCATATCCAGTAAAGGTCTGCTTTTATATTATTATGTGAGGGAGCCACCAAAGTGTCTGATGAGCAATGAGATTGATGTTCAACAAGACCAATGCACATTGCGATCAATGCACATCAGTCCTACTGTGCATTGGGACACTGGCTAGAGAGTGCCAATGTGCCTTGGTAAAGCCTGATGTACATTGGGACACTCTTGCAATTCCCATCTTTGCAAATCACTAACGGGATTTCTTAGCGCCTCTATTACATTATCAATTATTTGAGAAGTTTCATAATGTACACTGTGATAGAGGGCTCCAGCCATCACTATTGTATTTTAACTGCTTTTAACAGTGTTGTAAAGTAACAGTTGTAACATAGCTGCTTATTTAAGTGTTTTTAAACAGGGATTTTTTTCCTACTTTCCTCTACAATCTCCCAAAATATTTCTGCACAAAACCAGATCCCAATTGTGCACACATATGCACACAGCACAAGCACAGGAGGTCTGGCTGATGGATCAAAAAGTCGCAATCAATCCATTAAATGTGAAGTCAAAGGCTTTCATGGCCAGCATCCATATTTTTTCGTGGGTTTTTCAAGCTATGTAGCCATGTTCTAGAAGAGTTTATTCCTGATGATTCTCTGAAGATGCCAGCCACAGATGCTGGCGAAGTGTCAGGAATAAACTCTTCTAGCACATGGCCACATAGCCCAAAAAACCCACAAAAACAATCTATTAAATGTATTTTTAAAAAAAATTTAGAGGGCCATGCAACAAGGCAGTACACAATTGGTGCAAAAATTGTTCTTGCAAATGCAGATAGATAGATAGATAGATGACAGGACACACACACACACACACACACACACACACCTATCTTTCACAGAGGAGAATAATATTGTGTCATTCTCACATGTGATAAGGGAGTGTTTACATCCCTGTTTGTTGTTTACAACTCCCTGGCCCCTTGTGTGTGCCTGAAAACATTTATGGATGCCATCTGAGACAGAAAGCTAAGTGAGGTCAGGCCTGTTGGAGCTTGTGGAAGAGGAACCACCAAGGAATATCAGATGCTGTGGGCTACATTTCAGAGGAAGGCAATGGCAAACCAACACTGAACTCCTTTCCTAGGAAATCCCCATGGAGTTTGTGGGGTTGCAATAAGTTGACAGGTACATGTACAGCCAATTACATAAATATAATTAATTAATTAAATTAATTAATTAAATTCCATCATGAGTTGTAAGTTTTTTTGTTGTCCTGTATGGGAACTTAGATTTTTTTTAGTTCCACATGTCTCAAATTATTACCACTTTTCTTAATATATGCATATTGATGTCTTTTTCCCACCGGCTAGAATCTGATGAAAAATGGTCCTGTGTGTGTATTTCAAATGCACACCTTATTAGACGAACACTTTTAATTGTATATAATTTGGAGAGGAAAGAAAGAACGTGACACCTATGATTTCATTCTGAAAAGAAAGAAAAATTAGTGTACACTTTTATTAATAGTCTTGCAGACCAGAAAGTGGTTCATTAAAAATTAAATAAAAACAAAACTCAGTTCATGTGAATTTCTTTCCCAACTCTACGCATAATATTTTGAAGGACCTCTCTGACGTGTAGTTCCAGGTAAAAGAGTATATGTTTCTCATGATCTGGAACAGAAAGTGGCAAGCTTTTATTGAAAGGCAGCTATTCATCTTTACCCACTCTCCTTAAATTTCATTAAATGTATACCCCTTTTTTTCCAGATCCAGTCTCACATATCCTAAAGCCAGTACTGTATTGGTCTGGCAGCATTCAACTGTGTGCATGCATGAGGTTTATAATGGCAAGGTACCTTTTGGGAGAAAGAAGAGAGGCACATGTACTTCAGAAAGAAACATGTTTAGCTTTGATGGCATAAGTCAAAGTCCAACCCTCTAGAGTGTTCCTGGATTGCAATTCCCATCAGCTCCAGTCATGATGCAGAAAGTTGTGGGTTGCAGTACTACATCTGGAAGGCTGCAGTTTGCCCACTTGAGTTAACTAGTCTCTCAGAGTGCCTAAAATACACTTCTTCAGATGTTGCTAGACTATAACCTCCAATATCACTCACCATTAGCTCAGTGAAATGAGTTAATGGGAAATGTAGTCCAGTGTTTGAAGGTCTACATGTCTCCAAACTCAGACTTTAGCCAGAAACATTAGATCTCAGGCAAATTGCTCCATAACTCATGGAGACATGGCAGTCCTAACCCCAAAGATAAATTGACTGATTACTTTTATAATGCCCATAGTCTTGAGTAGACAGAAGAAATAAACCGATATCCATCTCTCTTTTTTAAAAAGAAATGTAGTTTGACCTGTTTGTTTTTCCCTTCAGTGTTTCAAAATTTCCTCAGCACCTCAAGCTGTTTATCTGGTATTCCAGCTGAATTAAGTGAGAAGGGTGAGGTTGGAGTAGGAGAGCGAAACAAATAAATTCTCCCTCCATATGTTGCCTCCATTACAAAGCCCTGCAAATGCTATGGAATATGTAGGGAAGGGGCTGGGGCCAAGAGGGAGGGGAAGGAGGAAGATAAATCCATCAACTAACAAGATAAGTGCCTTGTTCCTCCATCTGTTACTGCTGTGTCCTTATCTGGGATTGGAGCATGGCAGTAGCGATACATCTTGTGTCAGGTATTATATTCCAAACTCATATGAATGAATTTTCATGCTTGCAGCAATCTGTGATCCGGGCCGGGGCTTCCGTTACACTTGTCCTGAGGCACTTCCTGTCTCTTTGCATTGCAAAGTCGATTTGAATCTACGGAGAGCGCGGGAGGCAGCAGGGCTGCTAGCAATGAGCAACAGGGTTTTAGTGGCAACTCTCTTGGGGTGCAGCCAAGCGGCAGCTGTATTTGCAGCAAGTAAATAGTGCTGCTTACAAGAAGAAAAAGGTATGTGTTTTTAATGGTCGCATCAAGAGAGGCCACAAGTCTTTGTTCATTTCATTCTTGCATGTAGAACAATGAAATCCCTCCATCCCTTTATTTATATCCCACCTTTCTCCCAGACTGGGACTCAAGGTGGCTCACAAAAGAGAAAATTGCAATAAAAACACTGAGTGGAATTCATGTTACAAACATGAAACCCAGAGTTATGAATCCACAAGTGATCTGTATTCATGATCCCTGTCATAGTCACCATTGTGGCGGTTGTGCAGGGAATACATAGGGATTGTATAAGTCACCCGCTCCTACCTTACTGTGCAGCAGCCACTGTAAGTGATGAAATCTGTTTTCCTGTCATTTGGCATACAGGGGGGTCCACATTTCCACCCTCCTCCTACCAGTAATCTCACACATTTTGTTATTATTTGTTGTAGTTTGGTTATTTCCCCCCAGAAAATTATCATTTTGCCACAGAAACCTACATTTTTGCACAAAAACTGTACCCTTTCCAGAAAATACACTGATCTCTTCACAAAATAATGTTCTGTTTGGTTTCAAGGGATGCCTGCCTTGCCGCTCATAGAAGAGTTAGCAGCTTCTACAGGTGTCATAGCAATAGCATGTACATTTCTATACCACTTAATAGTGAACGCAGCAGTCTCTAAACACTTTACAACCTATAAGCCAATTGACCCCCACAAGCTGGCTACTCATTTTACCGACCTACAAAAGGATTGAAGGCTGACTCAACCTGGAGCCCTCTGAGATCAAACTCACAATGTTGTGGCTGCAGTACTGGCATTTAATCAATGCACTACCAGGTGGTGGAAGCTATCCTGGTGCTGAAGCTATGTGAGAATAGGTTTCAGAAGCTGGAGAGCTCCCAAGCAGATGATGTTGCTCTATACCTGGACAAGCTACAGAAGGAGCTGTGAAGTTACCACACCACAAAAATGGAGGCATTAGCCATGCCTCAACACAAGGCAGAATGGGATGTTGGAATACATGGGAATGGAGGCACTTCCCACTACTGTGCTCCTCATGTCAAAGAGAAACAATAAAATACTCCATGAAGTCGAAGGCTTTCATGGCCAGCATCCATAGTTTTTTGTGGATTTTTCGGCCTATGTGGCCATATTCTAGAAGAGTTTATTCCTGACGTTTCACCAGCATCTGTGGCTGGCATCTTCAGAGAAGTAATAAAATACTTTGCTTGAATATAGGTGAGTCTCCTAAGCTTTCCATGACTGTTAACAACTTTAATAGAAGAGTAAATCTGAAGTTTAAAGTGTTACACCATTTTAAGGGGTCATAGCCAGCCCTCACTGAACACTCACGTTTCTCAAGAGGGGGAAAATGCTATTTAGGGGAAAGAAAGGCATCTTACATCTGTATAGTACCTGTCTTTCAGTTACACGCTTGATCTTCTGCTTTACACACACACACCAGTACCTTGCATTTTCTTGCTTTGATTTCCAGTGCTTGATAGGAAAGGTCAAAAACTCCCAGATGGGTAATTTGGGATGACCTAGGATGTCTGTTACAGGACTACAAAGGAGATATTGCAGATTTTATCTATACCTCTAGATTATTTTATGTGTTTTTTTTTACAGGTCTCCAATAGAAAATATATAGGAAAGCAAAAGGGAAGTAAGTAGACACACATTAGGCAATTCTACTCCTAGAGAAACAGTGTATATCTCCCAAAACCACAGGGCATCTTTGTAGCTGTGCAACTTCCCACCAGTTGTGATCAAAAAGCTGGATTTCATTTCTTTCCCTCTCTCTCCTTCTCTCTCTCTCTGCACCTCCTTCTCCACACAAACTCAGAAATCCCTTTTTCACCCCTTCCACCTCTTAGCACATACACTTCCAAGCAAGCCAATGGTCTCCAACTGGTAAGTGCGATTCACAATCCAGACGTCTGAAAAAGCCATTTGTTCACTTAATGGGCCATCAATAGTACTCACATTTTCCAGTTGGCAAAAATTGCACCGCTCAGATTTTAAAAAAAAATAGAATCTGGGCTTGTTCAAAGTAATGCAACTCCTTATTTCTAGCACTGCAGTAACTCATATAACACCTCCATCTCTAGATAAATTAAATGATGCATCTAAATTTAAGAACACTGTTCCTCCCTATGTAGTCTTGCACCCAAGTCCAACACAAAACGTAATTTTTTCCCCAACCAACCCCTTATGGCTGGACTGGGAAAAGTGTCATTTGTGAGTCACATTTTATGTCCTTAAAGGCCTCCACATTTCTTCTCAATGCCAAAGGATCAAAACCAGCCACTGCTAAATGTAGGCAGCATGCCTAGAAAAAGTTGGTGTCAAACCGCTGGAGTGAAATACCCAAAAGCTTAGCAATGTTTTGACCAAATCAGAAGACTCAAAGGTCCCTTCCCAAACTTACAAGAGAGAGGGCTGCATCAATCGCTGAGGGAATGACCACCTTGAATTTCATTAGAAAAGCTGAATAGAAGGGTGAAACAAATGACAGTGCCAGGGATGCTTCACTTTTTTATTGCTAGGATTTCCGGGTAGTTGTGCACACAAACATGCATAAAGTAAGGCTCTTGCCTCGCCACTCCTTCTCAAAAGGTTAAAGAGGTAAAGACCAACTTGAAGGAGGATAATAGAATGACAACATCTCATATAAGGGGAAAAGAAGCTTTGGAGAAGGCTCACATAGCACTGTGTTTAGGATTTCTGTAGCAGCTTTGGGAGCAATAGTGACCCCCATGAACTCAATTTACTCCACATCTTTAAGCCTACCAAACACATAAAAAGGAAACCCAAACAAACACTGCATTACTTTGGGACTCCTCCTCTACTTTACAAAGCTTTATGGAAGATTCTCTAGCAAAGGTTGCCCACGGCTTTTGCTGATAGTGTCAGATTTAGAATTTGCTGTGACACCTTACGCAGGAAGCAAAGGAGGCTGCAGAACCCTCAGGTGCCAAAAGCACAAGAAGGGCTCAACCCAGTGAACCTGACTGCCTCCTCTTCATACAGACTTAGGAAGCTGTTCTCCTGTTGGGGTAGACAATTCCTCCATCCAGCACAAGAATTATTCATATCGGGCTAAAAGGCTTGGTGTTTTCTTCCAGTATTGAAATTCACACAATTTTAAAACACATTTCCCCATTTGTGTTTTTCTATTTGCAATGTACTGATTTATGCTACTTTCCTCTACTGACTAGTGTATTGCTATGTTTTCTTCCCAATTATTTACATTATAGCCATTCACATGTACACACTATCTCTTGAAAATGTCCCGTAAGCCTTATAAATGTGTATAAGGGATGTAGCGCTCTCTCTCTCTCTGCAAGATGAGGCCATTGCCCCCCATAGGAATTATTTCCCCCTACTAAATTTCCTATCCTTGTTAACCTTGTGGTGACTTAAAACTTCAGCTGAGCATTTAGGCATCCAAAAAAAAAAGTGACTAGGGAAAAGCCAAGACAGCAGATATAAGGAAACTTATTTAAGAGTAGCCATCCAAGTAATGGGTTGTGGATCTTGTTGTGTTTTACAATAGATATAAGAGTTTTAGGCATAAAGGATTTTCAATGTCTCATTCTCTGAAATGCTTAAGACTTGGGAGTGAAAGAAAATTTCATTTTGGGTGGGCAGAATTCTTATTTAGCAGACAATGGGACCGAACAGACAGGCCAAAATAAAGCTGCGTTGGGTCACTTTGGAGGTATGCTGTTTAAATGACACACACATCTTAAGAGTCCAGAAGCTGCACCAAAGCTGCACTCCAGTCCTTAGGAATGGAGCGTGCCTTTGGTGCAGCTTCCAGCCTCTTAGGACACTTGCATCATTTAAACAGCATATCTCCAAAGTGACCCAAAGCAGCTTTATTTTGGCCTGTCTGTTCATGCCCAAAGCCCTCTTTTTACACCTCCCCTCCACCAGTAACCAAATTACTTGTGTGAATGCTTCAGTAGAGGTTTGCATTTCCTTGCAATAAACCTCAGAAATTCTGAAAATGCCATTGAGCCCATTATCCCTGATAATGCAATAATCCCTGTATGCAGTACTTGGGGCCCATATGGGCTGACCATCCTTCCTATGAGGCAGAGGTGGAGAAAACACATAGTCCTTCAGATACACCTTGATATCTTATCATTGGCTATGCTAGTAAGAGAACCAAAATCCAGAACATCTGGAGTGCCACCGGTTGCACCATCTGCACGATAAAATCTCCCCAAATGTGTCATCAATATGGTGGCCACAGGAAAAAGAGGATAGCGCTCATTTTTTAAAGGATTGGGTAAAGTGTTGTTCTGGGGGCACATGTGACCCCCAAGTCTGGTTTTCTAGCCCTTAAAAATGCAGACTCCCTAAATGGTCCATTTATGAATACACTGGTACCCCGGGATACGAATGCGCCGCGTTACGAAATTTCCGGGTTACGAAAAAAATCCATTAAAAAAAACTGTTCCGGGTTACGAAGGTTATTTCGGGTTACGAAAAAATTTTTGGTGCTTTTCGGCGCTTTTTCGCACCAAATCGCGGCTTTCGCTATTAGCGCCTATGGGGCTTCGGCTTGCGAATGCTTTTCGGGTTACGAATGGCGCCGCGGAACGAATTAATTTCGTAACCCGGGGGAGCCCTGTAAAACAAGAGTGAACAGCTTTTCCTAGAAGCCTCTGGGAGTCAGTTTCACCTTTTAAAGATGTTTCAGCCCCCTTTCACTGTTTAACTTTCTAAAAATGCTGGTCTTTTAGGGAAAATAGAAGGTAGGTTTTAGCTATTTCTATTTTTTGTTATTGGTGGTAGTGGTTTGGGCAATTTGTGCAACCTTTTCAAGGCTCCAGGGACAGAAAAGATTTCCCACAAATCCTGTCATATTGCACCCCTCACTTGCTTTGCAGGGTGCAGGGAAAATTTCAGCGGTTACAGCTGCATGAGAAACTAAACATTAGGGGGAAATCTTCAAGAAGAAAGGAAAAAAGGAAATGTTTGTTGGGCTCATTCATATTTCTTCATTTAGAAAGTTAACATATGCATACCCCACTTTTTAAAGCGTTATTAATGAAAAGATCAATCAGATGTGTGATAACATGGGAGGAGATTCCAAGCAACAAATTCTGAGCAAAAAGTCTACCCTCCGGCAGATGGAAAATCTTGATGAAAATATCTCTATGTTTCTATCACTTCATCGTAATTACAGTATAGCCTGGGTCTCACTGGAACCAGAAAATGGTGTGTCTAGGATCTGATAGCATCAATCCAGAACACAGACAAACATTTGTGTGAGTGAATGCTTTTTCATCCAAAGAGATAAACAAGTACCCACATCCAGAGGAAGACATGGTGAAGGTACTGGGTAGTTGTAGAAAATGAGGCAAGTACTGTAGACTTGTCCTCTCCTTACCACACAAGTTGGCAAATGTATTACAGCATGAGCCTGCATAGTCATGTGCCATAATGTATGTTAGGTTTTGGAGAGCTAGCATGGTATAGTGGTTTCAGTGTTGGACTAGGACTCTGGAGATCAGCATTCAAATCCCTGCTCAGCCATAGAATCATAGAATCATAGAATCATAGAGTTGGAAGAGACCGCAAGGGCCATCCAGTCCAACCCCCTGCCATGCAGGAAATCCAGATCCATCCATCGTCGACAGATGGCCATCCAGCCTCTGTTTGAAGACCTCCAAGGAGGGAGACTCCACTACACTCCGAGGAAGTGTGTTCCACTGTCGAACAGCCCTTACTGTCAGGAAATTCCTCCTAATGTTGAGGTGGAATCTCTTTTCCTGTAGCTTGCATCCATTGCTCCGGGTCCTAGTCTCTGGAGCAGCAGAAAACAAGTTTGCTCCCTCCTCAATATGACATCCCTTCAAGTATTTAAATAGGGCTATCATATCACCTCTTAACCTTCTCTTCTCCAGGCTAAACATCCCCAGCTCCCTGAGTCGTTCCTCATAGGGCAAGGTTTCCAGACTTTTCACCATTTTAGTCGCCCTCCTTTGGACACGCTCCAGTTTCTCAATGTCCTTTTTGAATTGTGGCGCCCAGAACTGGACACAATATTCCAGGTGGGGCCTGACCAGAGCAGAATATAGTGGCACTATTACTTCCCTGGATCTAGATACGATACTTCTATTGATGCAGCCTAAAATCGCATTGGCCTTGTTAGCTGCCGCATCACACTGTTGACTCATGTTCAACTTGTGGTCTACTTGGACTCCTAGATCCCTTTCACATGTTGTCTCCTTAAGCCAGGTGTCTCCCATCCTATATCTGTGCATTTCATTTTTTCGCCCTAAGTGCAGTACCTTACATTTCTCCCTGTTGAAGTTCATTCTGTTAGCTCTGGCCCAGCTTTCTAGTCTATTCAGGTCATTTTGAATTTTGATCCTGTCCTCTGGAGTATTAGCTATTCCTCCTACTTTAGTGTCATCTGCAAATTTGATAAGTATGCCCCCAATTTTTTCCTCCAAGTCATTGATAAAGATGTTGAATAGCACTGGGCCCAGGACAGAGCCCTGTGGGACCCCACTGGTTACTTCTCTCCAGGATGAAAAGGTGCCATTGTTGAGCACCCTTTGGGTTCGGCCGGTCAACCAATTACAAATCCACTTAACAGTTGCCTTGTCCAGCCCACATTTTACAAGCTTGTTTGTGAGAATGTCATGGGGAACCCTGTCAAAGGCCTTACTGAAATCAAGATATACTATATCCACAGCATTCCCTTCATCTACCAAGCTGGTAATTTTATCAAAGAAAGAGATTAGATTTGTCTGGCATGACTTGTTTCTCTGAAACCCATGTTGACTTTTTGTGATTATGGCATTGGCTTCTAGATGTTCACAGACTCTCTGTTTAATGATCTGCTCCAGAATCTTTCCTAGTACTGATGTCAGACTAACTGGACGATAATTGTTGGGATCCTCTTTTTTCCCTTTTTTGAAGATGGGGACAACGTTTGCCCTCCGCCAGTCTGCTGGGATCTCTCCTGTTTTCCAGGAGTTTTCAAAGATTATTGCCAATGGCTCCGATATTACATTAGCCAGTTCTTTTAATACCCTTGGATGTAGCTCATCTGGTCCTGGAGACTTAAATTCATTTAGGTTAAACAGGTATTCCTGTACTATCTCTTTACTTATTTTGTGCTGAAATTCCCCTATTCTGTCCTCTGCTCCATTATCCTCAGGTTGAGCACCCTTTGCCTTTTCTGAGAAGACTGAGGCAAAGAAGGTGTTGAGTAATTCTGCCTTTTCTCTGTCTTCTGTTAGCATCTTTCCATCTTCTCCACGCAGTGGCCCTACCGTTTCCTTCTTCTTCCTTTTGCTGCGGACATATCCAAAAAAGCCCTTTTTGTTGTTCTTAACCTCTCTAGCAAGCCTGAGTTCATTCTGTGCTTTGGCTTTTCTGACCTTATCTCTACACTTGCTAGCTATTTGTTTGAATTCCTCTTTGGTGATTTCCTCATTTTTCCATTTCTTATACATGTTCCGTTTAAAATTTAGCTGAGCTGAAAGTTCCTTTGTCATCCATCCTGGGTTCTTGCGACATCTCCCATTTTTCTTTCTCACTGGAACTGTTTTAATTTGTGCCTTCAGTATCCCCCTTTTGAGAAACTCCCATCCATCTTGAACTCCCTTCTCTTTTAGTATTCCTGACCATGAGATCGCACCCAGTATTTCTCTAAGTTTACTGAAATCCGCTCTCCTAAAGTCTAGAATGCGTGTCTGACTATGCCTGGCTTCTCCTTTCCATTGTATAACAAACTCCAGGAGAACATGGTCACTTCCACCTAAGGATCCCACCACTTGCACTTCATTAACCAAGTCATCCTTGTTGGTTAGGATCAGATCTAAAATAGCTGATCCCCTTGTTGCCTCTTCCACCTTTTGGACCATGAAATTGTCTCTGAGGCAAGTGAGGAATTTACTAGACCTTGAGGATCTGGCTGAGTTTGACTTCCAACAAATATCAGGGTAGTTGAAGTCACCCATCACTACTACATCTCTCCTTTCTGAGTGTGTGGTCATCTGTTCTAGAAAGGCATCATCCAATTCCTCTGTCTGACTTGGGGGTCTGTAGTAGACTCCCACCATAACATCCTTGTTGTTTCCCTGCCCTTTAATTTTTATCCAGATGCTCTCCACCTGGCATCCAGGACTGATGTCCTGGATCTCTTCACTGGTGTAAATATCTCTGACATATAGGGCTATTCCTCCTCCTTTCCTGTTTGGCCTGTTTCTCTTGAAAAGTTTATACCCCTCTATTTCCACATTCCAATCATGAGACTCATCCCACCAGGTTTCAGTGATGCCTATTATATCGTATTTGCTTTGTTGTACCAGGAGTTGAAGTTCCTCATGCTTATTTCCCATGCTCTGTGCATTAGTGTAGAGGCATCTACGACCATGGAAGCGTATGGGTCATGTTGGGCAAGTCACACTCTCAGCCTCAGAGGAAGACTATGGCAAACACCCTCTGAACAAATCTTGCCAAGAAAACCCTGTGGTAGGCTCACCTTAGGGTTGTCATAAGTTGGAAATTACTCCTATGATCATAGGATCATAGAACCATAGAGTTGGAAGAGATCACAAGGGCCACCCAATCCAATCCCCTGCCATACAGGAATACACAATCAAAGCATCCTTGACAGATGGCCATCCAGCCTCTATTTAAAAACGTCCAAAGAATTTACTTCAACACACACAACACAAAAATGTTAGTCTTTATGTCAGTCTTCCACAACCAAACATGCTAAAGATGGTTTAGAGTACAACACCTAGCATTTATGACCACTGCCTTTGCTGACTGAGGCCAGTTGGACCTGATATCAACAACATCTGAAAGTGGACACATTGGCAAAAGGTACCTAATGTGTTATGGCCTTGCTTTTTTAATGCTGCAACAGTACATGTGCATTTACTGTTGATTTATGATGACCCCATGAATTCCATAGGGGTTTCTTAGGGAAGGAATACTCAGAGGTGGTTCCACCTGTTCCTTCCTTCGAAATGCCTACAGCAGAATACCAGATGCTTACCGCATTTGGCATTTCTTGGTGGTCTCCCATTCAAGTACTAACCAAGACTGACCCTGCTTAGCTTCCAAGATCTTTAGAGTATTTAAGCCTCTATATTTGTTGTTGGAGGCCTTCAAGTAATCGGTGGCCTGTTACAGACTGCCAAAATAAAGCTGCTTCGGGTCTCTTTGGAGGTATGCTGTTTAAATGATGCATGCATCCTAAGAATCCGGAAGCTGCACCAAAGCTGCACTCCAATGCTTAGGAATGGAGTGTGGCTTTGGCACGACCTACAGACTCTTAGGACCCATGCATCATTTAAATAGCATACCTCCAAAGAGACCCGAAGCAGCTTTATTTTGGCAGTCTGTAACAGGCCTATGATTCACTGTGTCTCTAAGGTGAGCCTGAGGGCCAGTGTGGTGTTAGTGGTTTGAGTGTTGGACTATGACACTGAGAGACCAAGGTTCGAATCTTGGCTCAACTATGAATGAAACCCACTGGCTGACTCTGGGCAAGTCACACTCTCTCAACCTCAGAGGATGGCATGGTGAACTCTCCCTGAAGAAACTTGCCAAGAAAACTCTATGATAGGACCTTAGGGTCACCACAAGTCAGAATTCACTTGAAGGCACAGAACAACAACAAGGTGACACTATCATGGGAGTTTCTGAAGCTGAGAGTGTGTGAGTCTCCCAAGGCTTCCATGGCTGAGCAGAGAACTGAGTGCTGTAGTCCAATGCCCATACCACTACACCACACTGCCACTTGGGGCTACATGTGTACCTATGAAAATTGCTACATGGAGTGATGGATGATCAGAGAAACTTGAAGAGAGTGTAGCAGAATAGGGCAAGGTGCCTGTGCAGTCAAAGGATGTTGTGGGGAGGGCCCCCACCTCCTGATAAGGCAAGTTGGCTGCATGCAAATTGTTCGGAGAGAGCAGGCCCAAGTCTTGCGGTGGCTTGCCTGGCTGCCTTCACTTTAATGAGTAGAAATTCTTCCTACTACGCATTAGCGCCTGATGTAATGATGCAATGAGTTTGCCATTTATCATCATAATGCCAGTCAAACGAACCCCCTAATCACATAAACGCAAGGAGGAAAAACGATTAGAGTTTATTTGCAGAGTGGCTTTGAACTCGCTGCTGCCGCCATTCTGGCTGTAGAAGCAAAAGAGACAGCCTCTCTGGGCCAGGCCCTTTGGGGCCTTTCAGACAAAGTGGTCCCTTAGCTGGCCAGAGGCTTCCTTCTGCAGAGGAACTGCAGGCTTACAGATAGGATCAACAGCTTTTGATGTATACCTGGCCCATACTTTTCCTTCAGAGCACAAAGCATATTTGCAGCTGGACTAAACTACCATTAGATTTTTATTTTTCTTAGTATCGACCTTGCTGCCTACATCCAAGTTTATGAAGTGTCCAGATCAAACTCCAGTGACAGAAGGCAACCAGTGTATCAGTGGGGTGATCAATATTTTCCAAGACTTAACCCAAAATCCTAGATTGCATGGATGGAATGGAAAGCTTTGCTGGGTTGCAATAGCAATAGCAATAAAAGCTTCACTTATATACCACTTCATACTGAACTAAGCAGTCTCTAAGCGGTTTACAACTGTAAGCTAATTGCCCCCAACAAGCTGGGTACTCATTTTAGCAACCTTGGAAGGATGCAAGGCTGAGTCAAGCTTGAGCCCTGGCTAGTATTGAACTCACAACCTTATGGTTTTGAGTGAGTGGCTGCAGTACAGGCATTTAATCACTGTGCCACCAGGGCTCTAAAGTATAACTCTACTTCCCCATCCCCTATATTCTTTACTTGTTGGCCAGACGCTGTGGTCACACGGCATCTGGCTGTGTTTCTGCAGTTGACTGCAGGCCACTAGAGAACCACTGAGAGGTCCCCAAAGTTGCCTGTTATCTCCTTGAGGACAATCATTAAAATGCAGTTCGGTGCATTCTTCCTGCCCTGACCACTAAATGGCTGTGAGTGGCACTGCAATGCTAGATCAGTAAATAAAAATAAAGAGTGCAGGGAGTTGTTGTGGATGAGAAGTGAAGATTAAAAGATATCCCCAGACCTGCATATGTCACCAAGAGAATTACACCTCAGACCACAACTTTAAAGGATCTCTCTAATGTGATGATGCTAATTTGGGACCCAAGTATAGTCCCAAACAAGTATAACCCTTGCTTGCTCATCTAAAGTTAAGGCTAAAACCTAAAGGAAATTCACTGTGCCATGATATGGAAGATGCCATCAGTGACTGCTCAGTTCTCATAGAATACTGTGAAACACTCACCTGTTTCAAAGCAGACCCATGCGTGATACAATATCCAGAGAACAACAGTCCTAAAAAGCAATTTTGGCCAGACATTCCTTACATTTATACTTCATATTGGAAGAACAGGATGTGAAGAAACAACCGTCATAACATTAGATCATTAAAGACATCCAACCATTGCCATCATGAGGAAATCAAAAGGTAATTTGATTCCTCCCCTTACCTGTATGTCCTCAGTGTATACTTAAACTATGGAATTTGCTACCACAAGTTGTAGTGACAGTTGCCGCCTTTAAGGGTGTATTAGACAAATTAAGGGAGGAGAAAGCTAGCAAATGCTACTGCCAAGACAACTATGCTTTCCTTCCAGTATCAGAAGCCTCTGAATAGCACATGGATTCCCTGTCAGCAAGGTAGTGAATGGTTTTATCTCATATTTAAGAGTAACTATGCAAGGTATCCCCAACAAAAACTTTAGATTAAAACATGGAGCAGATTCACCAATCACCAGAAATGAAAGTCACCCACTGAAATTTACAAAGATTTTACATCACTATTTCATTGCTGCTTTGTGTAACATTGATTACTCAGTTGCATACAACATAAAACTGTGCCTATGCTGTAGAGGAAAACCAGAGCAAATTGGGAATAATGACAGCTGCACTATACCAGATCTGATTCTTTGTCTATCTAGGCTAGCTTTGGAGAGTTTGGCAATAGCAGTTCAGGTTCACTCTAATATTCAAAGTCCACACTATACTAATGGTCTGGATGTCATGAACATGCTCAGCTTTAACAACAAAAATACCAACTGCAGTGAAAGAGAAGTGACTTTGGTGTAAAGGCAGTTCACCTTTTTGGTGTAAAGGCAGTTCACCTTTTTACTTAACAAAACAATGATGGACCCACTGCACCCCCAAAAAGCAATTATTGTCTCCAAAAAGAAAAGAAAAAAGGATAGATAGGACATGGATCAAATGAATCTGCCTTGATATATCCATTGAACCCAGTGTTGTTTATTTTGGCTGGCAGTGTCTCAACAGAGCTTCCATCTTTGCCATTACTTTTTCCAGTGCACTGACTGGAAATGCAGGGCATGCATTAATAAATTGAGCTATGGTCATTCTCCTCACTGAAAAACAATTAGTAAGCTATGAAGAAACCAGGAGTTTTCCAGTTAATTTGAATGCCATTATGTAGGGCATGACCATGGCATCGCCTTTGTATTCCCCTGCTGAAACGCTGCACTGACCCCGCTATCCCTTTTAGCAATCACATGGTTGTCTGTCATGTCTCATGCATAGAGGCACTAGTCCCACACAGCTGCTTTTAATTGTGACCTGCAGGATTGCTTCCACTGCAGTCCAGAGTCTGTCTCACAAGCTCAGTTGAAGTGTTCATTGCCCAATAATTTCCTTATTAGGTCTAAATTAAATGCATATTTCAGAATCTCAGTGCAAGAGCAAATTATTAAGTGTAATGCTCAGAAAGGGGAGGGGGGCAGATAGATCTTTGCAAAGGGCACTGACTTTCAGCCAAATTACCACCCTGCTGATGGGACTGAGCGAGTCCTGATGGCCCCATAAAGTCACTTCTGATGTTGAAGAATGTGAGCAGGGCTACAGAGAGAAGCTGAACCTATCTTGTGTGATGCATGAGCTCAACTACTGGACCAAAGGAAGTCATATAAATTCACTTTGGGGTGTGCATGTTTGAAAGAAAGGAGGCTGACCCTGGGTTTCTCCCACTTCATCTGCATGTAAGGGATGAATTATTTTAAAAAGGGCCAGAGTTTGAAAAATGTACATTGTCAGATTGTAGCCAGCATTCTGTTAGTGACATATGCATACATAAGGCATGCTATGCATGTGGGATGGATTATTCACCATAGTGCAAGGGACATATTCTGCTAAAAGCAGCAGAAGTGGAGTTGTGAATACAGCAACATTATGCACTGCAGGTGCACTGCCCATTGTGGTTGTACAGTGTGCAATGGAACATAGTCATTGGTATGCATTGGGAAACCTTGCCATGATGAAAATCTCCACAGTTTGGGACTTATTCTGCACAAAATTAATGTGTGGTTGTTTTGCAAAGGTAACAGCATTTTGTTCACAGAAAAAAAAATGTCATGCAACTAACTAATATTGCCTTCTGCTTTGCTGTGCAAAATATATTGTAATAAGGGGTGTATCCAGTGCTAAATGCACATGTGGTTGCTTTGCATGGCAAAAAGAATTTTCTGTGCCAGAAGCAGGATTTTCTGTACAGAAAATAATAGTTCCCATCCAGAAGATGTTGTAGTCCCAATCCCAGAATGGCTTTCCTGCAGGCTAAGAAAACTTGTGTTTGTTTGGACTGAGCTTCCATTTGTTCAGCCACACCCAATCCTTCACTGTATCCAGTCAACGATTCAAGACTTCCAAAATCTGTTTGGTATCAGTTGTAGAACAGAAATAGAGCTGGGTATCATCAACGTAATTCCACCCAACCTCCAAATTACCTCCCCTTACTGGGTTAATGCACAGTTAAAAAGCAAATGTTATCAGTACTGACTTTTGCAGAAGCCCACAAGTTACAACCAATAGTCCCACAACATCACATTCTGGAAGTCTTCAGCCAAAACAGACTGCAGAACAGTGACACCAAGTACAATATCAACCCAACAGCCCATGGTCAATTATACTGGATGCTACAGAGAGGTCCAACAGAACCAACACAGACACACTCTACTTCTCCCATTCACAAAGGCACTTTGTCCTCTGACCAAACCAGAACCTAGATTGTAATGGATCCAAGTAATCAATTTCACTCAAGACAGCCTGGAACTGAGCTGCCACTATTCACTTTGAAGTTTTACTTTAAAAGGGGGAGATAGGAAATTGGCTGATAAATATTAAGGGTAGTAGAGTCCAATGAAGATCACTCCAGCAGAGATCTTCTTCCAACTTCTGTTAGAGGAGGGAGAACAAAACTCTCATTCAAGGTAACATTCACAAAACAGGTCAATTACACTGGATCCCAGAAGCACTTTCTCTCCTCACCAGTATCACACACCTCACCTTTTCCCCCCTTCCCCTTCTCCTGCCCAACTACCTAGCATCCTATTGTTTAGTTGCTTGTCACTCCCCAACTTTCCCGTCTCCTAGGTAACGGTTGCCTGGAGATAAGCTTGCTTCCTGATCCCGTTCTCCCTTATTTATGTACATTTATTTATTTATGTATTTATTGCCTACTTTTCTAGGCAAACAGTCTTCATAAAGCTGCCTACAAAATAACTGCACAAATTCAGATGCAATTTAAACAATATCATAAAGCAATCTAATATGCACAACATTTATGAAATACCTTAAACGGGAGGCAGCAGCATTAAGAAACATTCCGCCTCTGACCCAATAAAAAGAAAACACAGATCCATTTTCTGCACTGCCATCATGCCTGACTATTAGCCATGCTGTCTGAGACTGATGCCACTTCCTGTGTCCATCCTCATCATCACAATCAAAGCATCAAATATTTCTAAACACTCCAGAGATACTGACAACAATTGTGCATGCAATCTTATAACAGATTGATTGATCAAATATTTGAGCGACTAAAGCTTTCTGTGGCCCGACAATTTGGAAAACATATACATCTCTCTTGGGATGAAGATGCTGGGGAAAAGGCAAGGAACAGAAGCACGGTAAGTCTGAGCCATGTTATCTGGAGTGTCTCCCTGCACCAACCTGGTGCTTTCAGATGTGATAAAAGATACTGACCCATCATCAATGTTGGGGGAAAAAAGATTTAAGTTCCAGTCTAGTCAGCTTCTGTAATTGGAATGATGAAAGATGCCATTTTCTGCTTTGCTTCAGGAAACTAATGGTCCTAATCTGGATGGTGTCAAGTTGGGGCAGATCTCTCGACCTGGGATGAAAATGGAGGACCGGTGTACTTCCAGATATTGTTGGTCAACTTTCAAAAGGACTGGAAAGGGAGTGTAGAATTACAGTACTGTATAAATCATCTGGAGGGTGTGTGATATCCCCACCTTACTCCAGGACAAGGGTGAGAAATGTCTTCTCCCCAGCTGTTCTTGAACTATAACTCCCAGTATTCCTTACGATGGGCTATGCTAGCTAGGGCTGTTGAGATCTGCAACATCTGTAGGGACACACCATTTTCACTGCTGCTCAAAAACACTTCATAGCATCTTCAGTGACACACAGGGATTTCATGGCAGGTGTTCTGGATCCTTTCAGCAGACTTCACTGTGATAAAGCATGTCCTGAAGGTGTGTGAGTATCACTGGCTTCAAAAAGCCACACAAGAGCAACCTCGTCTTTTAACTACCTGGCATCCAGCATGAAAATCTTTGAAAGCAGATGTGCAGGAGCATCAGATCTGGGGTGATGAGAGCTCCATGAGGCACAGCAAGTGGGTCCAAGATGCCTGCAGGGAGCATGAGAGGGATGATAGAGGAGGAGGACTGAATAGGCTGACAAAAGGGGTGGCAATAAAACATAGAGAAAGGGGAAGATTAATGAGGATTTCACAAATATGATAATTTCTGGACATTACTGCATGAAATTTAATCGTGCCTCAGTCTGCTGGGAGAAAAAAAAAGATGCCAGCATAGCAACTTTCATGGGCTTGCTGTGAACATGAGGCTGAAAGGCTTCTGTCTGCACCAGTCAACAAAGGCTGTAGAGGTGCCCATTTCAAGAGGGTGCCACACTCCTTTATTATACTCAACTGATGCTTTATGGCATTTTGATAAGATACAGTCAGCCCTCCTTATCCACGAATTGTTTTTATCCATGGATTCAAGCATCCACAGCTTGAAAAGTTTTTTTTAAGAAGTATAAATTCCAAATAGCAAACCTTGAGTGTCCATTTTACATAAGGGATACCATTCTGCTATATCATTGTATTTAATGGGACTTGAACATCCACATATTTTGTTATCGACGGGGGTCCTGGAACCAAATGCCAGTGGATAACAAGGACCCACTGTACTGGTGAGACTGGGCAGAACAGAGGTTGCAGGAAGAGATTTAACCTCCCAACACACATATAATCTGAGTTTGCCTTCATAGGCATTTCTTTAAGGAAACATCTCCTGTCAGTTTATGTTAAATGAGAGCTGATGACTGGTAGCTCCTATATTAAATTCACCCACCTAGTTGGAAGCAAACCAATTGCCAACCTGAATACACCTAGCAAAAAAGCAGAAATTTGAAGACCAGTAGGCTTAGGGCTCTTTGAAGCTTGTCTCTATGTGAAAACCTCTCAGTGTCAGTTCATTGTATTTAGTAGCTAGTGGTGGATCTGTTCCAGGTTTTAATCTAGAACTATCCAAGGTTCGGGAATTATTTTGGGGGCATGTGTCAGTACCTTGGACAGCTGTTTTAAAATCAATCTTATGGGTGTTTTTTTTAATTAATCTTTATAGCTGTATATATTTTAGCAATGTTCATAGTATGTATGTATTTTATGTATGCATATGATTTTGGAATATGGTCACTGACTGCAATAAAGTGATTGATTAAAAGCCAGCCTTAAAACCTGAAGACAATTCACCATTTTATCAACATGAGAGCCACCACCAATTCCATGTCTCCAAATTCCAACTGCATTTTCTTCCATCCTTGTTTCACACTGGGCCAAGAGCCTGGGTCTTTTGTCCTGCAGTGAAATGTGTGTGCCTTTTGGCACACAATTTGCCTAAGTACACTTTATCTCACTACACATGTGTTTCTTAAGATGTGCATTTCTATCCACTCCCCATTAAAGCAGTGGTTCACAAAATTTGGTCCTCCAGATGTTTTGATCTTCATATCCCAGAATTCCTGACTGTTGGTCAAGCTGGCAAGGCCTTCTGGGAGTTGAAATTCAAAACACCTGGAGGACCAAAGTTTGAGAATCACTGGACTAAAGCATGTGTGTTGGAATTTTTCAGATACACAATTTTAACTGTACCCAACATTCCCAAAGGGAATAGAAGACTCAGATGTTCATGATTCCCTCCAGTGAGGGGAAACCAAAAGGTATCTGTGTCACAAATTGGATTAAATTCATGAAAAACACTGTAGATCATGCAACTCTCCTTGTCTTCCTAGCATAGTGTGATGGGTCCATTTCATGGCAGGCGAGTAGCAGCTCTCATAAGAACCTCATCTTCTGTGATGTTGAGCACACTATTACCCAGTGAAATACAAAGAGGGGAAAAGTGAGGGGGGGTGGGGGAGATGCATCTTTATCTTTGAGAAAGAATTTTGTTTGGGGTAAAATTAGAGTAAGCCAAGAGTAAAAAAATAGACATGAGTAAAGAATACTCACAAATTTCCCCATCCTTGACAAGAAAGGTATAATCAAAAATGGTCAATTGCTATGAAGGTGTTGGGGGTGGGAGGGTTTGAACTGTAGAATTGCTTACCAAAAAAAAGTATCCTCAAAATTGTTCCCAAACATTGATTGGGAACCTATTTAGCAACTGTAATATAAAACCGGGTATGTGATACTGTAAATGCTGGGGATTCATATTTATGGTCTACAGAAGGAAAGCCCAAAAGTCTATTGTCACAACTTGATAGTGCCCTGATGAAGGGATTGGAGACAAGGGTTCTGGGAAATTATGTGTACAGCATGCACCTGGTTGTGGGATCTCTTGTGAGAAATTGTTATGCCAAGACCCCAAGGAGTGTCTCCAGTTTCCTGTTCTCAAAGCACTACATGACTAGGAGTGGACTGCAGACATCGTTTCCCAGCCCTCATTTCCATGACTTTTCAGTGCTCCAGAAACACTTTGCTTGGGGTGCTGCAAGGCTGTAAAGATAGGCATGTGAATGGGCACTGTAAGCCATAATTGCAATGATATAATTCTGTCATAGGAAGAAAAAAAAACTATTTCCTCTCTGTAAATACGTTATTTACATTTCCCCCAAATGCAAATCCCCCTTCCCCATGTGCAAAAACTCTCCTAATCTCACCTGGTGGGAGAAAACTTTTGAAATGCTTCACTCTTGCATGCAAAGCTGAAATAAACAAGATTTACATCCCAAAAAGAGGCTCGACAGCTGGAAGGTAAACGGCATAGGAATCATGCAGTTGGAGCACAGACTCCCCTTCCCCAAAGAATCCCATCTTCATTTCCCTTGAGGTTTGGTTATACATTAAGGCTTCTGTGCAAGTCAGTTCCAGAGGACATTGCATGCATGGGTAATTGTGAAGCTGCCACTCTAGCTCCTTGTTTTATGGACTTGGAGAACAAACTATTTACATGGTTTCCCCATCAGTCAGATGCTCTTGTTAGCCCCACTAGAAGGGGCCTGGATGTTTTGCAGCTCCTTTTTGTCCAGCATCACAACCTTTCTGCTTGCTCCCCATTAAACTTTTGTATGCCACATAAGAATTGCTTTATTGACATTTAAAGGTCTCTGTCAATCCGGTCCCACAAATCTTCATTATTTTCTGCCCCAAGATAAGCTTGCTAGGTCAGACAGGGAAATAGAATGAGCCGCCAAGCCCAGCACCCAAAACCTGACCTCCCTTTGCTAATCACTGGAGCTCTGTGAATTATTTTTGGCTAAAAAATGATGTCGGTTATGAATTGAACTTATTAATGATTTATCATAAGGGTAGCAGTTTGTCCGAATTTCTTGGGAGGAGGGGGATCTATCACACTTATGGTCTGATGCAGCAATGTTTATTGAGCAGTATGGAGAAATAGGGCCCATAATCTGCCAAGTGCATATCTTCGAACATTTCAGAGATGAAAATCAGAGGAACATCAGAACGTGGCCAAAGTTATTAATGAGGAAGAATAGACAAGACAGAAAAGGCTGTGTCAGGTTGCTTTTGCCTGAACCTGTTGGCAAGGGAAAGACCCCTTCCCTTCTTATCCTCTTCACCAGCTGAGTTGGTTGAGTACATACCTTTGCATTTTGAACTCATTTCACACCACTGAAGTCAGATGAGGAGAAAGAGGGAAAGTGAGAAGAGAGAGAAGATGGGACAATTTAAAAGTAGGATGATGGAGGATGCCTCTTGCTAACCCAAGGCAACTGGAGGGTATGTTAGTATGTTACACCGACAAAGTTTGGAGAAATTGTCTGCTCAGAGCCAGGAGATTTTGTCTGCTTTCTTTTGCCCACACAGCATAATCAGTGAAAAAAAGTAATGGACTAATGCCCAGTTAACTCATTAGTCAATCCAGCTCAGTATTATCTGTTCCAGCATACCCCAGTCTGGCACATGCTGGATTACAGCTCCCAATATTGTCTACGCTGGTTGAGACTAATGCAGTATTTGGAGGACACCAGACTGACGAAGGCTTGCTCACTCCATCTGGCAGCTGGTGACCAAAAGTTCTAGCACAAAGTGATCTTCCCCATCACCTACTACTTAAGCCTACTGGAGATCATCCTTGGGGATGAAGAACCTCAGACATTTAGGCTGAAATGGCCATCAAGGTTTCCCTAGATATCCACACCCCATTCCCCTTAAACAATTACAGGATGATTTCCCAGGTTTGTGTGGTTTTTACACATTCTAATAGGCTGAAATGCCTTCCTTAAAGATCATTACTGGAATTAAGTTCTTTAACTCAAAATTTTCTAGTATTCTTGGTCTCGACACTTCTGCCTTTGGACTTGCCCACCTCTGGAATGCAACCCAAAATAACTTCTCTAAGTGCCTTTGGCCTTTATGTGAAAGAGGGTCCCCCAATGAATCTGAGACCTTTTGCATGCAAAGCATGTACCCTGCACATGAGCTGTGGGTCTTATGTTTGAAGATGCTGGGGATACAATAAGGAACAGATAATCTAACAAAATCAAACTCATTGAGATTAAATACACATGCACTTCCCTTAAATCCAAGAATATCCACAGGGGTACATTCTAAGGGGCTGATTAACAAAACCAGCCAAAACATCAGTAATCGCTATTCAAGATTTCAAAATAAGGCAAGGACCATTTTGACCCCCTTGGGAGAAAAATAAGCAGCAGATCTAGATAGAAAACTCCAGGGAGCCATAAGCCTCTAAGACTGGAATGCAGTTATAAATCACTAAAATAAAATGTTAAAATGGGTTTCAAATGCAATAAATAAGATTAGTTGGCAATCCAACACAGAACAGTGTTCCCTGGGGCCCCATGATGTACCAAGAAGGAAGAGGTTGGAAAGAATGGCACTTTGAGGTGGTAATTTCTCTACTCTTAGAGGTTCTTTCTTTTGCATGACAGAACTTCCAGATAGATCCTTTGTGCAGTTATTGAAAACATCTCTTATCATTTCTGATGAGGCTGGTTCTCAAAGAAATGCACACATAACTGGAATCCTGTCCAAACTTCAGGCCAGAGAAGCTCACACATTATTAATCTGACAGTCCCTGGTGCTCAGGTTTATGGTATAAATAAGGCAGGACACACAAGCAAAAGGGGATGACAGTGGGGGAAACAACTAAGTTCATCATAGAATCATAGAGTTGGAAGAGACCACCAGGGCCATCCAGTCTAACGCCCTGCCATGCAGGAAATCAAAGCATCCCCAGAGATGTCCATTCAGCCTCTGTTTAAAGACCTCTAAGAAAGGAGACTCCAATGCTGGTTGCTCTTCTCCTAAGGGACCAGGGCAATAGCAGTTGGAAAC
Source organism: Sceloporus undulatus (assembly GCF_019175285.1). NCBI lineage: Eukaryota > Metazoa > Chordata > Lepidosauria > Squamata > Phrynosomatidae > Sceloporus > Sceloporus undulatus. Next base: position 140,346,520 of record NC_056527.1, read on the forward strand.
TGCAGGGAGGGACTCTTTCCAGCCAGTGGGGACTAGGCTGCTCTCCTTCTCTCAGAGATTATAGCAATGGCACCTGGAATATGGAGGGCAACCTCTCACCACCCAGAGGAGCAGGCATGATGGAGCTGTGCTTGGATCTTCTCCTTCTCAATCAGAGAAAAGTGTGTAATGGCTGTTTCTGCAATGCCAGTGAATAAAGTGAAATACTGAAATCCCTGACAATTAGTCAGTGATCCAAAAATGTGCAATTGTACTGAATCAATTTTTGAATGGTGAGCTAATGCATAGGAAAATTTGAATAGATTTTTCTATGTGATATATAGATAGGACTGAGGCAAGTGTGAAATGGCTACATTTGTTTAATTCTCTTCATGCAACCATGAATGGAAAGCTATATGTGTTGGGGAATTTACACACAGTGCGTATGATACAGCAGGTTTCCAACTGACAGACAGACAGATAGGTGCTACAAATAGATAAATAAAAATGAATTAATATTCTAACAAATAATTTCTTTAGAGATGCTTTTATTGCGGGGTTTCTGCACTAAAAGGGGTCAGGATAGATGGCCCTTGGGATCTCTTCCACCTCTCTATGTTTCAATGATTTATCTTGGCCTTTGCTCATTTTAAGAGGGAGGGCTGTTAACAGCCAGGAACAACTGTATTTCACACAAAAGTGGGACAATTCCTCATTAAAAAAGCAGAGAGGTGCATGTTTCAGTGGTGTATGTCTGTACAGGACTGACACTTCCATTCCCTGGCCGTGTTAAAAGGGGATGGGGCAGGAAGTCATCAGCAAAGTAACACTTAAACAGATGAGGCTAGAGGGAAGGAGATGCGCAATGAAGAGGCTGGGTGAAAGGATTATTGTACTGTTCATTCTTTGAAAGGCTTCTTTTGCCTCTTACTCAGCACTTCTTGAAGATGGGAATGGGGAGGCGGGGGATGCTAATAAGTAACAAAACTAAAAAGGAGGAAGAGCTCAGAGGCAGCACAGATCTGTGGTTTTTGCTTTGTCAAAAAATTATCTCCAGGACATTTCTCTTCCCCACCCACTACACCAGCTTTAGATCTGTTACCCACAAACCAAAGACTAAAACCAGGGTATCTTCTGTGTGCTCTCCTGGAGATGTCAGATTTGGCTAGAGTATCACAGTGTCCCGATTACATCTCATTCCAATGATGATATCACACTTGTGAAGAAGGGGAGAAAGGGAGGGTTGAATGGGCGAAGGAGGAGGGAAGAGAGAGAAGAGAGGACCCAGGGGAGGAGGCAGGTTTAGAAATAAGGAAGACACCACAGCTGAGTACTGGGAGGAAAGAGTCGCAGCTGGCGCCAGGAAGGCGGCTGGAGGCCGGCCCTGGGGAGGAGGCTGATATAAGGCAGAGGGAGATAGAGGAGGGGAGGAGTGGAGCACGCGGAAGAGGAGCTCGAGGAGGCAGTAGGGGACGTAGAGAGGAGAGTGGCGGCCTGCCCCAGAAGACACCGGACAAATTCCTTAGCTCTCCCACGAGGACGTGGAAGGTGAGAGCAGGGTCCTGCCACCCATCCATTCCAGTCAGCCCGAGGGGCCACGGGATGGGGCAAGGGGAGCCGTTCAATCCAGAGGCAGGGCGCAGTGTGGGAGCCGAAGGAAGGTCAGAACCCACATGGTGGGAGTGGCGAAATAGGGGTCGCCCAGGAGTGACTACGAGCCCCAGCCCAGGACCTGAGGAGGAAGAGGGACAAGTGGGACTGGCCTACCGTCCATCTCGCTCCAGTGGGGTGGCCCTCGAGTAAAGCCAGACAATTTAGTTATAGGGAGAGCTGTGCAGTCAACAGCGTCCCAAGCCCAGTGGAGTAACTCGGGTGAGGGAAGAAGACTCCCAGAAGCATTTGAAGTTTACTGTGAGACTGTCATAATAAAGTTGAAATGTTGTTGTAACTGTATCCAGACTACGGTGTGCATCATTAAATAGAGACTCATAGCAGTGCTATGGAACCGCAGCGGGTACTACCACCTATGGGACCCCCGGCCCCGCCCACAACACTCTACATGGACCTGGCTTTGGAAACTGGAAACATCAGGGGGTCGAACTGCTGCACCCAGGCTACTAACTGGGGATGGTTATAAGAAACAAACATCTACCTCGGTAAAACAACTTCAAACAACTTCATTTATATACCGCTTCATACCGAACTAGCAGTGTCTAAGCAGTTTACAACTGTAAGCTAATTGCCCCGACAATCTGGGTACTCATTTTAGCGACCTCAGAAAGATGCAAGCCTGAGTCGAGCTTGAGCTCTTTTTCTGGTATTGAACCTGCAAACTAATGGTTTTGATTGACTGGCTACAGTACAGGCATTTAACCACTGTGCCACCAGAGCTCTTAACTGGCTACCAGTCCATTTCTGCATAGCATTCAAAGCACTGGTTAGGAGACTTAAAGCCTTACACAGATTGGTTCTAAATGATCTGAAAGACTGTACTTCCCTAGAGGAGCCTGCCCAAGTTTTAAGATCTTTAGGACAGGGCTTTCTCTCTGTCCCTTCATTATCAGAAGCACATCTAGTGAGGATACAGGAGACAGCTTTCTTGGGGGCTGCTCCCAGGCTGTGGAAATCCCTCCTATGGGAGCCCCAGTTGGCAAGCACCTTTTTATTTAGACAAGCCTTGGGTGCTTAAACTCCTATACAAAAGCACCTTAATGGGGTACACTGTACATTTGTTGTTGTTATCATGTGCCTCCAAGTCCTTTCCAATTTATGATGACCCTAAAGCAAACCTATCACAGGGTTTTCTTGGCAAGATTTTATATTTCTTAAAATTAGGTTTTAAATGTGTGCTGTCAGTCCACTGTATCCATGGATTCTTTATGCACAAATTCAACCATCTACAGATTGAAAATATTTTTTAAAATATATACATTCCAAAAGACAAAGCTTGATTTAGCTATTTAATACAAGGGACACCATTTTACTACACCATTGTATATAATAATAATTGAGCATCCATATATTTTGGTATCCACAGTGGGTCCTGGAACCAAACCTCAGCAAATACCAACAGCGCACTGTACTTTAAACTCTTTGAACTTTGTGCTTTTCATTGAACTATTCATTCGTTTTAAACTTTTGTACAATAAGACGTTAACTGTACTTTGTTTTAACTTGCTGTAAGCCACCTTGGGTCCCATGCTGGGAGAAAGTTGTGGCATAAATTTAATAAGCTAATAAATAAAAACCTCTAAACCTGGTTCCCTCTGATCCACGGCTCTCTATAGATCTAAAATGCACCTGTAAGTAGGGGCAGATTATCAATAGTTCAATCAGAGCCATTGTTCCACGCCTCTCATTGGTTTATGGTCTATTACTTAAGAGGAAAAGTATTGTTTGCTACTGCTGCTTGCCCAGACACTTCCTGGATCTCCTGTTGTTTCTCTTATCACCAACATTGTTTATGTTATTTGAGTAATTGTATGGGATCAAGCTCTTATTCTCACCTTCAAGTTCACACAAGACAATTTTTGCATTGCTGGCTACTGAACTTTATTCATCCTTTATCCATCCATTTATCTAATTTCTGTCCTTTCATACCTAGAATAACTCACTCATGTCCACAATGGGGAACAGAGATTTGAAACTGCTTCCGGGCCTCAAGCATCTTAATCTAGTATTGCCTGTATGGGCCTATGATGTTAAGGCATTCAGCATATGGATTAACTGAAGCAGCTGATGTATAACTGTATGTATTTTCACATGAGCCTCCACTGAATACCCTAAAAACACCAGATCACATCTGATCTTGGAAGCTAAGCAGGGTCAGCCCTGGTTAGTTCTTGGATGGGAGACTGGCAGCAAATATCTGGTGCTATATCAGGTTCTGTATAAGGCTCTGTCTCTGACTCCTTTGGTGTATGGTAAAAATATCTTCACTTTGGGTGGTTGTGTGTGAATTGAAGACAAACAACCACCCAAAGGGAAGGTATTTTTATTATACACCAAGAGAAACTGGTGAGGAAACACAACCTCCAAATGATCTACAAACCAATCAAGAAAATCCAGCAAATGCTGTGCTCAGCGTAGGACAGGAGAGATTCTCTCATGGCTGTAGGAGTTTACAGCACACTGTGTAGCTACAGATAAGTCTACATAGGGCCCATCAAATACAATGTTCAAACATGAATAAAGGAACATGAGACACTGGCAATTGGGTCAGCCAGAAAAATCAGCACCTGGGCATAAAATGATATTTAAAGACACTGAAATTCTGGACCATGCCAACAACTATCAGATCAGAATGCACAAGGAAGCCACTGAAATCCACAAACATCTAGACAACTTCAACAGGAAAGAAGAAACCCTTAAAGTAAACAAAGTTTGGCTATCAGTCCTGAAAAACACCAAAATCTAGACCCAGAACATGCAAATGAAAACCATCCAGGATCAGGAGTTTTTCCAGCAGGTGATGGATCATTAGTTAAATGGACACTCTGAGGCCTTGCCATTCAACAACAGTCCAACACACAGATTAACATGTAAATCACTTCCTCTCAACCTCCTATATATACCACACTTATTTCCATGCCAGCAATCTCTAAAGATGTCAGCTGCAGATGCTGGCAAAATGTCAGGAATCAACTCTTCCAGAACATGCCCACACAACCTGAAAAACACACAAAAACAATGGTAGAGTCAATGATACATGACTCTTGTCACCTCTGAGGTCAATGGGTACAGAAGTAATGGCTACTTGCAAATTTCCCCAGCATTGATGAGAAAGGGTGTCTCAACACATGGAGACAATCTGTTGAGAAAATGGATGCCTGTCCAAAGGTTGGCTGGGTTTTTCCATTCTAGAGGAAGAGCAATACAAAAAAAAAAACATTTTAGTAAAAAAAAAAAGGGGGGGCATAGAAAACAGGATATTTGTATATGTCCAACAAAATTGCTCAATTTTTTGCACAAGTTATTTTGCACATAACTCCCCCCTCCCCCCCCCCAAAAAAAAGGAACATGGGATAATTTTTGTAAGGTCACTTAAAGGCGGGTGTGTGTGTGTGTGTCAGAACATCTGTACTGATATGGTCTCAAGACCTGGACATCAGCATGCAGGTGCACATGCACGAATACATATACCTTGCGAAGGAGTCTTCCAACTTTAGATATTATAGTTTTTGATTCAAGCTCCTAAGTCCCTTACAAAACCTCATGCTATGAAAAAGAGTATTTTTTTCTCCGTAGCTCCATGGCAACCATAATGCAAGCTCCCTTAAGGCCACAAAAAACCTCATCTAACCCCGAAGCCAGGCATCCTTGTTTTCCAAATTGTCTATGACTATTCATATTAATATATGTCCTCTTTGTACTTGTCCTGCCACACCTTGCTATTCAGAGGCCTTGCTATACAAAAGCCTTGCTCTGTCAATTAGACAAGAAAAACAGAGGTGCATTATCCCCTTACAAATTAAAGCCTTTCAGGCAAGATATGAGTCAAGGCTCCAGTGTTGTCACTAAGGAGGTGATACTCCAAAGGGGGGGGGGGGGTATCAATCTGTGGTGTGGTACACCTGGAGGAACTGGCATGGTTACTGGGTAAGCAAGGAAGGGCAGCAGTGGTGGCTGCTGGGGGAATCTTGAAAGCCTTTTTTGGGTGGGTTGGGGCTGCTTTCAGGATCTATCAGACCCTAATGGGTGCTCCAGAGGCTGTAGCATGCCTCCGTTTAGCAATGGTCCGGGCAGATGGGTGGCCAGGGAGATGACAAGGCAGTCTCCCCCCCCCCCCACACACACACACACACACTGGGTGACACTAGTTTCAGTGGTGCCACTGCATAGCTCTTCTAAAAAAGAAACACACAACCTCACTAGTCAATATTTCACTTAAAGCAAATATGTGTGTGTGTGTGTGTGTGTGTGTGTGTGTGTGTGTGTGTGTATCAGTTCAATGGATGAAACATAAGAAAAAAACAAAGAAGATGATGTACTCAAGCACTTGAAGTCTTCTGTCATATCTTGCACAGCTTCTTGACCTTTTCTCATGAGCCCAATCAAGGTTTAATCCTATTTTTTATTTGCACTTTTATTTGACCAGTTAAGGAGTGGAAGGATCTATCCATCCATCCCTTTATTTTATAGCCCATCTTTTCCCTCAAGATTCAACTCCAGATGGCTGATAAGAGGGGAAAAAATTACAAACAAAACTACACAAAAAGTTGTAACTAAAATAAAATTAAACAATCCACAAAATTAAAACCATTTTAAAGCTTAATTTTACAAGGATATCCCATAGACTATTGAAAAGAAACATACTGCTGAACATAAAAGAGAGGTAACAGTCTATCAACAAGCCATGTGTTCCCTGGTATCTCTTACACAAGATGCTGCTTCCACACACTTGGGAAGCAAGTGTGGAAACTGGATTATTTTGTAATCGAATCTCTCTGGGGCCATTTGCTCCCCTTTTACTCCCCTTTGTTGTTCACATTTAAGGGTGAGGAGGAAAAAATAGGAGAGGCTGAGCCAGCTGTGTGGTCCTGATTCCTTTGAGGTGGATGCTCACCTGTTCTTCTGGGGGTCTCTTCCTGGCTCCTCTCCTTTCTCCCTCCCTCTCTCCCTCCATCCCCGCCTTTCTGACTTCTGGGACTGAAGTGGGGCTAGGGCAAGGAGGCCCTAGACCAGCTTGCAAGAGAGCCAGCAGGGGAAGGAGGAGGAGGAGGAGAGGGAGATGAAGCACGGCAGCCAGCACCACCGCCACAGGAGTTTATCACACTCCTTACTTTCCGCTCTGTTTCTATCGCGTAAATGTCACCGATCTGTGATGAGCACCTCCTGGTGGGATCGTGGCTGGTGCAACGCTTCCATTTTCATCATGGAAGCATTATCGTAAGTGTTTAAAAAGGGCCCCTTTTTAATAACAGATTAAATCGTTATTAAAAAAAGGGCCCTTTTAAAAACACTTACAATAATGCTTCCATGATGAAAATGGAAGCGTTACACTAGCCACGATCCCACCACAAGGCTCCCTTCATAGATCAGTAACGTTTATGCAATGGAAGCAGAGGGAAAGTAAGGAGTGTGATAAACTCCATAGAGAGGGTCCCCCAGATGATTCCAACAGAGCAGCAGTGAAGCGAGTGGCGAACTGGAGGGCAGCCCATCTGGAGGCAGTGGAGGAGGAGCTGCCAGAACCCAAGCCTCCCACTATGCCACCAGCCTGAAAATTTGTTGTGGGGTTTCCTTTGTCAAGGTTTGTGAAGAAGTTTGCCTTTTCTTTCTTCCTCCTCCTCTCCGTGGCAGCCATCTGTCATGGCACCAGCCCCAAAGTCAGGTCCCTAAAAGCAGGACCCAGGCTTGCAAATACAAATCAGATCCCTTGTTCTCACTCTCCTGAATTGATTTTTTTTTAAAAAAAAACCTCCCCTGAATCAATTTTTAGCAAAAACTGCCAACAAAAGCGGATTTTTTGGATTTGCCTCACTTTAACATGAATCCAACTCAACGCAATCGCTTCTGAAATTATTCACAGTGGGAACCACACACATATAAATTGATCAGGAAATCGATTTATTCTCCAGTGGGAATGAGCCTCTAGACATCATGAGAAGCCATATCATGGATTGCCTTGTGTCATTTCCTGACACTGTCAACTCTCCTTGTGGATCTAGAACCAACAAAGATGGAAAAACACTCAGGATATCAACCAACCAAGTTCCTCTTGGCAGAGATGATGAAGAGATATGGGAGCAACTTCAACAGTACTTTGATAAATGCTTTCTCTTTACAAAGACAGCCAATCTAATATTCAGAAGAACATCCAAATCTTGCACTGCCTCACAAGTAGATCTAGGGCCCACCTAAGATTTCATGAATACTCCTTAAGATGACAGATTTGTTAATGTTTAGTTCCCCCTGTCTAAGAGGTACAAAATATCAACAGTAGAGTTGTAGATAGAAAAAACCAACATTTTAGGTAGGGATAGAAAGAACAGAAACATGGACATTGCATACAAAACTCCCAGGGCAATAGCTGGTGATTGTTGGCTTGAGCTGAAACTTCATGTGCAGCATGGTCTCCTGAGCATGCCAAAATGCTTTCTGTCTCCCATATGCAAGGCCCAATGTTACACATGTGTGGGCGGGGCCGGCGCTGCGGGTTGCATGTTGGGAGTTGTAGTAACTTGGGATAGTCTCCCGGGAAGAGCAACAAACTTACTGGAGGCTGTAGTTGCTGCAACTAGATTGAACTTTAATACAACGAGTGAGTTACAAAGTTATCGTGCAAACCCGAAACAGTCTCTCCTTAACTATTTACAGAGTCTCAGCCCATCAATGTCCAAAGGCTTCCTTCTTCAATGAAGCAAAAAGGCCCTAGGAACTTCGGGGTCTTCCACCCGAGTGTTTCTCCAAAGGTTCTCGGTCGGCCTTCTCCCAGGTCTCGGGTTCGGGTCCCTGCTCTCAACGCTCACCCTTGCTATCCCACCACTCTTCCACTAGGGTAGGCGGGTTTGCTTTTCCCCACCCGTCCTCCTCCTGAAACGGGAACTCGCCTTCTTCTCGGGGGTCCCGTAATTGAACGGCCTCATGAGGACCAAGGGGACGAGGGTTGCCCCGGCCCTGTAAAGACACTGGTCTCCCTACCCTTCGAGGACTGTGGACCACGCTAGCTTTCCCTCGGCCGATCGCCTCCCCGCGTCCCCCTCTTCCGCGTCTCCTTCCTCCCGCGCACAGCTGTCCCTCTCCTTTTATCTCCCCTCCTGGCCCCGCCTCTCTTCTGTCCTCCTCTTGAGTAGTAGCCTCTTGATTCCTTTCCACCTGATCGCTCCCTCCCTCTCCAACTCCTTCTTCCTCAGCCTTCACTTCCCTACAACATGATATGATCGCTTTCCCTTTCAAGTGGTAAAATCTCAGCCTATGTGAACAGATGCACAACTCCAATAGTTCAGTAGGGAGAGCTATGTGAATAAAAATAAATTAATATGAAAAATCTAAATATATCATGATCTGGGATGGGGAGGAAGAACTAGAAATATGATGATGTCCTTTCCTCACTAAGGAATTGGGTTAGGAGGAGAGGCTTCCAAATATGAAAATGAGGTCATGCCTCAGTTGGAGGAATCCCTTAGTAATGCTCTTTAGTCTACTTTTATCACAATTTTTTTCAAGGACTCCTATTGTCCTTTCTTTCTCTTTTTGCCTAGCTGCAAATTTTTTCTTTCCTCCCCATAATCGTGAGCCATCCCCCACCTCTTCTATTTTTCACTTAACTACATTTTCTTTTTTTACCCACTTGCTTTCTCATCACCTTCTTTCAGCCACTCCATATTTCCTGACCACTTAATATCAAGAAAAATAGAGTAGAGGTTCGATTATCCGACATAAATGGGCTGGCTGATAGTTGGATAGCCGAAAATGTTGGATAATCCGGAGGACATGTTTAGGGTCCTGGCTGTGCCTGTCGCCTTCCCCTTTGCCATGCTTTGACCCTTGTTTTGGGGCCTGGAGGTACTCGCCCTGCTCGCTGCCACCGCCCTTGGAGCCATGTTTTGGGGCAAGGCTTCACTTGCCCTTCTCTCCTTCCCTGTCATGGCCGCCATATTTGGGGCTGTGTCTGGGGGTGAGGAAATGCCTACAGCCATGCCCCAAGCAGCCGCAACATCGGATAATTCAGAATGTTGGATGATCGAAGGATGGATAATCAAAACTCTACTGTAGTTTAAAGCCCTCTGGCATTTCACATGTGGCTGGGCGATGCACAACTTGACATACCTGTGGCCAAACAACATCACAGCATGGTCAAGATGGCAGAACTGATTAATGAAGAACACACAAATTAGGAAAGGCTACAGCAATTTGACTTTGCCCAAGCCTACTGGGAAGGTCAAGATTCTGCCCCCTTCTCTCCCTGTGTGGAGTTAGAGTGCAAATTACTTTTGCAATTTGAGCTCAGTTTTCTGCAGCTGAAGTAATCTGATAATGAAAGTTTTTAGTGGAAGGACATTTTAAAAGCAACTAACAAAGTGGGGTGCAAGAGGATTAATAGGGAGTGTTACTGCCAAATCAGGACAGTTGGAGGATATGAGGAGGCCTTGGGAAGTAATATGTTTCTATTCATATAAATCACAAGGGACCTCACATTTTGTTTTGCAAGGAGCTTTACAGAAGTGGATATGATACATTCATTTTCAGGGGTCCACAGTGGGTCCAAAAGAGAACAGAAAATTGACTCCTCTCCCAGAAGCTTGCCCATCCATGCTTTAGGTATTGCAAAACAACAACAATCTTAAAGACACAAAGGAGCAAATTGCACTATGCCTTGTGAGATAAAAACTGTCCCAGGGCAGGCTCAAGCTGGAGCAGACATCAGTCGATGTGGCCCTTTAGCCTGTCTCAAGTCTGATGGCAGATGGGAAAGGGGGGGAAATGAACCCTCATAAGACTAAGCACACCAGCTACTTCATACAGTAAATGTCTGTGACTGGCTAAGGCTTTTGATTCTCTTCTGCAGGTTTCTGAGAAAACCTAGCATCCTTCCACACTATCCAATTATGGTACTATGGTTCCACTTTAACTGCCATGATTCCATTCTATGGAATCCTGGGATTTGCAGTTTTGGAAAGAACATTTAGAATTCTCAGCCAGAGACCTCTAGAGTCTCAGCAAACTACAAATCCCAGGATTCCACAGGCTGCAGCCATGGCAGTTCCACTGGAAACATAGTGCTATAATAGGGTAGTGTGAAAGGTTCCTAGGGGAGAAAGAAGATTTAGATTTGGCTTTCCCCCAAACTGCTCGCTTTTCTCCATTTCCCCATTTTCCCTTTTAAAGTCATAATGTCTGAAGAACTATCATAGGATTGTCACAGAAAAAAGCAGTGGTAGCAATGGTGCAGTCCATTGCCTCATAAAATGTGAAACAGGCCTCACTTGCCCATCAGAACATGGACAGATACAGCTGTCTCTCCCTTGCTTCACATGAACCAAGGCAAGATGGCTCAGTCGTCACTGCTGAATCACACTCTTTTACATTCTCCACATAAAGAAAGAGAGAGCTTTGTAAACAATATTATTTTTAATAAAATCCCTTGTTTGGCAGGCCAGCTGTTTGAGTGTCTGTCTTAATTTAATCAGAGTATCTGTTCTTGCCAGCAGCAATCGGGCATGAAAAGCATTAGAAAGAAAATCAAGATACGGGTGGAGAGTGAGGATGAAATTATTTCTATATCAAGCATTTCTGGAGCCAGAATCCAAATGGCAAAGCAGGTCAGATAAAGCCATTTAACTTCCTTTTCCCTCCCCTTGCATCTTCAAGTTGGATAATACATGATGCATCCCTTCTGTTCATTACTTTCCTTGCCCATACCCTGAATCCATTCTCCATGCCATCTTCTGCATCTGGAGTGCTTATCAAAAGGTTCCTCATGAGGACTATCTTCACACATTAAAACACATCAAAACAGGTGTTATGCTCCAAATTAGGGGTGGACAAAGTGGGGTCCATGGGCCAGATCCTGCCACTGAGTCCTGTTTTTGTGGACTCTAAAACCTCCCACCAGTATTCCAAAGCATTCTCCTAATTTAAAAACAGAAGAACAGTGTGATTTTGGGACAAATTTTGTTGCAAAACTATGCAGAACCCCTTCCATGACTATGGGGCTTTGCAGACTGGCCATTAAGGCCAGCCTGGGGGCAGAGTTGGGGCATGGCATCCATGTGACACACGTCCTGGATCTGCCCCTATGGCGGCATGATGCCATGCCCTGCACCACACAGTATGTGGCATAACGGTGCTCCTCTGGCACTGCATTCACATGACTCAGTGCCAAAGGAGCACCGTAAAGCCACGGTGTTGGCAGTTACGGCACTCTTTCCAGGGTCTTTCCCTGGAAAGAGGCAGCTGCAGGCCACTCCTTCAGGACTACCAAGACTAAACTAGCATCTACCACACCTTGTTGATCAGAGTGTGGAGCAGACAAATAAGATTTACCCACAACTAAGAGCCCGCATAGTATGATGGTTAGAGTGCTGGACTAGGACTCTAGAAGAGTTGGGCTCAAACCCCCACCCAGTTACTGGTTTTGAGCCTGTGAGTAAATCTTGCCAAGAAAATCCAAGACAATTTTTTTTTTTGAAAACATATAACCAGATATAACAATTGGGATGCACAAAACAAATCCTACTCTCACCCCACTCCCTAGGTAGGTGACCAGCTAGCATCTTAGTATTGCAAAAAAAGGGACCAGTATGAAGAAAGAACAGAGGTGATGGGGAAGGCAAACCAATCTTTAAAAAGTGTGTGCCTTGATCTTCCTATCTAGCCCCTGTAGTAATGTGCAAAAATATTCTTTGTGGCAAATACAAATCCATTAGCTAGAAGAGTGCATTCTCTCACATATGGATATCCATCTAAAGTCACACTCACACACATTCCCCTTCCTCATTATATCTTGATATCATTATGGTTGCAGAGTTAGCCCATGGCAAAGCCCTCATTACTACTCTACTCAGGGCTAACTGTTCTAAAGGATAAATTGAGATGCCTCTAGGAAAGCAGGGAGCATGCCATTATTGCAGTCAAAGGTACATCGCTGAAGCCATCTTGAGATGATCCCCAGTGGCACAAGTTACAAGATCCAGCCTCCTTGCCCTGCTCCTCACTTCCATCATGCCCAATCCATAGGGCTTAGATGATGGAAAATGTTCATCAAAATAAACACAGTAGTAATAATAAGCTGCCAATTAGTATTACACAACAAACAAATCAGTCACTGTTTGCTTGTGTTTACAAAGGGTTAGGGAATCTCTGTGAAAATCACTTAATGCATTTCAATATTTTCAAACTATGTATTAGGTAGCAGTCATAAATGCCACCAGTAAAGCAAATATGCAGCTCAGCAGTGTGAAGGAATTAATTAGTATTTAATTGCTTTAAAAATTGCTGGAAGTTCTTTTGCTATCATTAATCATTTTTAATGACTGCTGTAATTACAAGTCATCTTTTCTCTTTGGGTGGTCGCTGCTGGGACTTGAACCAGAGCCCCCTCCAATTGACAAAGAAGGGATCTACTCAGTGAATGTGGCAAGGGAATGGCTTACCTTGAGCAATTCAGAAGCAATGTGTAGCAAATTATGTTATCAATGGAGATATATAGATTTTGATGGGAGAACTGATATAGAAATTAAGTATACACATAAGCTAGTTAAAGGGTCAATACTGGAAACTGGACCAAAACTACTCAGGTTTTCATAAACCTTTATGACAGTGTTGAACATCTCCATTTTGAACCATTCTTGACAGCACAACTTCTGAAAACATTTGCCAGTGCATTTATATTCCCCACACTTGCTGACACTTATCATTGAGTGCAAGCAAAATCAGTTTCATCATGGTAGAATCAAATCTTGTGGTGGTAGCATCATGGCATCACCCTATGTTTTCAGCAATGGACCCCACTGGACAGCATCACCAATGTGCCTATTCCATGGAGCACGTGCCATCTATGTCAGTCGCTCTTGAACACTTGGTGACATCATTGCGGTATCTAGTGCTAGTAGGTAGTTCCTGTGATTTGGTGATCCTTGATTGGTTTGTATCAATAAAGCAACCATGTTCAGGGAGAAATGGGGCAAGCAACCAATTGAAACAGTTTCACAAGGTAATTTTGAAGAAATCATCAGTTTTAGATCAATAATAAAAAAATTAAAAGTAATTTCACATGGTCCTAGTAGGTACCATGATAAGAAGCCCCTAATGCCTTAAACTGAATTTCAGCATACTTGCAATGGACAGTTAACTTTTCACTGTCAAAACTGGAAATCTAGAAATCTGCTTTCACATAACATCACTACAATGACAACTGCATAAATTTAAAGAGACACAATTGTGACAAGGCACCACACATTACTGACAAAGCAATAGACAAGGGGGGGGGGGGGGTGGCCAAAGGCCAGATCCACGTTCCATCAAAACATTGCACCCAGCCCAATCCAATTCCAATGACATATGCACACCAGACCACATATATATCTTAATCTAGGTCTTATTCTGGGTCCATCTCTTTCACCAGCTTGTCTAGTCTACTGATTTTCAGAACTGTTAGTCCTACAAAGTCATTCAATTTAGTTTTTAAAATCTTGCCATTTTTCTTTGGCTCACTGAAATATATATATATTTTTATAACTCGCAAAAGAGACAGGTGCTGTTTTTATGAAAACTCACAAATCAACATTTTTCCCCTCTTTGAGAAAGCCTTCTCCAAGGTGAAAAGGGCAACTTGGAGGGAAGCCAGCCCTGGCACACCAAAGAAGTTATTTGCAGTTTGGGTGGGGAAGAAAAAAAGAGAGGGAATCTAAGAGCCAGTCAATCTTCAACCCAGATGGCAATGAAATGAAGAGAACTGTTTGCACCGCCTGGAAGAGAAATCTGGTTAATGAGGATATGATGCATTTTTCTAAAGCATCTGTCTCTTCCAAAAGATAGAACCAAAAGAGGAGCCATCTTGTTGTTCAACAAAAATGCTTCTTTCCATTGATCTTTTTTGCTTGTTAGTACTGTAGAGGTCAAGAAGCTCCTACAAAGCTTTCAATTTTTCACAAACAGTATTCCTTACCCAAAATACATCTGTCAAGTACCTCATTTTGACTTTTACCAATCCTTTATATGTATGCATGCATGTCCCAAACTATTCAGTAACATCTGCAAGTCTCCAAGTTGACCATAGGCTTTCCAACAAGTGAGGAAAACCTAAAATAGCCTGGGCTTTTTATGTTCAGTTGAAGTGTTGGGGAAATGTTGCTTTTTGGAGACTACAGTTCTCAGAACTCAGCCAACCAGCAGGATTCTGGAGACAGTAGTTCCAAAACTGAGGGCTTGAATGGACAGGCCAAAATAAAGCTGCTTTGGGTCACTTTGGAGGTACACTGTTTAAATGACACATGCATCTTAAGAGGCTAGAAGCTGCGCGAAGCTGTGCTCCAGTCCTTAGGACTGAAGTGTAGCTTTGGCACAGCTTTTGAACACTAAGGACACATACACCATTTAAACAGCATACCTCCAAAGTGACCTGAAGCAGTTTTATTTTGGCCTGTCTGTTTGGGCCATATTTGAAGCTCTGTCTAATTGCAAGAACAAGGAAAAAAGCAAGCTCAGCTTCACACACACCCCTTTCCCTTTTTTGTGAGGAGCTCCACTGTAGATTTTGACTATGTTCGATCTCTTGAACTAAGTACCAGATGTTTCAAGAACTGGAAACCTCACTTAGCTGGCTTGTTTTGTCAAGTCATGATGTGTCACTTGAACAGAGAGCCCTGGTGGTGCAGTGGTTAAATGCCTGTACTGCAGCCACTCACTCACAAACCATAAGGCTGCGAGTTCAATACCAGCAAAAGGGCTCAAGCTTGACTCAGCCTTGCATCCTTCTGAGGAGATTGCTAAAATGAATACCCAGATTGTTGGGGGCAATTAGCTGACACTTTGTAAACCGCTTAGGGAGTGCTATTGCTAATCCTAACACTGATTGAATATCCCTTGTCTCTTCCCATTTCCCTTTTCTGAGATGTCATCCTGGTCATTCCTCTTGAGAACCCCTTCTATGTCAGGAGTGTACCCCTCCTTCCAATACTGTTGGGCTACAATCCCCATCCGCCCTAGCAAGCTTTGCCAATGGTGCAAAATACTAGTAGTTGCAGTCACAAATGGAAGGCCATCCCTCAACCCTTCTCTACAGAGTCCCAGCTGTCATTCCCTAACTGTTCGTTTTCCCTTTCCTTTCAAGCCTCACAATAAAACATCTTTCTAGTCATTCTTGGCCTCTCCTGCCAATGGGAGACAAAGATCCTTTAACCCATCTGTATGTGACATACAGGACGCTGCTAGACCAATCCTGGGCCTTGTTTATATAGGTTAACAGTTTTATAAACACTTATATCCATTGTTAGAACCTCATCATGATAAATACCTGCTGAGCTTTCCATTTTTAAAGAGGAAAAATGAAGAAAGAAAGGCCAAAAGGTAGATGGGCCTTTGAATCTAAGGTCGAGTTCAGTTCCTGTTCTGTAAGAAAAAAGTAACTCATTGTGGCAGGAATCAGCAACATATTATTTACATTCCACAAAACCACTGAAGGCCAGACTAGTATAGAAGTTGAACAAACCCTTCTATTTCAGTGTGTGTTTGATAGTGAGTGAGTGAGAGAGAGAGAGAGAGAGAGAGAGCATCTCAAGTTTGCATCCCTATGGCTACAGAAAAAAGAAGAAATATGTTTGCAATAGTGTGAAAGGGATGTAAGAAAACAATCCGATAAACAAACCCACACATTTATTTTCCAGCAATCATCATTTCAATGCTTTTTTTTAAAAAAAATGTTTTCCACATTTCAGAATAAAAATATTGTAGAATACGCACATGCCCACCAACTGGAGCTTGGCGCCTGTCATGTTTAGAGCTTCTTACAGAAAACTAAGGCCTGTTACAGACCGCCTAAAAGCGGTGGTCTGCCAGCGCTGCTGGTTGCTCTGCGAGGGAGCCGCAGCAGCCAAACCACGCGGCTCCGTCGTGGAGCAAAAAAGAGGCCCCAAAATGGCACTTCTTCCCGTAGCACGGTTATGACGCCGCAAGGCACCAATGGCGCACTTGCGACGTCATAAGCGTGGATGCTCTGCATCCGGAACGTAATAATGGCGTCAGCTGTGTGTATAGGACGACACCATTATTACACCCCCGTCACGTGCTAGGGGTGAGGCCAGTGTGGACGCTAGGTCCCCGGCCAACCCCTAGCACATGACGGGGGCGTCTCAAGAGCCCATCTGTAACGGGCCCAAGTAATATAAATTGCATGCAGCTTTTCTGTACTGATGAGACATTCCCAGTGGTCTCTTCACTACAGACTTAGGGCACAGTCCTCCAGACACACTGATGTGACAAGAAATCCTGTTTAGCCTAGTGGAAATTGCTGCAGAGTACACACCTGTAGGCTTGCACTGTAAGCGATTTCTTCCCAATAGTACAACAACCCATCCTCTCTCCTCAAAATTCCTCTGATTTCCTGGATACATGGATTTACATGAAGACCAATAATGTTGTGCAGCCAGGATATGCTGGATCATTGCTCTGGGGCATTTTAATTAGCTGTCATAATCATCTACAATCTCACCCTCCATACCTCCTCTGTTCCCTCTGAGCTTAACTAGAAAACCCATCACAGATAGGAATAGGGAGGTAGGCTTTCTCAGCAAAGTGTACTGTTGTGAGCATTTCCTGTGGTGATCTAAAATATTTTGAGGTAAGCTGGTCTTGAATGGGCACATTAAGACTCATTAGCTTGTCAAAAGACACATCCCTGGTGGAAATCAAATCTGCCAGGGTCACTGTGTTGATATTTAACAAGACAGATGTCTATTTTTGGGAGGGGGGGGTTGTCTCTTCTTGGGAGCCAGGCTCTGAAGATTAGCATGCTTATCACCCCCCCCCCCACTTGAAAAATCTAACACTATACCACTGATCAAGACTCATGATTGATGTGTCGCTGCTTGGCATCTCCGTGTGTCAAAGACCAACACAAGAGCATCTTTGGAGGACCCCAAGCAGAGCTTCAAATCTAGAGACTATTTCCCTCATGTTGAGCTTCTTCTAATTAGCAGGACACGTTTCTGCTTCCCTTCTGGTATGGGACTGAACCTTCCCGTTTCTCGCTTATTCCATTTTCTGAACTAATTGCCAAGTTCCTGCACCCTGGTGCTGTTCAAGAAGATTAGAATTGTAGAAGGTGGGGGAAGAGGAGAGGGAAATAACACAATCTCCCCCCCCCCGCCCACTGCTACCCAAGCAGATGAAAGGAGAGCCCAAAGAGATGTGTATTTGACTCTCAGACATGCTCCTTCAAGTCTCCCTCTGCAGTACTTAAAGGCGTTTCCAAAGCAAGGCTTCGTGAATGCTAAATGAACACCGGGCCTTGTTCCTTCACCACAAGAAAGGGAGAGGGACGGGTTGGCGGGGGGAAGTCTTATCTTTTATATACAATATTTTCTTTATGGCTGACACTGTGCATCACACATTTCTCGTATCAGCTTCACTTCAGACACAAATACTGACCTTCACAAAGTCACAGCGAAAGCTCTGGCTCATCAGAGCTAGGAAGCATCTCTTACCAAGGGAGCATGTAGTAGTCACAAACTCAGATGGGTCAGAAATCATAACCCAGCTTTAATTCGCTGAAGGTGTACTACCACATCTCTTTGCTTTGCATCATGGACTGGTAGCAGCAGATCTCACAAATAATCACAGCAAACAAGGAAAAGGGGAGGGCAGGGAGCTGCCTAAACCTGACCACAGTTCCATACACCTAAGCAGTTCATAGCAACCATTTATATTATATATAAATGACATGGTCATACAGCCATGAATAATCTAAAAGACACGTTTCTAGATTTTATTTCTTCAGGGAAGACTCCTTGGTGTATATGTCCTGGATCCTTAGCACCAAATCTCTCCCACCTGGATCCTTCGGGTATGTTGGAATACAACCCTCCATCATTCTCAGCTAGCATGTTCCATGTTGGCTGGAAGTCATGAGAATCATAGACACATCTGATAGGCATGGGCTTGGGGGGAGCCATTCTGTGGATTGCAAAGAAGTCCCTTTACAAGGATCTAGGAAGTGGGGACAGTGTTCTAGAGCACAAACTCCATTTGGAAGGTTATGGCTAAGGAGAGGTGGGCTCAAGGGAGTAGCAATAAGGTTGAGCTAAATGAATTTGTCTTTAGTCCCCAAATTTATAGTGCCGCAGCAACTTAAAACTTCAGTTGACTATCCTGGAATACAGTTTAGACATTCAAAGAAAAATGGACAAGCAAAGATAACAGAGGAATGGGAATACAACAAATATAAGAGTTCTAGGTATGAATGATTTTTAGTGTCTTGCTCTTTGTAATTCTAGAAATGTGGGAACTGAAAGAAAAGTTCATGGAGGGCAGATTTCTTGTCTGTGAAAGTGGCAAAAGGAGTGCTCCATCCTCATCAGTATCTGTGGATTGCAGGAGAAGATGAGTTTAACCAGCAGAGAAATCCTTTTGCAGGGATGTCTACTGTTCCTTACCTTCTCCTTGAAAAATGCCCCAACAAGCTTCCAAATGAGGAATCCAGTTTGCAAATTCCTGTTCTGCCATTAGGCACAGTGAAGAAGTCACAAGCTGATTCAGATGTCATGAAAGAGCAAGAATCTAGCCGTTCAATGTTTTATTAGTATGTTCATCATCATCAAGAAAGGGAGAAGCAGTAGCTGTGGGATCCTAAAGACTGCCAAATGTGCTAAAAAAAAAAACTCATGCTAATGGTAGGATATTAATTAATTCATTAAGGCTTCCAGTAACAGGACTCAAACAACTGTGGATTGCCATAATCAGAGTGGAGAATAATACCAGGCTAAATGGACCAGTGGTATGTTTTATTACATATATGAATACACAGAAACCCTTTTTCAATATTTTTCAAGTCTGGGCTGAAGACAGGCAATTACAAGCCTACTGCAACCCCTAAAATTCTACTATCCCCTTTCCACATTTCCATTTCAGTTAGCTCTGTATGCTGTGTTTGTTCACATTGCTATCTTGTCTATGTGACTGCACTCTGCATATTTTTCTCAAAAAAAAACCTTCTTAATTCACTCAGAACCCAGAGTCCTTTCAGTTAGTACTGTTGTATACTGGTGCACAACAGTCCAAAGGTTACCCAAATGTTAACTAATCTAATTCCACCAATATTTTACATGTCACTGACTGACAGTGTGGACCCCTAGTCTCCCTCACCTGTTCTTTGGGTAACAGTGATGACCTACTTCCTTTCATCTGTCCTGGCTCTCCCCCAATTTAGCATTAGAGGATGACCTCAGATTCTAGCATTTAGAGCAGGAGACAATCTTCTCTCTATCCACTTTCTCTATACCATCAATGCTTTCATACTGACAATCTTTTCTTCCCTTCGCCCCCCTTTTTTTTCCTAAGTTAAGCAGTCCAAACTATTGTGGTTTCCTCTTAGTTCCTCAACCTTGACTTCAGTCCCTTGATTATTTTGGTTGCCATTTTCTATATTTCTCCATCTGTACTACCCTTCATCTACTAGACTCGTCTACCACCCAAAACTGTACACAGCATTCCAGATATGGCTGCACCATGGATTTATATCATCACATTATGGTACTGGCCCATTTTTATTTTCAGATTCTTTTTCTAAGGATCCCCAAAGATAGTTTCCTTAGTTAGTGGAATGATGGAGGGGATCATGGAAACTATGATGCACCTGTAGCCTGGCACAGCAGATGCAACACCCATCCTAGATCAAGCATAAGGGTGATGTGAGGTTTAATTAGCAAGAGCACACAACAGCACTTAAGAGCTTGTTAACTGGTACATAATTGCTAAATATCATCATGATTGCTTCGGGAGGTACAAGGGGTTGTTACAGTGATGAGAATGATTGACATTCCATGTGTGCCTTTTGTGCAATCAGACTGACCCTTAAAGCACTTGATGATAAATTAATCAATGCATTACTGTAATTTATGTATGGGACATCAAATATGTTTGCAGAGTCAGAATTTACTGTATTATGCTGATTTTCCCAATAGAGAGAGATACATAACTTATGAAATTTACAACATCAAAATGGATGCACAAACTAAATATATTCATGGATATTTATGCATTTTAAGCTGTTGTTCCATGCCTCAATTCATAGGGAGAGGTGGATAAGAAATATTGTGATGATGATGATGATGATGATGATGATGATGAGGAGGAGGAGGAGGAGGAGGAGAGATTATGAGGCTGGCTAATGGTAATTAACCTGGATAGTAAAACAGAATGCCCACAACCTTGACTTGATTATCAATGTATTAGTCTTGTCCAAACCAGAAGTTCAAAATGTTCTTGCTTAGACTACAAATCCCATGTGGTCTGGAAGATTCTGGAAGTTGCAGGTCCAAAACAGATATTCCCAATCTTTGGTCCAGACAGGTTTACTGTAAGGCTCTTCTCCAAGCACCATCAGTGAAAGAAGTATATTTATTTTTATTTATTTATGGTATTTATACCCTGCCCTTCAGAAAACTAAGTTCACACTGCATGGTGCCCTTCCTATAGTGTCACCCTGACTTTGAAATTCCCTTCTGAGGAAGATGTGATCGACACCCAAAGAATCATTTTTATTATTAAAATGTACAAAACGTGTAACATAGCAAGATTTGTTAGCAATTATAGTAGCAAAAAGAAACATCCATGATCAGAGGTAGTATACAACCAAGTACCCTGTGCTGCTCCATCTCCCAAAAGTGTCTGGTTACTGTTAGACACAAAGTGCTGGACTAAAATACATAGAATCATAGAGTTGGAAGAGACCGCAAGAACCATCCAGTCCAACCCCCTGCCATGCAGGAAATCTAAATCAAAGCATCCCCGACACTTATCTTGGCACCATCATTTCCAAACCAACTTAAAACTAAGTAGAAAGGATCTTATTTTTCCTAAGGAGCAACTAATAGCCTATGGGTCCAATAGCCTGCGAGGTGTAAATTGATTAGAATATTTGGATTTACCAATGTGGGTAAATATAGGTAAAATTAGAAGAGAAGCTAGATGTACCCAGAGAGAGGAACAGAGAACGGAGAGCCAACAACCTGAAAGTCTTACTACCAACTTCATATTCAAGTTAGAATTAAATACCAGAACCCCCAAAATCCCTACTACACCCCACACATTTATACAGTGGGACCTTGGTATCTGCTGGAGTTTGGTTCCAGGACCCCCCCCCCCAAGGATAACAAAATACATGGATGCTCAAGTCCCATTAAATATAATGGCACAGTGAAATAGTGCCCCTTAATTGAAATGGCAAAAACAAGATTTGCTTTTGGAATGTATATTTTTGAATATTTCCAAGCTGGTTGAACCCAGGGATATATATGTATGTATGTATGTATATATCTGTGAATCCAGAAGGCCAGCTATAACTCTACTGTTACAAAAATTGGGAAGATATAAAGGATAGCATCATAACTCCCACGCAGGTCTCTCCAGTCATATAAGCATGGGAGTTATGATGCTATACTTTATATCCAGTTCTCTCTAGTCATATTATCCTGGAACATACAATAACTTTTCTCTGACCAGAATTGTAAAAAGGAAATGAAAGAAAAGATCCCAATGCAAGCTATTCAGTGTTGAGGCAACAATTTGCTCTGAAGATCTGTTCAGTATATGGTAAAATGGGTGGATGGTATGTGGAGGGAGGAAGGAATTTAAACAGTATAATGTCATCTTAGATTCAACCAGAATTGATGACCGCCAAGGAACTGACAACATAAATCCCAAATCCCAATGTTTTACCTAATCGAATCCAAATATCCAAGAACAAAGTCTCCATGGATCTTGACTGGCAGTTCCTATTTGCAACTGGAGTGTGGATATTTGGTGGGTGCCCAGTGTAAAGAAAATGGGGGGGGGGGGGAAGCAGGTCACTCTTTTCTTGGGAGAAGGCTATGTCCTAGCATCAATTTCATGGACCTGCTGACCAAATGGCAGCTACCAAAGCGAAACAAGTAGTAATTGTAGACTACTTTTGCAATTGATCTGCTCTATGAGTGAAACATATCTCACAAAAACACCTGTTAGTACCACAGAAGAAGTCTCTCCAATCCAGCCTCTGTTGACCAAAAGAAGTGCAAAATCCGAAGGCCCCACAAAATCCATTATCCATCTTGAAAAATCTACTCCAGCAGAAAAAGAAAAAGGGAAAAAAGACCAGCGGGCCACCGCAGTAATTAATTGGAGATCATCAATTCTGGATTGGCCTCTAAATCCTCATTAAGTTGGGTGTTGAGGCATTGCACATTAATCCCAAACATTTCCCCTTCAGCCCAAACAAACAACCATTGTATAATTCCTCAGGAATGGGTGGGAGGGGAGGTACAAAGGACTCTCTCTCTTTCTCTCTCTTAGTGAATAAAATCATCTGTCTACAAATTTGTTAGACTGATTTTACAGACTTGACAATTTAACAACACATCAGTGGGAGATAAGTCATTTATTAAAAGCCACGGTTCATTAAAGCAAATATGCCCTGTGCAATTTATTTACCCAGCCAAGACAACTAGGATTCTGCGAATCAGAAAAGGCTTTTTAAAAAGTGAAGAAGATAAGTGGGTGTTTCCAAGCCTTCATTTATGACCCAGTGAAGGAGAAGTTGCACACAGATTTCTAGAGCTTAGTGCAACGCTAAATAATGCTGCTTACCTTGCCCAGTTTGAATGCTCTTCCGG
This sequence comes from Sceloporus undulatus, assembly GCF_019175285.1. Lineage (NCBI taxonomy): Eukaryota > Metazoa > Chordata > Lepidosauria > Squamata > Phrynosomatidae > Sceloporus > Sceloporus undulatus. The sequence goes on from NC_056527.1 coordinate 140,369,808, forward strand.
GATGCAGCCAGATACTATCATACGTATTTTGCCGCCGAAGCTGCCTCCCACTTAAAACCCAGCTCCCAGCTGTGTTTAGCCAGCCGATTTGCAAAGTTTGAAGATCTTTCACTGAGCAAGGGGATTCTATGACTGCTGTTGTTGTGTGCTTTCAAGTCATATTCAAATTACGATGACCCAGCCGGCTGAGCTTGGATTCTAGCCAGGATTTAGGCGGGTTTTAGGTGGGAGGTGGCATTGGCAGCAAAATGCATATGATAATATCCGGCTACATCCTGGAAGAGGATTCAAATCAGACAAGGTAAGATGGATTATTTAGCTGTGTGCTAAACTGCTCTGTGTGCACAGTTTACAGCAAGAGGGAGAGACACATAACTATCCAGATTGCTGGAAGTGAAGAAATATGCAACCACACTTGTAAGTGCAACTATGTGCATACAGGGGGCAGCAGACATAGCAATGGATAGGGGTGACAAGTGTATTACCTCTTGGCTTGCCTGATCTATAGCTACTCTGAACATGAACAGGCATGTGCAATTATATAGATCCAGATTATTATTATTATTATTATTATTATTATTATTATTATTATTATTATTATTATTCCCCTGGGATTCCATTAGAACCACCTTCACCCCCCCCCCCCCCAAAAAAAAATATGTGTGTGTCCAGAGGGCCATTTCTGGTATTGAAAAATATTGGTTTTTCATGTTAAAGCGTGTGAGTGGGTGCAGAAGCCTATTTGAAAGGTGAATTCCCACAATTCAGTCTGTTTTGAGAACGTAGAAGACCAAAGAATTTGGGGGAATGCAGAAACCACTTAGAGGGGAGAGGCAATTCACCTTCTAAATAGGCTGCAGGAACTCCTACATGATTTTAATCATCATCATCATCATCTCCTCGTTTTCAAAACCAGAAATTACTTCCATTCACTTCCAGATTTTTGGTATTTTTTGGCATTCTGTGCAACCCCTGATAGATCCTAAAAGTAAAGAAGCAGGGCCAGGAGGAACCAAAGCTGCCCAAACCTGGATTGATGGAAACATATATTATTCCTGAGATGACATTCAGTGCAGGTCCCCCCCCCAACAAAACCTTGCATTTTAAGAATTTTTTAAAACATATGATTTAATTGTGTTTATTGTTTCAAATGTCATTATCTGCCCCGAGGGAATCTTTTGTTGAGTATCAAGACAGGAGTATTTTAATAAAACAAATGGCATCTTTTGCATCACAGATGCATCCTTTGAAGAAGGATTTACTGGATCTATTTATACAACTGAGCCATGCAAGGAACAGAAATATCACCTTGAAATTTCAGGGTTGAAATGCGGAGGGAGGAGATGACACCTGCAAACTACACCAGCTCAGTTATTTTTGATGCCAATTTGAAGTTGCTCTTAGTGGCAGAGCCTGGAATCTTAGTTTTTAAAAGAACTCATTGCTAACACCATTTTAGAAAGTAGCTCAGTGCTGTTAGACCTGAACTGCAGTACTGCGATCATTTCTGGGCACCTCATTTTAAGAAGGAGATAGACAAGTCAGAGTGGGTTCAGAGAAGGGCAACAAGGATGAGAAGAGGTATGGAGAACAAAATGTATTGAGAAAAAGGTTGAAGGAGTTGGGCTTGTTCAGGTTGGTGAAGAGAAGACTGAGGGGTGACATGAATGCACTATTTTAGTATCTCAAGGGCTGATAGAGAGAGGAGGGTGCAAGTTTGTTCTCTGCTGCCCCACAGAGTAGGACTAGGTCTAATGGTTTGATGTTAGAGGGGAGTAGATTTTGACTGAAGCTGTGAAGGAACTTCTTGACAATAAGAGCAGTTCAGCAATGGAACCAATTGCCTTAGAGAAGTGGTGGGGTCTCCTTCTCTGGACATCTTCCAACAAAGAAAGAAAGAAAAGGTTAGAAAGCTTCATACTGAGGACGCTTTAGTTGAAGATCCTTCACTGAGCAAGGGGATTCTATGACTGCTGTTGTTTTGTGCTTTCAAGTGATATCCAACTTACGATAATCCTAAGATGAACATATCATGGGGTTTTCTTGGCAAGATTTATTCAGAGAAGGTTTGTCCTTGCCTTCCCCTGAGACTGAGAGAGAGTGACTTGCCTAAGGTCATCCAGTAGGTTTACATGGCTGAGCTCAGGTTCAAACCCTGGTCTGCAGAGTCATAGTCCAACACTGAATCCACTACACTACACTAGTGTATTCTATGACTATCAGGATACTAACCTGTTAAAATATACACACCGGTGTGTGTGTGTGAGGAGTGGTATTAACAGCTAACTTGTCAATTTTTAAAGTACATTTGTAATGTTGTTGTCCCCAAAGTAACACATTACCAATGACATGGTTATTAATAACCCAGTATTTATAATGGGTAATTGTGTATCTCTGGCCAGAGAGGTACTGCTGTTAACTTTCAGCCTGAAGACCGGGCTATAATAGCTCTCTCTGCAACGCACACACAGACATCCCTAAAACTGTTTCAAGGATGTGTGAGTAGAAGATGAAACTTAGATTTAGCAACACCGCCATTGAAGACCTTAGTGTAAGGTCTTTGTCTAGACTTCCCTCTACCTTTCACAGCCATAGGCTAACCTGGTGATAGCAGTGATCTTTAATAAAAGGCAAAATATTTATATGATCTCAAGAGAAATCAGAGTATAACAAGGCCTGATTGAAGAAGCTTGTGAGATTTGGAAGTTTCTGTAATGTATTTAACACTTTTGGTTGGCTTTATACATGTATATATATGTATTGTGTGTGTGTGTAAACTGTTGTTGTTCTGTGCCTTCATGTCGACTCAGACCCATGGAAACCTCATCATTTTATGGCTCTGTTTATTATGACCAGTCAATTGTCTTGTAGTATTTGTATTTATTTTTTAACTATGTCTGCTCTTTGTTATAATAAATGAAACAAAGAGCAGTGATCTGATGGAACCATGATTCAAATTTCTTGTGACTACAGTGTCATTCAGAAGCAATGTGAACATTTTAACTGGTTCAGTTCCACAGAACAGTCCCAAATTACAACAATTGTTGGAGAAAATGCACAAAAGCTCTTTCATTCTGAAACATTGGAGAAATCTTTTGAATGTGTTCTTGTATGCAAAAATGAAATGCAGCAACCATCTGCCTCCATACTATGGCTATACTGGGGCATTATGGGTCACTAAGAACATCAGTGCTCTGGGTTATCTGCACATCACTCATCACATTGGGCCACCACTAGAAAGGAAGGTAATAGCAACTATTATTACTGTCATTATCATACGGGTTGTTTGAACACTCCAGAGCCTGAAAAGCTAATAAAAATGAATATAATGATATTATGAAGTCATCTGTAACCAAACAGTTATAGGATAATGTTTTGCGGTTCTAATGATATGCCAAGGATAGATAGCAGAGATAGAAACAGTGGCAACATATTGTGTCCTCCAGTGTGGACAATATTCTACACAAGCATCTTGCATCACCCCATTAAAGTGGATTGCAAGCCAAAATGTTTATATGGTTGATCGGACTGCAATAAAATCTATATTTTCATTTGTCACAGATCAATATTCTACCTAGTACTAAAGATTTTTCCCCTGAATGTATTATCATTGATATTACTTTTTAAAAAGCAACTGCACCAATGTATCAATACACAGTTCATTACAGTGTTCACCTCTCTCATTAAATAACACCAGATCACCTAAATTGGTTCTTCTTATAATGATCTGCATTTGAAAACAACTTTCAGGGAAATAATTGGATTGAATCTCCTTTTTTATTATAGTTCATGGATGGATGGATGGATTCAAACTAGTGGCTTAAAGTGTGTGTGTGTGTGTGTGTTTTAAATCATGTAGCCTTGTAATGATATCATTACATTATCTGCTGGATACTGTGGTTTCAGGACCTCACAGAATTTCTGGATGCTGAAGTACCATTAAATACAGTGGTATAGTGAAATGGTGCTCCTCATTTAAAATGACAAAATCGAGGTTTGCTTTCTCGAATGTATATTTTCAAGCTGTGGATGCTTGAATCCATGGATAAAGAATCCATGAATATAGAGGGCTGACTGTATTCACCCTTCCATCATGTTTTATGTCAATAGAATCAAAACTCACTCCAGGAGGAAAGGGGGAAAAAGAGATATCAACAACAACCATTTACACTACAGCCAGTAGAGAGCAATAAAAATTCCAACTTTACCCACTATCTGGCATCATTAGGCAACTCTACTCCAGCTGATATATATCATGGTAGAGACGTTGAACCAAGGTAGCCATACTCAAGGGCTCCAAACTTAACACATGTTTTTACAGCCCAGAATGTCTACATTGTCCCTCTTTTACGGTCAGAGCTTAAAAAGTCAAATTAACATTTTTTAAAAAGAGAGTGTAAACGTTCTCAATGACAATTACTGGGAAGAATGTGACCTGCCCATGTCTATAAATGAATTGGCAGGTCTCTATGTGTATTCATTATGAATCGCCATAGGTGTTCAACTGTTCAGACTCAAGATAAATCCAAACCACACACACAGATAGATGTAGATTTCCATTTGTCATATCCACCTGCCCTGAGCAGTCACACTGACACAGATCTTGGCAAAGCAGTAGCAGTGGTAACTCTCACATATTTGAGGCAGTGGCCAGCATCCTGCTAGGGACTTCTGCACACAAATGTTCCCTTATTCATGTGGATCTCCTTTCTCAGGTAATGCAAGGGTATCCATTCTTTCTTCAACAGTGGCCAAAGCACCCCCCCCCCCCATAGGATAAAAGCCCCTGAAACTGCCCCAGATAGCTATGTCATCACAGCCAGGCTTGAAATGATGTCAGCAGCACTGAGAACTCTGGAGGACCTTAGATACTTCTGCAATACTGCTTACTCCCCATGGAGATGGTAACAGTCATGAGTAGTTTGAAGGACTTTTCAAAACATCACAGTGAGGATATATGGCTTAGCCTAGTGTAGGACCACATGTGGAACTGTGTATTATGTTGAGGGAATGCTTGCAGCCATGACAGTTTTCTGCAGTGAGCAGCTATTTATAGGTAAAGGACTACCTGTTGCCACTTACTGAGCATCAAGTGACCCAAGACACAGACTGCCAAAATAAAGCTGCTTCGGGTCTCTTTGGAGGTATGTTATTTAAATGATGCATGGGTCCTAAGAGTCCGGAGGTCATGGCAAAGCCACACTCCATTCCTAACCACTGGAGTGCAGCTTTAGTGCAGCTTCCGGATTCTTAGGATGCATGCATCATTTAAACACCAAAGAGACCCAAAGCAGCTTTATTTTGGCAGTCTATAACAGGCCCTAGTTGCCTGATACAAAACTTCAAAGAGTGTTTGCTTCAGTCCAGATGTATAGTACCCAAGCCTGACCAAATTATTTTGTCAACCAGGGTGTAAAATGTCACACATACATCCAGCTATGACTAAAAACTCTAGTAAGACCTATAAACAATAACAATGGGTTGTTATCTTTTGATGATACTCCAGATCAGCTATTCAAGCTAGAACCTGATGCATGGAAAACACCCTGAAGGCAATCTACAAGTTCCTTCCCAACCCCAGAAGTCTTTGCTTGAGGTTTCTATTTAGAAGGCACAGGTTCTTTTGGACTACAAACATCCATGCCAGAGAGTGGTGCCAGTCCTGTCGTGCTGTAAGTCCTGTCATGCTTCACAGAGACTTGCTTCACTTGCTCTCTGCAATCATCTGTCAGGTACTAAAGGCAACCAAATCCCAATAGAGTCCAACCAGAGACTGTGCCTTTCTTCCTAAGCTCTCCCGCCAGGCATCTTGCTCCCACTATTGACCATGGAAGCTTCTCTGACAACTACCATGTGCCAACTAGGAAGGGAGCATGCAGAGCAACTTGCCCCAGACAGTCATTTGTGCCAACTCAAAAGCCACACTCCTGTCACCACAATTCTTTTTATAATGCAAGATATAGTGTCAAAAAAGGAAAAATAGGAGAGATAAGCATGAAGCAAATAGCCTGCCTTGGAAGAGCACTGAGAGCTAGCATTGTCAGATCTCAGGGCCTATCCCCATGTCTCTAGTTATCATGGGTCATCTTCCAGTGGGAGACAAGTGTGCAAGTTCTCCAGTTTAAATAGCCTCACCTCCAGGCAAGAAAAACGGGTGCTGTGCAAACCTACAGTTTTGCTATATAGCATCAATTTCCAAGATTCGCTGCAACTTGCAAAGACCCTCCAGGGTGGTTATGGATTGTGTTAGTTAGATTCTTCCTTCCCTCCCAGTTCACGTGGCTCCAGAACTCATTCTCTACTCTGCTCTGTAGCCACTTTTTGGACAGAAGCAAGCAAGCTAAGTTAAATGTTCCTTATCCAATCTGTCTAAGGAAGTAAGAAGATAAAAGTCAAAGAAGGAATTGCCCCCTCATTTCACATTGCCCTGCAAAGAACCTCTTTAGCTAACATTTCTATCTTAAGGGCCGAACAGGAAAAATATATCTGTTTTCTCTCACACATTTTCATTCTCTCTCTCTCTCTGTATGAAGCTTTGAATGATGAACTGTGAGCAAGTGTGATTAAAACTTAATGCATAACATCTAATGATCTCACTGGCCACTGTCCCTAAATTTCAGGTTTTTGTTTAAAATCCTCAGGATCTGAAATGGCAACACTGTAGTGAGCATTTGTAGACAATTATGCTGGAGATTCTTGAGTTGTCCAGTCCTACTGCTCTTCACCAGTCCTCTCTAAGGGAGCAAGAAATGATAGGACCAAAGGGAAGAAGGAATTATCTTCATCCAATTGCCTTCTCTCACTGGCCACATGGAGTTTTGGGGCTTGGCCCAAAGGAAGAGGGCACACCAATGAGCAATGGCAAGGTAAGTGGATCTGCTTAGCTGTGGAATATCTTACACAATGAGCTTTCTCCTTGAAGGGGACCACCCCATCTTCAGGTATGGATAGGGAAGCAATTGCTTTGCCTCACAAGTTCATGTGAATCAACTCAATTCACACTTCCCAAATGAATACACCAAGTGGGATAGAATTCTTCGTTTTTCCCATCTTTCAATTTCAAAACCTTCTTCTCCAATTTAAACAGAGGTGTGTCATATGTGTACATATACGTGTGTGAGAGTGTGTGTGTGTGTGTGTTAGAAGCCAGGGAGAACAAAATGCTTACATTTGATGTGTACATATGTATGAATTTTCATCTGGACCTTTGAGTAAAAACTGATGCTAAACAAAAAAAAATCACTCAGCACATACTTGCACTTCAAAAAAGTTTGAAAGGTATAGAAACCAAAACAGACAGATTCATCCATCCCTACTTCAGCATCCTTAAAAAAGAAAGAAAGCCCATTACATATCTCCTGCCCGAGTGAGTGCATGAGATTAGAGAGTGATACATAAGAATTGGAATGTGATAGATGATGAATTAGACCCTGCCAATCACATTTCCTCCCAAAATGTTTTATATCCCAAAAGCTATAAAAGCAATTTTCCTTTCAAGCCTTATTGGAACCATTTTGGTAAGGCAATCAGATCTGTTTCCAGAGGGATTTGAGTCTAAATGCAGACTGGTTTTCTCTGCCACTTTCCTTCTTCATTCTGAAGCCTACTCCTAAATGAAAGGGCAGAACATACATACAAATGGAGGGAGCAAATTTTCAAGCAAAATGCTAACCAAGATGTGGGATGGGATCAGGAATAACCAGGGGACACAGTGGAATCTGGGGATTGGCAGTTCAGGATGTTTACAGTTCCTCACCAAACTACAAATCCCAGGATTCCATTGGATGAATCCACTGGGATTTAAACGAACCGATAGTGCTATAATTGTGTAACATGAAAGGTCTCTGGGTGACAAGTTCTCCAGATGTTGCACCCTGAATATGGAGTAATCATCAAAGTGAGGTGTGAAAAGGACCTGTGGACTCTAGGAAAAAGTAGATGGACACTGGCTCATTTATGAGCACTACAGAAGGAGGTAGGATATGGTAATCAGGTTAATAAACTAAGAAAATCGTGGGATTTGCTGCTTGGCTCTCAGAGCTCTCAGATTGAGAAGTCGGCCCTCCCTAAACTGCAAAATACAGCATTTCAGGGGATGTAGCCATGGCAACTAAAGTAGAATCATAGTGCTATAAATATTTAGTGTAAATGGGGACCAAGTGACTGAAAATTCTCCATATTCCTTTCCCCAGCATCCCAGGATCACCATTACAGACAGACAGATTTCCAACATTCAATAGCAGCTTTCTGCATCCCCAAGCCTAAAAAAGTATTAGACCCATCTTTCTTGTCAGTTTATCACTACAGGCACATGACCCAGGGGAGGAAAGTACTGTGTTATCGAGAGCAAGTATGTCTGCACCCTCATTTGTAACACTTCACAATTCAAAACACACACACACACACCCCTACATCCATTGAAACCACAGTGCTAGGCTTCCTATAGCTATAACTCAGGCCAGCATCATGCCATTCTCTGAAATGTGAAGCCCAAAACATGAGGCCTGAGAACAGACCCTTAGGAGGTGGGACAAGAAATGCTTCTTTTTCTCTGAAGATGCCAGTCACAGGATGCTGGCAAAACATCAGGAATAAACTCTTCCAGAACATGGCCACATAGCCAGGAAAACCCACAAAAATCTATGGATGCCAGCCATGAAAGTCTTCGACTTCATACAGATCAGAAATCCTTTCCAGGTCAATTGATTCTGAAAACAGGCCATGAGATCAATGAGGCCAGAATTTGGGTAAACCATGGATAACCAGGTAATGTGGCAACCCATAGCCAAGGGTTTGGGGGGTTGTTTTTTTCAAAACAATAACTGAGCAGGGAGAAAAAACATACACAGTAAGTAGCAGCAGTTGCTGCCATTCTTCCTAGGGCGTGTACTCAATGCAGCTGAGGCTTGTCTGGCACGGGGTATTTTTAACATGCCCTACCTGGTCTTAGGGCTTGTGAAAAGCTTGCCACCAGTACTTAGAGATCCCCCCCTCCTTCATGCCCTTCACTATAACTGCCAATGCATTTCTAACAAGAAGCCTCATGAGGCCCACTGCTGGTGTTTCACTCCTTTCCTTGTTCCAGGTGCATACTTTCTTTGTTGTTGTTGCTGCTATGTGCCTACAAGTCACTTTTGACTTATGGCAACCCTAAGGCAAACCTATAATTGAGTTTTCTTGGCAGGTTTCTTCAGATGGGGTTTGCCATTGCCATCTTCTTGTACTCCACAAATGAAAACTGGGACACATGTGGTTCAGTGATTCTATGTTCTGTTCAGCTGTTTATTACAAGATGGCAAAAGCTATTAATGAAGAATACAGAAACTTGGAAAGGCTGTAGCAGTTTGCGTTTGGCTGAGACTATGGCAGAAGAAAAGTTCCCACTTCTTCCTTCTGAATCATGAAGCTGACCAACAGAAAGGCTCTGCTAAGGCCTCTGCTTACAGTTCTCAGTGGCAGAGACCCTTGGCTCATCCCTGTTGAGAGTTGCTAAATGGAGCTCATAGAGGTCTTCAAACAGAGGCTAGATGGCCATCTGTCGGGGATGCTTTGATTGTGATTCCCTGCACAGCAGAATGGGGGTGGACTGGATGGGCCCTTGTGGTCTCTTCCAACTCTATGATTCTATGTTCTGTTCAGCTGTTTATTACATGTTTACTCTTCCCAGCAGCAAAAGTTCTCTGGGTGCATGCCGTTCTTCCAAAACAGAGCTTCTTAACCTGTGGTTGAAAGAACCTGTAGGGGATCTGTGGATGGACTTCAGGGAGTCCATGAGCTGGCAAAAATAGGATGGATTTTCCCTTTGATCTCCTTCTTGTTACTTTTAAAATTAAGTGCTTTTTTCCCCTCAAAAGAGGGTCTGTGGCTTTTATCAAAGGGGTCTGTGACCCAGAGAAGGTTAAGAACCATTGTCTTAAAAGAATAAAACTATTGAACACAATAAAGTAATAGTAATTACCACAGGCAATGATACAATATAAAATATAGAGAAAAGCAACTGCACCAGCTCCAGAAACAACTTAGAAATGTTCAAATCTCAGTGTAAAAATCTAGAGTCAAATGTGCCTGGGAGATGAGGAATGCCTCTGCCCAGTGCTGTTGGTGCCACACAATGCCCTCCAGGTCCGCTCAAACCTTTGCTCTCTCAGATGAGACTTAGTACTTTATTACACATGCCTGCTGTCCTGCCACAATCATGCTAGTTTAATAAGAAAAGCATACTGGTTTTGGATCAATCTTTATCACACATTCTTCTCATTAGTGCTTCAGTGCTGCTTTGATGATCCATGGCTGTCTAATCCAATATATGCACCACCACCATAATGCTGCCTTCTGATCCCAGCATGCCTTACCCTGCACATGTGTGCCCTTCCATTGATTTGTTTTAAAATGGTTTTTTGATGCAATTTCATAATTCCCCACAAAAAGAAAAGAAATGAGAGTCCTTCCTTATGAGGAGAAGACATCTTAGCCAGGTGTGCCCCTCTGTGCTTGCCAAAAAAGAAATTAGAGTCTTCCTTCATGACGGAAAAATTGTCATTTCTTCTTTGGCAGTGGGGAGGGAATAAAAGAAAGGTACTTTTTAAAGCATGTTTTGGAAGAGGGAGGGGGTAAGGGAACACACACTGACACCCCTGACACCACATGACTGCCTAATACTGTAGCTGCCACGGAAGGAACTTATCACAGCTGAGAACTAATGCTACAGTAGTGCATTTGGGAGCTTATTAATGGGTTTTCCCATCAGTGACAAGGTGTACTCTATCAACACTTTGAGAGCAAAGTGGCGATAAGACCAAGACATCATGGTGTGATAAGTATCACCAAAGGTACTATTTTTCAACTTTAATGGCCATTTAAAAGCCACATGCGATAAAGTCCTTAAATGTGCTTAGCTTCATTGGGATGAGTCAGATGAGGCCCCTGATCTAATATGGCCTTAGTTAAAGCAGAATGTTGCCAACTAGTTTAATACAGAAATCAGGGAGAATGATCCTATTGTATTGTATTGTATTTATTTATTTATCATTTGTATGCTGCCTATTTCCCAGAAGGGACCCAAGGTGGCTCTGTAGCCTCCTCTAATAGTGGCTTCATGACACTGAGGACGGAGTTATAAAAACCTGATGGCTAATAGAAAGAAACGGAAGGGCCTAAATACTCAAGGCACCAAGTACCATCTAATCTTGGAAGCTAAGCAGGGTTAGCTCTTGTAGGCACTTGGATGGGAGATCATCAACAAATACTAGGTGCTATAGGGAATTCATGAGGTCACCATAAGTTGACAGGCAACTTAAAGACACACACACACACAGAGAGAGAGAGAGAGAGAGAGAGAGAAGGGAAAGGAGTGAGGTCTTGGGCCCATGAGCCATGGCAGGAGATAGTTTTCATCTCCTCCTCCCTTTGAAACATAAGCCAAGGTCCCTGTATGAGAACTCTCATAAATGTTAATGTCTTGAAACCACAGAGAGGTAGTTCCTTCCATGTATGACATTTCCAAGGTGACTATACCCAGATCATGCACAACTACTACCAATTTCCAAATTAATTAGATTCCTAATTGCATATTTATATCTGTTAGTTCTTTTACCCCTGGGCTGGGAGCTAAAAGAATGAATGAACTTGCACTGGGGGCTTCTTTGATTTTCACTTCCAGCCACCATTCCACATGGCTTTCATCTGGAACTGTCCCCAAAGGTTCCTTGAGGGGGATAAATGATGGCTTTTGGCCAGGCCAAGGGGCTTTAGTGGAGAATCTAGCATGTCAGGAAAGATGTTCATGAGTGTGTTTTGAAAAGGAACATTCAAATTAATGGCCTTCTAAAACAGTATAGTCATGGGCAGAGGTGGCTGAAACCAGGTCACCACCAAAGGCCACGTGGAGCCTTTCATGTTGGCAGAAGGATAATTGGCATTAGCTTTCTTTTATTTCTAATGAAACCTCCAATCTCTGGCATGCGGCCAAGCTGTCTGTCCCTGCTTAATGCTGTCCTCTCCCATTTCCCTTATTTTAGTTCTGTTCCCACCTTTTCATAGTCAGTTGCTAAATTGAAAGACACAAAGAATATATTGTGATTTCCCTGCCTTTGGCTTCCAGGAGGACTGGGCAGAGTTTTCATCCAGGAATAGCATCATAGGGCACCTGCTCATGCCCGATAGAGGTTCCACAGGTGCTGCCTTAACTGTCCTTCCACTGCCACTTGCCGCTTATCTTGCTAGCTGTTGCTATTCATCTAAAAAAACTAAGCAGTGATCAAAAGAGAGAAAAGCAACAGTAACCTCCATATATATTGTTCTAGGCAGGCTGGACCTAGAAAGAGAGGCAGGGGAGAGCCATGATGGGGGACAGGCATAAAAATTAGGACACTTTTGGAAGTGGGCCACCACTGAGTGCATGTTGGCAAAGGGTGCCCCATATGTAGCACCATCATGGGGGCTAGTTCCAAATAAGGCATGCCAGCCCTCCTCAACATACCATCCTACCCTTCTTCGGCATTCAGAAATAGGAAAGGCTGCCAGGTTTCGGAGGTACAGCTGAAGTCTATTGCTGTTCATCACAAGGCAAGGAGAAAACCTCAGGTTGAGCAGCACTGGAGGAAGAAAAAGTTTGACTTTTGAATGTCAAGTGGCTTTGAAGCCTGAGCATACATTGTCATGAATTCTCGGCACCAAGGCATTGACCAAATGCAGTTTCCCACTAAAAAGCCAGTGGCAGAAGGAGAGGAATAGGGAGAGAGATGGTAGATGGATGTACTTGCCATTTGGAGCTCACTATGCCATTTGGAGCAAGACAAGGAGTGCAGTGCAATTCAGGTACTTGTACAAGCCCTGGCAACAGTGGTTTAGGGTTTTCCAGAATGCTGGCAGCAAGTCTTCCACAAGGCCAAGCAGCAATTCAAAGCAAGCCTTCCACAAGCTGGAAGGCAGGATAAACTCCCTACTTGTCATGCATACTGTGAATAAGACCAAGAATGCAACTACCAGAGTGTTGTTGTTAACTGACCTCTAGGCAACTTACGATGACCCTGTGGATGAGACATTTCCCAGATCCTCTGTCTTCCATTGCTCTGCTTAAGTCTTTTAGATTCATGCCTGTGATCTCCCTAATTGAATCTATCCATCTGGCATGCAGTCTTCCCATCTTTCTGCTACCCTCTACCTGTGGTAAAAGTGTGGTCAAAGTTTGATCATCTTGGCTTCTAGGGGTAAAAGAAGGTATTAATAACCTAATAAGAACTCTGCACCCCTTCAAAAAAAAAAATTAGTTCAGTCCCTAAATTTCCAGCATTCCAGTAACTTAAAATATCAGTTGAACATTTATCAATGCAGTGTAAGCACCCAAGGAAAAATGGCAAGCAAAGTTGTCAAGGGAATCCAAAGACAGCAAGTACAAGAGTTCCAATTGTGAATGACTGTCAGTGTCCCAATCCTCTACAAGGCTAGGAATTTGAGGAAAAGTGGCAATACTCATATTTTCCTGCTCTTTCTATAGCTAGAGCCCTAGGAAAGGCTATGCAAGCCCTGGAAGGAATGGTAGCGACTGCTTAAACTATTGGGGAAACTTTTGCATGGGCCCCAGTCCCCCCAAATGCTTTATGGTTCCCTCCCCATTACCCAGATTTAACCCAAATTATGACTCCATTTACCATTATCAGCATCATCTCCTCTTGTCCACAGTCAGCTGACTCAGTAGTCCCATCCTGCCTCCTGATTTGGACCTGCCCCATTTCTGCGGCATTACAATGGCCCTGCTCAACTCCTTACTCTTGGGTTTAGATCCTGCTGACCTTAATTATTCTTCTCCCTAGCAATAATTAATTACTTAATCATATCCCTCCTTTCTCCCCATGGCAGCTTACTGCAAATTAAAACATAATACAACTTTTTAAAAATGCAGTTGAACACACGATTCTGAATTTAGGAAATGATCTTTGGAGAAAAAAATGGTAGCATCAAGATAATATTTTTATTAAAAATAAGAGAATACGATTTCCCTCTCTTACATAGAAGTAACAAATTTCTCTCAGACACACCCCATCAATAAAGAGGCTAATTGGAAAATTCCACTTTTGATCCAACATTATTAATTTATTTCTGAAATGCTCTTGGGCAGCAGACTTATTTCAATTTGCCAGTTCCCATTGTACCATAAAAGGAAAATTCACCTGGAATAATTTTACTTTTAATGTTCACTTTAAAACCGAAGTTTGAGAAAGTTATCGGGGGAGGAGGGGATTCTGACTCCCAGAATCCCCCATTACACTTACACACACACATATAAAGAAACACATATTGCCCATCTAATGATTGGCAGCCATTTGCTTTCTCTAATGTGTACCAACTTAGCTTGCTCATTTGAGTCACCTGGAACTGTCCAGCTGGTGCAGTGCCTCAGTTTCCTGTCTGTAACATGGAAAATTTAGACGCAGTTGTCTAAACCATCTGGATCAGATAGTCCCAGGGTTGTTTTCCTCTAATTAACTGTCATAGCATCACCAGACCTTTACCATAGCAAGTCATTATTTTAGCTGATTGGAAAGTGGTGTTGAAAAGACTCACTTCTCCAGTACAATTTTCTTCATCTCCTATTAGATGCAATACAATTACGGTGAATACATCAATTCCTAAGGCCCAGCGGCTCCTAGAAGCAGCCACCTATTAAAAAGAGAACCTGGCTTATTAATGGAATTGTACATCCCAGAATTAATCAGGTTGTGCTGGCCATTTACATTTCTCATTCCCCCATCCCTTTTGTGTGCTTAATAGGCTGAAGTAGCTTGAAAAAGACACAACTCTGGGCAAAAATAATAAAATGAAATAAAGCGTTGCTCCTACCAATTGCGGTGCAGATTGTAGCTAAATTTAATATCCTTTCCTTCTTTTCTTTCTCAAAAGCAGCTCTGGAATAAAATCTGGCACATGCCATCAGGGAGAACACATGGAGATGCCCGATGATCCAAAGCACAGAAAAGTGATGGAGTTTTCTCTTTATTGAGGAGAGCAATGATGTGCTGCCAGGAGAGCATGTGAATGTTCTCCAGGTAATTGAGGGGGTGGTAACTAGGCCTTAAAATGGCAGCTCCAATATAAAGAGTGAATGATGAGGTTCCACTCTGTAGGGATAATTAGAACAGCTAATCTGGAGGTGCTAAAATATGGCGGGTCCTGAAAGCAGTGGTTTCGCTACAGCTGGGAGCTGTTACTGAACAGCTCAGCCTTGCTGCCATTCCAGGAATGTCCCTTATCCCATGACTTTAGAAGAAATCTCAATTTTGGTCAGCGAAGGGTTGCAAATCAAACCCAAGACAAGAAAAGCAATATGGCAGTAAATCGGCTTCCCTCCCATAGGATGTCTGGAGCAGTAGGATTTATAATCCTTAAGCAAAATGATGCAAACCCTCTAGGAATATGCAAGCACCCAGTTCTTTACCATACGTCTATTATGACCAAGCCACCCAAGCCAATCTTTTGAAAAATATTGTAACCCGCCTTGAATCCCAGTGTGGAGAAAGGCAGGATATAAATCCTGGAAATAAATAATATATAAGCCATCAGCCACCAATTATTGATGACTCTCTGAACCTAATATGGGAATGTGCCAAGTATCAAGCACTGCCACCATCAGTGAAGGTATTAACACTGACTGGCCAACATCAAGGTTGGTAACCTACACCCAAAATATGCACACATAATGGTTGCACATTATTATACTTCGTTTTGTACTCTTCACCCATGGTAGCAAATCACAGGTCTCAGTAGTAGCTTAGATACCCTCTTCCCTTGGGTAACTGAAGGATAATCCCATCTGAACTTCAAGGCTCTGTGCTGGGTGCCGTGAATCCTGTCTGCTCATTCTTGTTATTTACAGCACAGATTGGAATCTGAGCTCTTCCAGGCATTGGATGAATAATCTTTCGCCCTAGATTTTCCATCTTCTCCAAGCTTTTCACCAATAAGATCTTATAACTAGGGGTTATGAGTCTGAAAACTGGAGGTGGCTCCTGTACTGTCAATAGTTGTGTAGAAGAGGGACTATCAGTAGGTGTTGCTTGTCATGCAACCCAGTAAGTAGTAACACCTGCTGAAATTCCCTCTTCTACATAAACATAAAAGGTATAGGAGCCAGTTTTCACTCAGGCAACCCTGTACATGAGGCTAGAAAAGAGTTAAGGAACTACAGGGCCATGGGACAACTACACTCCTTTGGACTTCCCAAAATGTCCACACCTCTTCTCCATGCCACCCACCAGTTAGTAGTATTCCTTCTTTTGTACATCCCCCCCCCTTCATTCTAAAGGACTGAAAGGCATTAAGGCTTTGGAACTGGCAGTAAAAATGTCAAGCTAAAATACTATATATAGGAGATTTTGGTTCCACACATTTGCCTTTGGATCCACCCAGCACTTGAATGCAGTCACCAATAATGTCTCTGAAACAGAATGTGGATGAAAATGTTTACCCTCCCTTGGACTAGAGAAAAAGCAGACAGAGTACAGTTTGTGAGCACAATGTGGCCCCCAAGACCTTTTGATATCCCCAGGCTTGCCTCTCCAAGCCACTCTTTTGCAACCCAGAACATTTTGTGAAGGCAAAAATAGTAGAAAGGGTCAATTGCCAATCCTGCAGTCTCCTCAGGACCAGTGGATTGGCATAAAACACTTCCAACTTTCATTCCCCTCCAAAGGAAAATCGAGAAATTTCCAACCGAAAGCTAGTTGTGGTCACAATTTTCAGATGATGTTCACTACAAATGGGGCACTATGGCTTGCTGTGGGTTAAAAGGTGCAAGAAATGGCCCCTTCTACATTACACTTTATTTCAAGAGTCCTTCTCAACAAGAGGGGTATGAATGGGCTGTCAAGTTGGCTTGTGTGAAAATCTCTTAAGGTTAGGCAAGAGAGCCCCTGCTACAAATGCCAACCCATGGGTAAAGGGCATATGGAGGTAAAAGTGGCCAGCTTTTTCTCTCTATCGCTCACTCTCTTTCTCTCCATCCACCACTCCCTCCCACACTTTCAAGTAAGGACTGATAACTTTTCCTGGCAACAGAGGGACCAACTAAACTTACCACTTTTAGAGGCCTTCTCTAGGAGCTTCATGACACCTCAGAGGCACAGGCACATTAGGCTTCTGTCCTGGTTCACTAAACACCCCCAAAGGCTGGCTGGGAGGGAACCACAAACTGATAATGCAGGCAGAGGCAGAAAAGTACCAGCAGCTAGAAAAGCAGCCTTGCCTGTGGGAGTCCATTATGAGAAAGG
This sequence comes from Sceloporus undulatus, assembly GCF_019175285.1. Taxonomy (NCBI): domain Eukaryota; kingdom Metazoa; phylum Chordata; class Lepidosauria; order Squamata; family Phrynosomatidae; genus Sceloporus; species Sceloporus undulatus. Next base: position 140,387,072 of record NC_056527.1, read on the forward strand.
CATCTTCAAGCAGTTCAAGTCAAGGGAAGCAACAAGAATCAAAGTCAAGACAGTCCAAGAGTCAATGAAGTCTGAAACATGCAATGCAGGAGTCTGGAAACAGGTATCAAGGGACAGGAATGCTGGTCAAGAAACAAGCAAGTTGTTTCCAGAACTAGCCTTAGCCAAACTCAGCTCTTAAACGGCCTGACACCAGGTGGTCCTAATCACAGCTTCATTGTTGCTGCTTAGCCCACAGCCTTGCTGAGTGTCTTTGCTCTATATATTTCTCTCTCTTTCTTGATCAAGGACTTAGAACCCCAGCTGAGGCCTCTGCCTGATCAGCAGGTCAGTCTTGCCTTTGTCCTGCTGGCTGAGAGTGCAGTTCAACAAGATAAACTGGCTGAGGCTCTTCATCAGGGAGAGCTGTCTGTGGCTGCTCTGTAACAGGGGGAGCTGCATGTTGTTCCCTGTCTGGAAGACTTGCTTCCTCATCAGACTCTTCCTCTGAGCCCCAGTCCTGCAGCTCCTGGCCCATGACACCTTCACTAGCCTAGTTCTCAATGCTAGGGTTGCCATAGTGAAACTCCTGTACCTTTATTGGTTGTGTAGAAGAAGGTATTTCAACAGGTGTTGCTTGTTACCTGGTGTGACAAGCCACACCTGCTGAAATTCCCTCTTCTGCACAATCATGTGTGAGAGAAAGTTTGATGTAGTCGTTTGAGTGTTGGACTAGGGTTCTGGGATATCAGGGTTTAAATCCTTTCTTGATCACAGAAACCTGGTGGGTTTTATGGTTGAGCAGGGAGTCAAACCTTCATTTCTAGAGTCACAGTCCAGCACTCAAACCACTATGCCACACTGGCTCTCCATATAAATTTTTCAGATGTTTTTGTATGTTTTTAATGCTTATGTTTTATGTTTTTAATCTGTACTGGTTTTAATAATGATAAGATAACCTGAGTCCCAGTATTTGGGGGAGGGGGTAGTTTATAACTGAGGAGGAGGCACACAGTACCCAAATCATCCAAGTTATTCTGGTACTGGAGGCAGAATATGACACAAGCATCTCTCCCTATCATCTCTGACAGTAAAAACAGCATCAGTAACAAAGGAGACAAGAATTTGCTGCTCCTTTGGGTTATCCCAAATTTTCTGCCTAAGGCAGTCTCCTTACCTTGCCTCATGGAAGGGTAAGCTCTACTTGCTGCACTCCTTAAAAATGGAGCCCCTTTCTCCTCCTGTACTGGAATCAACAACATTCTCCTTTTAATTTCCTTGTTTTTCCTCTGTATTTCCCCTCACATATGTTAGCCCAATTGCCTCCAGCAATGCTTTTTTATAGTCCAAACTCTCTCCTGTAACCCAGCTGAGATTTCCTATCTTCCAGTTACCTGATCTGCTCTGTATCAAGAAGTGATATTTCATTCCCCCACTGTTTCCTATATTATTAAGAAGGAAGCTGTCCATCCAGTCTATGTTGTAAAATGCAACAACATTTACACTGGTGTAATAAGATGTGCCTATTCTCTAGCCCAGGGAAAGCAATTGCAAAGGTCCAGAGCTTGAATGGACCACCAAAAAGAAATGGAAGACCAACTGAAAACCTATAATTTGCATATTATATATTATGTGGTACAGCCTATGTGAAAGGTGAATTCTAATCCCTGGAAGCTTCAATGGAGGCCATTCAACTTGTGGGAGGCAGAAAAAGATAGCCTGGGAAGGCTCATGACCACATTTCCCCCCATTATGCTGTATAGTAAGTTTGACTGCTGCCCTCAGGGATATGGGATTTGGAATCCTTGTCAGCATTGTGGCCAAATGATAACAGCTCTCTGGGTGTATGAAAAGGGTTATTTTTTATTAGTGGCTTGGGTTCTTTTTTTGCATTAGTTTGTTGGTTTCAGGCTGGGATGGGATATGAAGCCAGAGAATAAACTGGCAGAATAATGTTGTTTCTGTCACCAGCTTTCGTGGTTCTCATAGCAAATGGGGAAAGAAGATAGGTCACACTTGTGCACTTTGATTTTCTTTCTTTGCTTCCATACTATATAAGTTATGGGAATCCATCTTCCACCAGCTTCACACTGGGAGGGTGGAGGGTGCACCTGAGCCCAGGAGCTCCACATTTAGCCAGCCATGGGGATAGCTTGGGTAGAATTAGTTGTTATGGGGCTCAGTTTTACCATTGCTTATGAGGGATCAGCAGAGAACAGAGAAATAAACAAACCCCAACCATTTAAAAGCAGCCTAGCACGGTGTAGTGATTTGCGTGTTGTATTAGGATTCTGGAGACCAGGGTTCAAATCCTGGCTTGGATATGTAAACCCTTTGGGTTACCTTGGGCAAATCACAGTCTTTCATCCTCAGAGCATAGCAAAGGCAACTTGCCAAGAAAGAAACTTGAACAAACTTGCCAAGAAAACCCCATGATAGATTCACCATAGGATTGCCAAAAATCGGAAACAAGTTAAAGGCACACAACAACAACCGTTAAAACCACCTGCCCATAAAAGGTCTCTGCACCATCACAAACCTCTCAAAATGTGTTCTGGAGACCCCAAGCTTCATGGAGACACCTCTCAAGGATATGTCAGTAAAAAGAAATCCGAACAAACATCCACAAGGGATGTGAAGAATAATTGCTGTATATCTTACTCTTGATGAGACAGGTTATCTTTCTGTGTTGAGACACCCTGTCAAGAAAACAACAGTCTCTGCAAAACTCATGAGTATTGTGTCAATGCAACACAGCAAGCCTTTTCTCTTTCATCAAGCAAATTCGGCCATTTGTGCAAAATGTCTCTGCACAAAACTTGTCTCTTTCCCTTTTGTGAAGCAAAGCATAACACAACAAGAACAAATGGACAGGCTAAGTGATCAAAAAGATGCCAACAATCCATCCATGGCTTCTAATTTTTAGAAATGCATTAAACAAGGCAACAGCTAGTGCTGTTTGTACAAATATATGTATAATTCATTCAATTAGTAAAAAGCACTTTCTCAAAAGTCTGTATACTTTCCCTATGAATGTACAGAAAATACTCATCACTTGGCAGGCAAAGAAAAGAAGTTTGAAATGTCTTGTTCTTACACAAAATAATAAGATGGTCAAGGATTTGCACCCTTAATTCACATAGGAATGTAAAGCTCCAAGAATGTTGTCCAATGAATACACACGCAGTCGGCCCTTAGTATCGGCTGGGATTTGGTTACAGAACTCCCCATGAATACCAAAATCTTCAGATGTTCAAGTCCCCTTAAATACAATGGAAAGCAAATTGGTATCTCTTATATAAAATGCCAAAATCAAGATTTGTATTTTGGAATTATATATATATATATATATATATATATATATATATATATATATATATAATATTTTTGAGCTGTGGATGCTTGAATGCATGGATAAAAAATCTGTGGATATGGAGGACCAACTGTACAGGTATACATAGTATATTTAAAAACTGAATTCTCAGCCATAGAGAAGGGGGAGCGTGAAATTAGCGTGGTTCATTATTTGCCTTCAGGAGCAACAACTAACCTTTGGAGAGTATAGGGGAGCCATAAAATAAATAAATAAACCTGACTAGGACCACATACAGTCCGTTGGCCAGAAATTGCACATCCCTATGCTTCCCACGATTAGCAAATGTTTCTATGGACACACTGGCTAAACTTTAAAAGGTTCCACTACTCACCTTCCCCATTCTCACATTCAATTTTGACAAATTAAAAATAGGTATATGGTACATGTGGGGAGAAAGTGTGGGGTGTCCCCATGTTTAAGATTAGTAAAACCAAAGAAACGCGAAGCCTTCTCATCTAGCAGTCCAGTGGTTAAGTGTCGGTTCACAATCTCCAAATGCTGCTATTACTGCAGCTGCCAAGCTGGCATTCATTGAAATGCCATAATATAGTATGACTTTTCCCTTTAATGGAATTTTTCTAACCCACTAGTAAGGCGGAAAAGAAAAAAAAAAGAGAGGGAGAGCGAGGAAGGAGAGAGTGAGAGAGAGAGACTCCATTAACCATACTACAAAGGCACCTACTTATTAGTATTTTACAACTGTGGCAAAAACATTTCTTGAATCTAATTATTGGTGACAAATATGAAAATTGAAATCAAAGTTAAATTTTCAGCTACAGTGCCTCATACGGTAGTGGCTCGCCTGCTTCCAAACTATTACATCAACTTATTTATTCTGCCGATAGGCTTCGCACAAGATTGGATATTTTGCTTGCCTCTTCACCCCTATACATTTTGAAGCATTAACTCTGACATATTCTCCACCGCTAGCTGATGGGTTTGCCAGCTGCACACCTTTGATGGAAGAGGGGCTGTAAACAATAAAGGGCTTGGAGAAGCAAGGGGCTTCTTTTTCAGGGCTGGAAATGAACTAATATCCTCATTTTGCATTTCACGGAGTTACAGAATCATGAAGTCAGAAGGGCCCACAAGGGCCAAGACCCAGACCTGAAAGTCCAGTGCCCTGACCTGAAAGAATATACAACTAAAGCACTCCTGAAAAATGCCCATCCAACCTTTGTTTAAAGATCTCCAAAGATGGAGGATCTACCATCCTCCAAGGCTATCTATTCCACTGTCAAACCGTCCTTACAGTAAAAAGTTCTTCCTAATATTTAAATGGAATCTCTTTTCTTGTAAGGCACCCATTTGCTTCATTAGCAGAAATGTTTTCTTTTTTCTTTTTAGATATTTGAGAGCTATCTTTTAAACAATGCTTTTCTCTGGTCTACATCCCTTCTTTACCCTTGGCTGTACTTGCCTCCATTGCTATGATCCTGAGAGCCCATGTGACATAGTGATTTAAGTGTTGGGCTAGGAGTTTGGGAGAGCAGGGTTCGAATCTCATGGAAACCTACAGGGTGACCTTGGGAAAACTATACTCTCTCAGCCTCAGAGGAATGCAAAGGCAAGTGCCCGTGCAACAAATCTTGCTCAGAAAACATTTCGATAGGTTTGCCATAAGTTGTGAATGACTTGAAAGCATGCAATGACAACACTGTGATCTTGCATAAATATTGATGTACAGTATTTGGTTTGGAGGGTGAGGTCAATTTTAGATTCTATTTGTAATGAGGTGACCAGTGTTTTTATATTTGTGTATGTTTTGTGTTCTGTATATGTTTTGTGGAATATATATATATGGAATAACACTATTATCCTATTGCCTCTAATACCCCATGTTGTTGTTGTTGTTGTTGTTGTTGTTGTTGTTATTATTGCTGACTAGCATCACAATATTGCATCTTATATGTTGGGAACATGAATGTTCAAACACAGAAAACATGGGTCATCCCAGCTACATGATTAAATGACAGTAGGGACAAGTGAGGCCAAGGGCCTATGAAGGCCAATGAGAAAAGAAACACTTGCAGACATGAAGCTGCGATGGGAATGAAAAAAACAATAGACAGCATCAAAAATGTGAACATAACTTGGTACAAGTATTGTTTCAATCCAGTTATGATTATCCGCCTTGAAGTTGTTTCTCACTTATGGTTTCCCTAAGGCACACTTATCATGGGGTTTTCTTGGCAAGATTTGTTCAAAGGAGATTTTTTATTGTCTTCTCCTGAGGCTGAGAGTATGTGACTTGCCCAAGGTTGCCCAGTGGCTTTCATGGTCATACTGGGAATCAAACCCTGGTCTCCAGAGTCATAAGCCAACATTCAAACCACTATGCCATGCTGGCTCTTCAGTTACTACACTAAAACCATTTGATGGATATCAGAATCTCTCTCTCTTATTGGGAATCTGAAAAGGCTCTTGTCGACACATTTCCTTTCCCTCCCTCCTCCTATTAAGCACACTATTAAAATCAATCCCTTTTGTCGTCTTGCTTGTGCTTGTGCGGATGTTTAATGGATGTTGAGGGAACTAATGAGTGCTGCTAGAAAATTCATTTCAGATTTGCTATTTATAAAGTGCTCCATGCTCAGGTGGGAAATTATCACAAAGAAGAGGAAAGGGATGACAAAAAGACGAAGAAAAAATATGACCACATGATAAGGTTGGGGTAAGCAGCAGCAGCCACTGATGGGAAGATGGCTGGAATCAGTTAAGATTCTCCCCATTTGGAAGAGCTGCAAGCCAAACCCTGAGTGTGAGCCAACAGTTATTCAAGTCAAGGACAAGCAGAAGATAGAGAAGTCAGTCTGAGAAATAATGGTGAGGAGAGAAATACGGATGTTCCATCTTAATATGGAATGTATGTGCATTATATGCAAGTCTACATACATATTTTAGACTTTAACGCACCCCTAAATGTCACACTAAGAACCAGCAGGATATAGTGGCTTGAGTGTTTCATCAAGACCCTTAGAAACCAGGGTTCAAATCCCCCTCTATCATGGAAATCCATTAGGTGACCTTGGACATGCCCCACTCTCTCAGCCTCAGAGGAAGGCAATGGAAACCCCTTCCCATCAAATCTTGCCAATAAAACCCTGTGATAAGGCCGCCTTAGGGTCAGCACAAGTAGTAAAAAACTTGAAGGCATGCAACAACAGCAACATCCAACAACCACCTTATTGAAATTGAAAGAGGAGAAATTTCAAAACGTACAACTCTTCATGAAGCACCATCTTTGAATGTTGCAAAGTTAACGCTTCATACAGATTGTCTCTGTAATCCATGTTGCAAGGAAGTTTACTGTTTGGAATAAGCTAGGGGGTTACTCTAAATGAACATCCGCCCTTATGAGACAAGCAGCTCTTCCCTCTTCCATTCCTGAATATCTAGGAAAACATATCATTCCTGAATAGCTAGGAAAATGGTTGCTCCACAATTATCTGTTCCTCACCAGCCAATAGTGGGCAGAGACACAGGATGCCACCAGCTCGCTTATTAAGTTCTGTTAGTATGTAGAGAGACCGTGCAGCATCTTTGAGACTAACTGAAAGAAAGAAGTTGGCAACGTGAGCTTTCGTAAACTAAAGCCTACTTCCTCAGATGCAAATAAGATGCTATATGCATCTGAGGAAGTAGATATTAGTCTACAAAAGCTCATGCTGCCATCTTTTTTCTTTCAGTTAGCCTCGAATGTGCTACAAGATCTCTCTACATACTAACAGATGACAAAATTCCCAGTTTTGCCACAGTGCTGGCTCTTTCCTTAGGAGGAGGCCACCATAGTGACAAAGAGGGACAAGTACATCCCTCCAGACACACCCCTCCATGCTTTGCCAAGGAGAAGGGCAACTGCATCTCTCCCTCCTCAGGAAAAGGCCACCATTGTGGCAAAGAAGAAGGGTGAGCACACTCCTCCTGGGTTTGCCACAATGTTGGCTCCAGTCTCAGGAGGAGGCTGCTACCGCAGGAAACAAAAAGGATGAGTGTGCCCTTTTGGCCACCAATGCTACAGAAGCCCTGTGGTACCAGTGCCTTAGTGGGCTCATGGCCTTGTTATTCAAGCCTACTAAATCTATTATCTTAATATATATGCACAGAGAAACTAAGGCAGCAACATGATTTCTCCAATTCTTTGTGAAGCAGGAGAACTCCAAGATAGTAACAACAGCTCTGGTGAAACAGGAGAAATCCAAATTCTTCCTCCTCTTGGGGAGAATGATACAACTCACAAAGCAGTGAGCTTCTTCTATAAAATGCTATGATTCCAGAAGTATTACCTTTCCCTAAGCAGAGAACTGTATTGTGGACTTTATAGACCTTTGGCCCCACAAAAGCCACTCTTCATTTTTCCTTCCTTTTTGTAGCTTCTCTTGCAAACCATCTTGCTATGATTTTTGGATTAACCACAAATCTCTCTTGATTACATAGTTACCATCGAAAACAGACAACCTGTTTGCCGAAGTTTGATTACTGAGTCCCCAGGGAGTCCTCTGAATTGTAATAGAGCCAGAACCAGTACAGCTGGACTTGCATATACACAGTGTCATTGAGCTGCTATTATGTTGCCTGAGAAGTTGCTTTGCCATTTGATTTCTCAATAATAGGCTTCATATGAAGCCCTTAAGCTCCTGAAAGCAATCCGAAAACTGCTTTTCCCTTCCATTTACATAAACACAAGTGGATCAGAAGGAATAATCATCGTTTATGCATTATTTGGGGGCTTTGGAGCTGGCTGCTAATGCAGTGTCAGCGTTTGAAGCCTTGAAAATTGTACAATAGGAAAATGTTGACATGCAAGAAAAGCTGTGTTAAAGTAAACAATAAATAATACAATATCTAATGCAGTATTCAATGACAAGTCGCCTTGGCTCACTGAATTCAGCAGGCACTAACAAATCAGGTTCACAGTCTGCGTCGTGCCTAAGTAGACCTCATTAGAAGTGATGTCATTCAAATCCAAGTTGTTCCGGTGCCAAACCACAACAAGGTTATCCTACAGTTTGGCCAATAATGGAATAGCTGGTTGGAAATGCCAGAAGTAGAGCTATTTTTCAACCCACACTGTGGAGTGGTACTGCCTAGGACATCTTCCATACCAAGTGCTGATGGGAATTGCAGTCCAAAAGTATTGAGAGAACTACATGAGTCTCATTTTTGCTCTATAACTACCACCTGCAGGCTCATCCATCGGAAGCGTAATGGCCAGCAATGCCAAAACATTTAGAGCCACCCTTTATCTTTTCTAGACTCTATGACACTTAACACAGCATGCATGCCTCTCTGCATGGCATCAGAAGATGTACGGGAAAAGAGACATCTTTCACTGAAAGACAGCCCCTCCAACCTTCCATAAAGGAATACCTGTTTTCTTTACTCTTGTTCAAGGAGCCATTTGGGGCCTTTGCGACATCAGCAACCATTACTCCAGTCCCCACCTTCATCTTATACCCATTTGCATGCCTAGCAACCAACCCACTTCATGCAAAAGGGGGCAAGAGTGTCATGTTTAATAGGCAAAGAAGCAAAAGCGGCGAGGGGGGGAATGAGAAAAAGAGAATGGATAAAGGTTCATGGTAGTGAGCAATAATAAGCATTGTAGGTACTCTCTGAAAACATCACACACACACACACACACACAAGTTCGAGGCTCAAGGAAGCATAGATATTCTGCAGGGTCTGAAGAAAAACAAAATGACATTATACAATGACTCACCCGTATCTCAGCCACATATCCCAACACATTCACACTATTCACTGGCATTTTGTTGGCTAAATTAATTGCATGCACCTCCAGTTATGGCAGACAGAGTTGACTTCAAGAAAATGGCAGTAACCCACCCAACCTCTTTAACCCCCCCCCCCAAATATCTTGTAGCATCAGACCTTTTGATTCAGCAGCAATGCATTTAGCTTTCATGTTCTGTTGTAGAATAGAATAATAAAACCCTAGAGTTGAAATATAGATCTCAAGGGTCATCCAGTCCAACCCCCTGCCATGCAGGAACTCACTATCAAAGAACCACCGACAGTTGGCCATCCAGCCTCTGTTTAAAAACGTCCAAAGAAGGAGACTCCACCACATACCGAGGGAGTGTATTCCACTGTCCAACACCTCTTACTGTCAGAAAGTTCTTCCTAAAGTTGAGGTGTAACATCTTTTCCTGTAGTTTGCATTCATTGCTCCATGTCACCGTCTCTGGAGCAGCAGAAAACAAGCTTATTCTATCCTCAATGTGACATCCCTGTAAATATTTAAAGAGGGATGTCATGCCACCATTTAACCTTCCCTTCTCCATGTTAAATATACCTAGCTCTCCCAGTTGCTCCTCAGAGAGCATGGTTTCCAGAACCTTCATCATGCAGCTTTTTTTTTAATGGCTCTGCTCTCATTTCCAAACAACAAACACTAAGATACTTTCATATCACTATCTTTGGAGCTGAAGCAAGGGAAAACTCCTCTCCCCCCCCTCTTTCTTTCTCTCTCTCTCTCTATATATATATATAGGAAAAACTTCCAGAATCAGCTGGGGCTCTGGGAAGTGGAAGTCCAAGAAATCATCATGCCTGGGTCCCAGTAGCTGGTGAGAGCCCCTCTCCCCATGTTCAAACTGCCACTGTTGTGTTCTTTGATTGAAAGAAAAGCAGTAAGACACACCTCCATCATCTCTGCACCCCAGCAGGTGATAAGAGCCCCTTTTTCCATGTTCCAACAGCCACTGCACTGGCCTTTTGGGGAGAAAAAAAAGTAGCAAAACACATACTTTCCATAATGCCTGGACCCTAGCAGCTATTGAGAGCACCTTCCTCCATTACAGCTGTCATTGCGATGGCTTTTGTGGGAGAAGGAGAGCAACCAGAACTGCTGGACTTAATTCCCACCCCATCATCCTCTTTTTTTTCTTAAGTGTTGTGTTTTATTTAGATTGATGAACTGTCAACTGCTTGATGAACTGTCAAATTAATTAATTGTAAGCTGCTCTGAAAGAACTCTGTAGTTGAAAGGTTGAGTATAAATACTCTAAAGAAAGAAGGGAGGAAGGAGAGAGAGAGAGAATGAGTTGTTCATGATTTTCAGGATCAAGACTTTGGCTTCCAGACATAGCTGCTGTGAAGAGCTTTCCTTTCTCCCTTACTTGCCCACTAGTTCTTTCTTTACAGCTTCAGCCTTGCTTATAATTTCTTCACACTTATCAGGCTATGCATGCAGGTGAAGGTGATGGGAAGGAAGCCAAGAACCAATGGCTGCCTCATGTGTGAATAGTCAATAGGTGAAAGACGGAGGAAAAACCTATGGTCAAAGGGCCAATTAATTTACAAGTGTTTTCAGCACTGGACACATTTAACTGTAAAAGCATCAAAAATCCAGGATATCCTTTCTTGGCAGGAGATGAGAGTGGTGGAGGTATCAGCTCTGATTTATTATTAAGAAAGAGCAAGGTATATAGTTTAGAAAGCAGAAAGAAGAGGAAGGAGATACTGCATTGCTCATCTGCCCTGCTGTTAGAGCCACAGCTTTGCAGTAATGCTAGCATAAGGTACTAGGAGAGCTGTGCCAAAAAAAATTCCTCTGCATTATTTTCAACTTTTCACATTCAGTTTCAAATACAAGCAACTGCTTTCAAAGGCTTGTCAAAGGAGGAGATAATTTAAATGAAATGCTCATATGCGGGCATGGGCTTCACTTCTTTTGTGCTTATATTAGTTTCAAGGTGGCCAAGGATATATATTTGTGTGTGTGTTAGGTTTATCAATGTAAAATCATTTATTTAGATGTCTGCTGCCACTCCACACTTTTCTTAAAGCCTGGGGAAAGACTCCATGAAGCAACTATACTCCCATGGAGCGGCTTTAGATGGGGAGGCATGGGCAGATGAGAAGATTGAGGAGAGCAAGAGCTGTCTAATACAAACCCTTAACCTCCACTTATTGATAACATTAAACATAGCACCAAAAGAAATGAATATGTACCCTAAGAATGAAGTGTGGGGAGAACAATCTTTTCCAGAAACTGGAGGACATGGCTTTGCTCAATTCTATCCAAAGTGGCAAAATTAGGAAAGCCAGATCTGAATTTGGTGCCCCACCTAATTTTTTCTCACCTGAACTAACAAGAATTCCATTCACCTTCAGAGCCTGCCCTTTTCCAAACTTTGCAGTGGAGTTTGCCACTCCAAAAATGCATTTAAAAGGCATATGCTAGAGGAGATAACATTAAAAATGCATGCTATTAGGGAAATTGCTTACAAACGGTGTGCTTATTAGGCAAAATTATGTATAAGTAGGTATAAACCAGGCATAGACAGCTCTGCCTTTTAATTTCTCACTACTCATGACAGAAAAGTGTGTCACAGAAAGAGAATTCATTTGTCAAATTTTTCACCCCAGCTTTCTCCGCAAGAGAGTTGAAGGCAGCCTGGAAGGTTTCCTACTCAATTTTCTAAGTGTGAAAATCTTGTAAGGGTAGGATAGGGCTGAAAGAAGGCAACTGGCTTGAGGTCACACAATGGGTTTGATGGTGAAGGGGCATTTAAGCCTGGCACATGCCAGTTATAATCCAAAACTATAACCTCGGGAAAGGCAACCTGGTGCTCGCCACAGATTTAGGAATATCATTTCCATAATCCATCACCTCTGGCTATGCCTTCCCAGACATGGGATAGGACTTTCCATCTGTCTCATCAGCATTTTCGGTACAGTAAGTGGAGACTTGATGGCTGATCCCACACAGTGGAACTCCCTTCCATTGAAGACTAAGTGGGCCACCTTTTTTCATCTCTTTCCATCCGGTGGCAAAGACTGTTTTATTTAAACAGGCCTTCATGCTCTAATTGAGCATCACAGAAGAGTCATTTAATAAGGTGGCATAGTGGTTTGAACATTGGACCATGATTCTGGAGACCAACGTTTGATTTCCTGTTCGGCCATGAAACCTACTGAGTGACCGTGGGCAAGTCACATACTCTCAGCCTCTGAGGAAGGCAATGGCAAACCTTTTCTGAATAAATCTTGCAAAGAAACCCCATGGTACATTTACTTAAGGGTCACCAGAAGTCTGAAATGACGTGAAGGCACCCAACACACACACACACGCATTGTACCTTCCTCTTTTGTTTTATATATACAGTATATTTTGTTCTAATTCTACACTGAAAGCCATCTCAATTTCTATGGCTGCATCTGCATTGCAGACACAATGCAGTTTGACACAGCTTTAACTGCCATGGCTCAATGCGATGGAAGCCTGGGATCCACAGTTTTGTGAAATCTATAGCATGCTCTCCCAGAGAGCTCTGGTGCCACAGCAAACTAGAAATCTCAGAATCTCTAGCATGGAGCCACAGCAGTTAAAGTGGTGTCAAACTACATTATTTCTGCAGTGCAGATTCAGAAAGGAGGGATGTTAAGTAAAAGATAAAGGTTTCCCCTTTGACGTGATTGTCAAGTCATATCCAACTGTAAGGGACAGTACTCATCAACATTGCTAAGCCGAGGGAGCCAGCACTGGCAAAGATGACTCTGTGGTCATGTGGCCAGAATGAATAAATGCCTGGGCACATGAAACACTGTCACCTTCCCACCAAAGTGGTACCTATTTATCTACTTGCACTTTTACATGCTTTCTGCCAAGTTAACAGAAGCTGGGACTAGTGATGACATCTGTCATGCAGCACTTGGGGCTCGAACTGATATTAAGCACCAGTAAATATATAATCAAATAAATAAGCAAACCAGAAAGTGGGATTGGCTGTATGAAGTTGTAGGCCAAACATTTTAAGGTCCCACAGTGACCCATTGCAGCTCTGATCACTGCTCCACCCTAACTTTCAAATGGTGGAGCGAATAGTATATGCATCCAATGGGACAATTTAAGTTTTTCCTCAATCTTCAGTAGCTTCCTGATATACTAGTATGACATATCATGAGATGGCATGACTCATTGGAAACGGCAATAATGCTTGCTAAAGTGGAAGGCTGTAGGAAAAGAGGAAGCCCATACTGCAGGTGGATTGACTCAATCAGGAAAGTCTTGAGTTTGAAGACCTGAACAGAGCTGTTGATGATCAGGACTCTTGGAGATCACCCATTCATAAGATCACCATACATCAAAGTCAACTTGATGGCAAATAACAAAACAATAAGCAGCCCAGCAAGTCACATGTACCCTAGAAGAGATGAACTGGGGCCACCATACACTGTCAGGAGCCTGGGTACTCAAGATATCCATTGGAATTGATCTAATCTCATTGTATCTTCTCCCTACCACTACCAAAAACAGTTGTAAACAGAAGCTACTGCTCCATCTGTTACCTGGGGCAGACATTGTTTGACTATAGCTCCTGGCATTCCCAGAAATTGCTGGCTAGGGATTCTGAGAGTTACCATCTAATAACATCCAGAGAAATGCATTTTTCCCACCCCTGTTTCACACAGGACTCTTGGGAACCTGGACATGAGGTTGATCCATTTTCACTCTCTCTCACAGCTCTTTAAAGGAAAATCAGCATGGAGTGTAGGAAACCTTGCCAATATGACCTAGTTCTGTCAAGTCATCATTCCCACCCCCTGCCCTCAAAATAGTGAGGGAAAGTTTGGGGAAAGTTTGGGCAAAGTTTTTTTAAGAAATGAAACTGCCATAAGGGTGGAAAGTGGGCACAGCCCCAGCAAAGAGCACTTGATTCGCCAAGAATCAAAAGCACCAGCCAAAAGCCTGGAACTTCAGGAGCAGAAGTGAGAGGAGATGCCAAGATATTAAAGAGATGAAAAGCCTGCATAGAAGGAGAAGTCAAATAAATATTTCAATCAGGGTAGGCTCTCTTCGAAGGGAGCTTCTACGGTCAAGCAGCACCATGGAGAACCAAAAGCTTAGCTGCAACCCAATTAAATGTAGGAGGTTTTAGTTTTCACAAGCAAAAGTAAGAGTATCTTGGTGTTTCTTGCAAATCATTGTGCACATTGGTGCAAGTACTGTATGGATGTTGTTTATGCAGAAGGAGAAAGCCAAAGTGTGTTGGTTTAAATGGAATTTATCATCTGATCTTCTCAATATAATCTACTGCATGTGGATATTGCAGCCCTAAATTGTTGACCTGTTTAACAGATTCCAGCCCATGCTCCTTATCTTTGAAATCATAAAGAGTTGAAGCTCACTCTTTAAAAAAGAAAGGAAGGAAGGAAGGAAGGAAGGAAGGAAGGAAGGAAGGAAAGAAAGAAAGAAAGAAAGAAAGAAAGAAAGTGAAGGCAAGTATTTGGAAACCACTAAATTGCCCACCTCAGACTGGTTTCTGCATTTTTCTTGTGATCATAAAGACTACACATACATGCACAAACACACCATTATACAGTTGGCCTTCCTTATTCACCAACTTTTTATCCATGGATTCAGGCATCTATGGCTTGAAAATATTTTAAAAAGTATAAATATCAAATAGCCAAGCTCGATTTTGCCATTTTATGTAAAGGACACCATTTTGCTATGCCATTTTATGTAAGGGACACCATTAAATCCTATTGTATTTAATGGGACTTGAGCAACCATGGCTTTTGTTATCCACAGGGTTTCCTGGAACCAAACCCCCAGCAGATAACAAGGACCCATTGCATATGCCTCACTACAGCACCCTTCACAGGAATGAAAAGACATACAGCAGCCTGAACTGTAGACCATTTTAACCTTTGTCCAGTGGTTGTCCAGGGACTACCACTTTGAATAGCACTGGGATAGGTTTAGAATTGTTGTTTTGTGCCTTCAAGTCATTTCCAACTCATGGCAACCCTAAGGTGAACCTATCACTGGGTTTTCTTGGCAAGACTTGTCTCAGCTTAGGCATGTAAAGCTGCTGGGTGACCTTACGCAAGTCACACATTCTCAGTCTCAAGTAATGGCAATGGCAAACTGCCTCTGAAGAAACTTGCCATGATAGGTTCACCTTAGGGCTACCACAAGTCAAAAATCCCAGTGCTATTCAAAGTGGCAGTCCCTGGACAACTACTAGTCTCTTAGCCTTTGGCTTCTGGTCCCTGGGATATTTTGGCTTTGGCCAAAGCTTGCAGGAAAGAAGGAAACAGTTGTAGTCAATGGATACAAATATGATGCTAATCCATGGCATTTGGGGCAGAGGGAAAATCCTGCTTGCCCCACCCATCAGACAACTTAAGAAGATCTGCCTTATCCAATAGAACTGGTTTCTTGTGATGCATAACATCAGGTTGGTAGTGGACTGCCTTGTATATGTATACACAATAACTGGGATGTCTAGGATTGTAAACATCAGTTATTACTATTATTATTTATTAGACACTGATCGGTGGCTGCCAAGATGAATGATAATGATTTTATTGAACCAGGCAGTAAACATTGACCCCAGTGAAGTCAAGGATATTATTATTTGCTCCAAGGAACAATAATTCTTGATATTAGCAGGAAAAAAATTCAATATGTTTGTTTAAATACACGTCCATCAGTCCCATCATCCACACAACGGGAGGAGAATGCCAAAGCTGTTTCTTTTATTCTCTTTCTCTCTCACTGTTATTCAAGACAATGGTTTTAACACAAATAGTCGCCCCATGCTGGGGGAAATAGGACTGAACTGCAACAATGATCTGTTCCTTAAAAACTGTCTTCTGTAAGAGATGTAACTTGGCAAGGCTGTGTCATTCAACTCCTCTGCAGTCCCCCCCCCCAACGTGTAAAGTCTCATGCACAAACATGATTGCCTGTTTGGAAAACACTTTTGCATGTCTTTTGACAGTTCTCTCTTTACAGTCTACATAAACAAGCGGTAGCTGTAATCAGGCCATCTTCATCTCAGCAAGGGCCAGTGCAACAAAGCAATTCAGCTGTGAACCACAGTACTCCCTGCTCAGCTCTCACTTTGTCCATGCACAGAAACCAAATGGTGTCTTTTTAACAGTGTTCTGTTGATCAGCCTTAAGTCACATCCCCCTTCAATCTCAAAGAGTGTGCTGTAATGAACATAGTGTCTAAGACCATACAGTCTGAGATCCCAACCTTCGTGTAAACATGATATTCACAAGGGGTTGCTATGTGTCTGCCTCGTCTCGCTGACAGGGTTGTTGTGGTGGCTAAAGAAGAGAGACTGGGCTGCTTGGAGGAAAGGCTACATTTGCAAAGAAAACACAATAATTTGTTAGAGAAGAGGCTGAAATAGCCTGTTTTCCACAGCTATCAAGAGACTATCAACAACACCTACATCAAAAACTCAGACTGTAAAAGTCTACATTGGTATTCTAAGGAGTTCTGATATTCCTTGGAGGTTGAGCATAGATTTTGGGATGGAAGGAGCTGGACAACTATTTCTCTGCTATTACTGTTTCCCAGAATGGTCAGCCACAAGACTATACTAGGTGTGTTTTTACACTGCCTTTAAACTGATACAGTGTTAGCAACAGACCTCTGTGTTGCCCTCAGTGAACTGACTGGGTATCTTACAACATTGGTACTTTACGATTGACAGGGATTCTGTGCCAAACAAGGAAGAGTGCAATGGGTACACCAGTATGAAGGCCTCTGCCCTGAGGCAAATACCAAGTAGTATTCCACATGGAGCACCTCTAAACCAAGGGTAGGAATTATGTGGCCCTTCAGATGTTTCTGGACTATGCCCATCAGCCCTAGCGGGCACACCCCATAACAAAGGATGATGGGGTTGTAGTTCCAAAAGTTCGGTATTCCCATCTCAGATCTACGCTGACTCAGAAATAAGACATCATGCCAATAAAAAACCAAGCATAGATCAACAGCTTGTAACTCAAGCTGCACTAGGGGTTTATTAAACCCCAAGCTGAGAAGGAACAGCCTAAATCTAGAAAGCATGCTGGGAAGGGAAAGATGAAACTCCAACTCAATCCACATGTGTAAATAAACAGGACTGGGCCTTAAGTTAAAAGCCTTGAAAACCAACACTCACATTCTTGACCTCATGTACTTTCACCTTAGTATTCATCAGGGCACTTTGATTTTGTTCTTTCTAACCCTGCCAACCAGCAGTTTTGCTTATCCTGCAGCTTGTTCTACCCTCAGTAAGAGGGCCACACCTGGTCCAAGGTACTTTATTACTTGCCATGCACACATATTTTTTTAAATATAACAATTTAATTTCCTGTGCAGTGATGGCAGCCAGACTTGGACATGTGAGATCATCACTCTGAGGCCTGAATCCTAGTGGTACTTCCACCGAACCCAAGTCAACACCAGTACAAATCTCACTGATTCAATGGGCCTACTGTAGTTGGAATATCACTAGGATTCATGTTTGAGGATGAAGCTTCACTCTACATAAACCTACCACACGATTAATTTGTTGACAACGTGGCATAGGGATCTGAGTGTTGGACTATGACTTTGGAGACCAGGGCTCAAATCCTGGCTCAGTCATGAAGCCCACTGGGTAGCCTTAGGCAAGTCACATATTCTCAGCCTCACAGGATGGCAATGACAAACCCCTTCTGAACAAATCTTGCCAAGAAAACCCCATGATAGGTTCATCTAAGGATCACCATAAGTTAGAAGTGGCTTGAAAGCACACAACAACTGTGCTCAAGGCCCAAGGTCTGTATGTAACTCCTGAACATCACTTTAGCACCTATGAAGCCCATCAACAGTCCCTAAAATCTCCCGTTTACTTTTTGAGGGTTGCTATAAAACAGCAGCAAAAAAAGCAGAAACTGTGCACTTAAATGGCAACTTATCCCTGCAAAGAAGAGACCTGTTATGCCCACAAAACCACTGGAAACAGCAAGCAGAAGTGGCCTCATGTCACTTTCAGTGCACTACAATGCACCTGCGTGGCTTGTCTTCGGCAAAGGGGCAGATGTACAGATAAAATGGTCCCCTAACCCTCACAGAGCTACCACCCAAGCCTGTTGTAGTCGGAAATCACGAAAACAGCAAACACTGGATGATACAGTATTTGATTGGTAGAGAAAGGAAAAAATAAATCCAGGACAATCTACAAGCATTGCTAATTCATAACCATTTTGGAAACTTCTAGATTTTGTCAGTGTGGTAACAGTTTGCTATTATTCATGATGAAGTTTTCTTTTTTGGGGGGGGGGGGAGTGAGAGAGAGAGGAGAGCTGTCTGCATTTGAGTCGATGCCACAATCTGAGCCAGAAATCTCTTGACAGGGTGTAAAGCTATGTCACTTGTCTGGTGGGTAGAGGAGCAGAAGGGTAGTGGGGTGGAATTTGGAAGGTGCAATCTGCTCTCTTTTGCTGTCCTCATGGGCTTTGTGCCTGCAAAGGAAGTTGCTTGTTCAAATTCAGCTGCTGAAAGATACTGAAAATCTGTGACCAAAAAAAAAGAGAGGGGGGAGGAGTGAATTGAGCCTGCTGTGTCATTTCTAAATTGCCAAGCACGCTACATGAGGCACCAACAGCAGCAGACACACTCTCGGCTTCCTTCTTCTTCTTCGTCTTTGTCTTCATCTTCATTTTTTTTTCTTTCAGAAGACTCTCTTTATGCTAGCAGACAGAGAGGAGGGAGATTACCAGAAGCAGTAAATGAGATACCAGGCAGAGGAACAAAAGGCTATAGCCAAACAAAACTGATCAGAAAGCATTAAAAAGGAACAAATCCTCCTAAGAGGAAGCGATACCATGGCTCGAAAGAGAATACAAAAATAGCAACCCTTGCTCTCCACGTGGGAGCCAGGGCAGGAACCAGGAAGGTGAGTGCTGAAGGAACAACTCCTCTTCTTGTCTGTTCCATCCAGTCTTGGGTCCAGAAGCATTCCTTCATCAACAGCAGTTCACTGGTGAGGCCAAGACCCCCATTCCCCCCTTGCATTTCCACTACTAATCACCTAGCTGTCTATGGGAATATCTATGCATGTGCCTCACCTGCCTCAAAAGGGAGTGGTACCCATCTGCTGCTGGCACTCTAACCTTCTTCTAGAAGCAGGCGGGGGAAAGTGCAAGAAACAGAAGCCCGAGTTAAAGCAAGGAGACAGAATGTACAGCTTAAAACCAGAGGGAGGAGGGGGAAGAGATGAGAGAATGAAGGCAATGGCTAAGAACGTGGATTGCTTCCCAAACAGGCCAGCTGGATCGATGTAGTAAGGCTGGGTTTATTGCAAAGCACAGCAAAGGCTACCTAGTGTGATGGATGCAATGTTTTGGCAGGGCAGCACCCTTTCTCTGTTAGGAGCAACCATCCCTCATCCCTGATAAATAACCCACTCAAGAGGTTTTTCTATATAACAGACAATGGTCCATTTTTAAGCTTCCACTTAAAGCTTGCAATCATATCATTGCTTCTCGTTGTCTTCTTTGCACACTCTTCCTCTGGCTGCCCTGTTCACAGCCTTAATGACTCTTCTGCATCCTTCCATTAGTCACCTACCTTCTTGGTTCTCTGACTCTTAATGGCCTTTCCTTCTGGGACTTCCTGGCAACCAAACTGAGAACTTTCCCCACGCTCCCAGGGTCAGAACGGCAACCACAGAATAACCCTGCTTTTCTAACATCTGCATAGCCAGCAAGCAGTGGAAGTTTCACTGCCACAACCACAACACAGTATACAGTTGTCCCTCCATACTCGCTAGGGTTAGGGGAACAAGACCCCCGTGAATATGGAAAAACCGCAAATAACAAAAACACTGTTTTTACCTGAGAGGACACCTCTCTAGGAATATCTAGGTCCTCCAGTGAAACTCTGTGGTCAGTGTCCAACATACACTGACCACAGAATGGCACTGGAGTAGCTACAAATGGTCTTTCAGTGCAACTTTTAGTTAAAGTCGACCTGGAGTTGCACTGGAGGACCTTGACAGTCCTAGAGAGAATATATTAATCAAATCCATGAATAATCAAATTCGCAAATATCAAAGCCGCAAATATGGAGGGATGACTGTAAATTATACAAACCATGAAGCACCCAACAGGGGAAAGGGAGGAATAGTTAGGAAGTAGAACAGTGATTCCCAAACTCTGGCCTTCCAGATGTTTTGGATGTCAACTCCCAGAATCCCAGACCATTGGCCAGGGTGGCTGAGGCTTCTGGGAACTGAAGTACAAACACCTGGAGCTCCAGAGTGTGGGAATCAATGAAGTAGAGGAATGAAAAGTTTCCAATACTAGATCCAACCTTTATCTTTACCTTTTAGCGGGATGAAAAGTTTCCAGTACTAGATGCAAACGTAGTTGAACACATATATTATAATATCCTGCAAATACAGGGATTTGATTCTGTTATGCTTCATTACAGCCCAACAGGTAGCTTATCTGCACTTCTTAGCCAAGACTGACATTTTAAAAAGCCTCGTTGCTGTGCAGATTTAAGTTTGGCAAAATACAGTTTCATCAAATATTTGCTTAGAAGTTCACCTTTGTAGTATTCAGATAATTTGCTAATCCAGATGGCCCATGTCTGGTTGTTTCATTCCACAGACTTTCAAAATATGAAATTCTTCTCTGAATGGATTAAGAGGACATGAAAACAGCAAAGTATGTGTACTGGTACTATTCCATGAGCTAACCAAATGGAACAGCACTGTTCAGCACAAACCAAATCAAGATACAGCCAGACTTTGCAAGATGTGAAATGTAAGCCTGAAGGCCAACTGTATTAGTAAAGAGGTGAGTAAGTAGCAGGATGTTAACTGGTTCATCTTTAATTAATCAGGTCCTGTCTGTTAGACGTTGCAACTATGACCTGATCATGTCAGACATGAGACCTATTTAACCCAACCTGAACCACTCATTTTAAAATTATGTTAGAAAGAAACATCAGAAGCTCCTTTTACAAGATTGGACCATTCATCCATCTAGCTCATTACTGTTCTGCATCTGCCATTCCTTTTCTTCACTTAGCCAGTTATGTTGTTGTTAACTATCATCAAGTCAACTTTGACTTATGTCAACCCCATGACCTTCAAGTCGCCCTATCATCAACAGCTCTACTGAGGTCCTGCAGACTCAGGACCATGGCCTTCCTGATAGAGCCATTCCATCTGGAAGTCAGTCTACATTGCCAAGCATTATTTTCTTTTCTAGTAAGGCATGTTGTCTCATATGTCCAAAATATAACAGCCTCAGTTTCATAGAAACATAGAGTTGGAAGAGACCACAAGGGCCATCCAGTGCAACCCCCTGCCATGCAGGAACTCTTAATCAAAGCATACCTGACAGATGGCCATCCAGTCTCTGTTTAAAAACCTCCAAGGAAGGAGACTCCACTACACTCTGAGGAAGTGTGTTCCACTGTCAAACAGCCCTTCCTATCAGGAGGTTCCTCCAAATGTTTAGGTGGAATCGACATCTTGACTTCTAGGGAGAGTTCAGATTTGATTTGCTCTAGGACCCATTTGCCTTTTAGCAGTTCATGGTATCCACAGAACTCTTCTCCAGCACCATATTTCAAATTGATATGCCAGGGACTAAACCCAGGACATTCTCCATAGAAAGCATGTATTCTGCTGTTGAGCTGTACCTTTTCAAGGCAATTCTAGGATCCTAAAAAGCTTACCAAGGGGTCACTTCAATTAAACTTATTTTGCCCACCCTCCTTTGTATGCTGTGCAGCTCTAGGCAAAAAGGAGGTCTTGCGTTTTCTGGAAGCACTTCCCTTATTCTGACAATGCATCCTTAAAATAGTACAAATCCTGTCACAATGCACAAGGTAGCTATCTGGTGGGTGGCTGGGGAACACTCTCACAGAGGAAGGAGCATGTCATCATCTTCTTTTCACTTCATACCATTCCAAAAGTATCTAGGAAAGAGGAGTCAATGGGAACCACTTCCATGTTTGGGAAATCATTTGAAGTGCCAATATATATGTATCCCTACTAATGCTATATTAAAGGCTAAGGAGCTACCGGTTTCTGGATTGCAGCACTTGAGGATGGACATACCCTTGAGAACATTCACTCATGAAAAACTGGTAAGAGAAGTTTAATGTAGCTCTTCCCCTTCTCCTCTGTAGGGTGGCTTTCTACATATAGTGAGCTTTCAGAATGTGAATGAGCTTTCTGATATATGATGGTTGTTTGAGGCAGTCCTTCCCAGACATCTACTAACCATTGAGAAAGAAGTGACCTTGAGTTACTAGGCTGAAGAACTCTTCCTCCACAACCACCACCACCATCCATACAAATAAAGATGAAAGATGTATCTTGCCTAACTGTACTTTAGGTGTAATATTAGTACTGACTCACCAAGCCATAACTGCCCAAAGCCACATTCAAACCCAGTGGAAGAAACTACATGCCTAATAAGTGAACAAGAGAAGGAAAGGCCAGAGAATCTCTGTGAGGGGGTGGCTTAGACACTTAGCAACAACAAACTCTCGCATTGCCATGAAGCGCATCTTGGAGAGAAACCAAAGCCACACAAGCAGAGCCAGAAGGATGCAGGGAGGAGGGAGAGGGAAAGGAGGGCTGGAATCCTCTTGGGAATCCCAACTACATCAGACCCTTGGAGTCAACACTAAGGTAAACCCTGGGGACCCAATGGATCTACTCTGGCTACAAGCCTCGCTAGGTTCGTCTTAAAGGAGCAAGGAGACACCTCTGGCATGGCTCTGGCTGGCAACCCAACATGCCCAGAAGTTTGTCCCCTGTTCCCATGAGACCCTTCACGTGTACAAATACACACACACACACACACACACCAGTCCCCTCCACCTAGGGAATTATATGGCATATACATCGAGAAAAGAATGGGCAGTAGCTGCTGGACTTGATCCCCTTCCTCACTACCATTCCCTTCTTTTGTGTCATGTCTTTTTTTTTATTGCATTTTTTTTACAAACTGTCCAGTTAACCATTTAGTAAGCCACTCTGAGAGCACTGCTGAAGAACGGGGTATAAATAAGATAGATAGATAGACAGATAGATAGATTATAGATAGATAGAGGTAAAGGTTTCCCCTTGACATGAATGTCTAGTCGTAACCCACTGTAGAGATAGATAGATAGATGATAGATAGATAGATAGATAGATAGATAGATAGATAGATAGATGTTTCCCCTTGACATGAATGTCTAGTTGTACCACACTATAGATGGATGGATAGATAGATAGATAGATAGATAGATAGATAGATAGATAGATAGATAGATAGATAGATAGATAGAT
>NC_056527.1:140410544-140448234 GCF_019175285.1 Sceloporus undulatus
AGATAGATAGATTTCTATACTGGAGTTTGCAAAGGCAGAGATTCCGAAGAAAGTCTTGTTGGGATGGAGGAGGGGTTAAACTTGGTTATTCTCAGCCACGATCTCCCCCCACCCCTAGAAAGGGCAGAAGTTTGTGCAGGGCAGTTTTCTTCCTCTTCTTCCCCTCCATCGCCCTCAAATCTGCCCCAGCGTCGCAACTGAGACCCTATACTCATCCATTTTCTCCAACGCCTTCTTTGCCCCCCTCTTTTTCTCGCTTTGCCAGGGATTTATTAGAAAGTTAGGTGGTGGGGATGGGAGGTGGGGGGGGGGAGGAAGGAAAGAACCACCCTCCCACTCCGGAGCCAGACTTTTCAACCGTCCAAAAGCCAATCAATCAATCAATCAATCAATCAATCAATTTATTGGAAAGTTAAGTAGTAGGGTAGGGAAAGGGAGAGCGAAAAGGGAGGCTGAAGAACCCCCCTCCCATTCCGAAGCCAGACTCTTCATCAAGCCTCTAGAGCCAATCAATCTATTGATCAATGATCGATCAAGTCACTGATGTATTGGAAAGTTGTGGTGGAGAGTGGGAGCGTGGGGGGGGAAGGAGGGGGGAAAGGGAGGTTAAAGAACCATCCTCTCACTCTGAAGCCAGACTCCTCAAGCCTCCAAAGCTGATCAATCTATTGATCAGTCTATTGATCAGGTCATCAATCTATCTGGAAACTTGGATGAAGGGGTTGGGAGAGTGGGGGGGAGAAGGGATGTTAAAGAACCACCCTCCCATTATGAAAACAGACTTCTGAAACCAATCCATCCATCTATCCATCTATCAATACATTGGAAAGTTAGATGGCGGGATTGGCAAAGTGGGCGAGATAAAGGGAGGCTGAAGAACCCCCTTCCCACTCCGGAGCCAGATTCCTCAAACAGCCAAAAGCCAATCAATCTATCAATCAATTATCAATCAATCCATCGATGTATTGGAAAGTTGGGTGGTGGGGTTGGGAGAGCAGGGAGGAAAGGGAGGTTAAAAGAACCATCCTCTCACTCCGAAGCCAGACTTTTCAAGCCGCTAAAGCCAATCCATCAATCGATCCATCCACTGATTTATTGGAAAGTTAAGTGGTAAAGCAAAGGGAGTCTGAAGAACCCCCCTCCCACTCCGAAGCCAGGCTCTTCATCAAGCCTCCACAGCCACTCAATCAATCTATTGATCAATCCATCAATGTATTGGAAAGTTAAGAGGTAGAGTAGGGAGAGAGAAGCGAGGCTGGAGAACCCTCCTCCCACTTCGAAGCCAGACTCCTGGAGCTGCCAGTGCCAATCAACCCATAAGTCAATCATTTGATCCTCCATCTATTGAAAACCAGCCACTTAAGCTCTCGAGTCCCCCAAATTCCGCACCCCTTTTCAAAGGCAGCCCTAGTCGATCATGGATAAATCAAGGATGGGGGGGAGGGCAGAGAAAGTCGGAGACCTTCCGATCCCGCCAAAGAGAAGAAGGAGGAGACCCAGGGCTTTATCGATCCGCAACAAAGCAGCCAAGGGATCCCCTGCCTGCCTACCTTGGAAGAGGAAGAGGGAGGCCATCCCGGCCAGGATCGCCCAAAAGAGAGGGGTGTGCATTCTGGCCAAAAGTCCTGCCATGCTGGCGATGGGGCTGGGGCTGGGGGGGCTCTGCAGGAGGGAGCTCTCCCCTCCGGACTTTCTGGGTCCCTTGGCTGCTGCTTCTCTGGGCTCAAGGGAAGAGAAGGGAAGCCCTGCGCAATGGAAGCCCAGAAAGCATACGACTTCTTCTCAGCAGCAGCAGCAGCAGCAACGCCGCTGCCTCCGCTTCTCTGGCTCTGAGAGATGTCTGTGAGGACCACGGCCCCGCCTCCAGGACCCTCTCATTGGTCCCCCCCCATGATTGACATTCAGGGCCACCAACCCGCAGCCTCAGGCTCCTCTCTGGGGTTCCCCACAGAACAAGAGGTCCTTGGAGTTGGGATGTTGGGGGGGGGTCCCTCTCTGGAAGTCAGGGCTGCCTCCACACTCCTTGACACCCCAGGGCTCAAGGCTATGGAATCCTGGGAAGGGCTGGGGCAGTGTTGTCACTAATGGGGGGTGCAGACCTCACCGAGTGGCACCTTAAAGGATAATAATAATAATGATAATAATAATAAAAATAGTAATAATAATATGATTTATTTATATTCCACCTTTCAAGGTAGATTAGAAAAAAGCACGGCTAAGGATTCTGTCGGGTGGGAAACGGGAGGAGGACGATGGAGGGGCGACACTGTGAGTGGCCACACTTGGTGACACCAACCATAGTGGCACCAGGGCTGAACCAGTCAGGGAGCCAAACTCTGTCAAGTGGCCCAGCAGCTGCTGACTTGAATAAGAAGTGTGAGGTCCAAAAGACACTGCAGAAATAGCCCAGTTTGAGACATGAAGGCTCAATGTCTCACCCAAACTGCAGTTCCCAGAATTCCCTAGCATTGAGCCAGGACAGTTAAAGCAGTCTCAGACTGGACTATTTCTGCAGGGTGTTTTGGGACCCTGAGAAGTTGACCCTCATTGTTTTCCCCACCCAAGGAAACCTTCTCTGGTGTGTGTGTGTGTGTGTGTGTGTGTGTCAACATTTTCTTAAACTTCTCTGAAGCACCATCGACGCCACTTGCACTGCCCTGGCTCTATGCCATGGCATTTGGGATTTGTAGTTGTCTCACTTAGTCAACCTTCTCTTATCAAAGAGCTCTGGTACATAACTACAAATCCCGGAATTCCATAGCATTGAGCCCTGGTGCAAAAGTGTGTTAATTATGCAATGCAGATGCAGCCTAAGGTTAACTTGAAGAGAATGTGGACCTACAGGTGTTCCACAGAAGAAGGTTTCCCTGGTGATCAAGATGATCAAGCTGAGACTATCATACTTTGTCCAGATCACGAGAAGGCTAGATCATGACTCATTAGAAAGGACAATAGTGCTAGGAGGGATGGAGGGAAGTAGAAAGAGTGGAAAGCAACACGCTAGATCAGTGGTTCCCAAACTTTGGTTCTCCATATGTTTTGGACTTCAGCTCCCCAAATTCCTGACTGTGGGCCAAGCTGGCCAAGCTGACTGGAACTTCTAGGAACTGAAGTCCAAATCACCTAGAGGACCATTTTGGGAACCACTGCACTAGAAGGGTAGACTCTATTGGGGAAGTCACGGGTGTGAACTTGCAGGACCTGAACAGAGCACTGGTGGACAGAGGGGATTTGAGTTGATTCATCTGTAGGGTCGCCATGAGTTGGGCTCAACTCAAGGGCAGTTAACTTCAACCGCAAGAGCTTCAGCAGGATTCAGCCATAATAAACTACTCTACAGTTGGTGTGTTTTAAAACAGAATTGGAATTCAGAAACTGCTGAACTGCACTTCCCCATTTTCTTTGCTATTGGCTATGCTGACTAGGATTGATGGGAGCTGTAACAACCTCTGAGGGGTTGCATGATTCTCACTCCTATACTAAGGGGTGGTATACTAAGAGGTAGCAGGCACCCCCCTGATGTGTACATTGCTTATCCAGGGGCAAGGTTGCCGTGTTCCCACTATATTGTTTGTTTTTAAACAAAGTGCACTGAATTTAGGTGAATCAATAAATCAATAAAGCTGTGCCCTACAGCTGAAACAGGGTTGCCCCAAAGACATGGGTCTGAATCCAGCCATCGACCAACCTGCATGCTTATTGATGAACCCTCACTATTACCCAGTGCTGGACCATTGGGATGTCAGGGCAAGGAACTGTCTGGGCCAGAGCACTACCTGATAGCCTGGCACCAGGGGATGACAGAAAGGCATAATCCCTGCCTGGATAATACCCTTTCTGTACAACATCCCCTAAGTCCCATAAGGGTACTCCCATATGTTAGCAATGCTTTCTTGACACCAGTGAATGATGTCCAGGATCCCAGACCTATGCCACCATCTCTCCACTGTTGTGACAAAATATCTGAAAAACCATGTATGCAAAACAACCTTTAGGAACCAAATGAGACTTGATGAAACAGTGTCTGCAGATATGC
Source organism: Sceloporus undulatus (assembly GCF_019175285.1). Lineage (NCBI taxonomy): Eukaryota > Metazoa > Chordata > Lepidosauria > Squamata > Phrynosomatidae > Sceloporus > Sceloporus undulatus. The sequence continues at coordinate 140,414,581 of NC_056527.1, forward strand.
AAGAAAAGAACTTGGATGGGTAGGACAATGGTCTTAGCAGAACTGCTGTTTTGGGCAAGCAGGCTCTTGGTCCAACCAGAGTGAAGACTGCTACAGCTTCTTATAGAATCATAAAATCATAGAGTTGGAAGAGACCACAAGGGCCATTCACTTCAACCCCTGCCACGCAGGAACTCTCAATCAAAGCATCCCTGGCAGATGGCCATCCAGCCTCTGTTTAAAGACTTCCAAGGAGGGAGACTCCAGCACTCTCCAATGAAGTGTGTTCCACTGTCCAACAGCCCTTACTGTCAGAAAGTTCCTCTGACTGTTGAGGAGGACTCTCTTTTCCTAGAGCTTGCATCCATTGTTCTAGTCTCTGGAGCAGCAGAAAACAAGGTTGCTCCCTCCTCAATATGACATCCCTTCAAATATTTCAACAGGGCTATCATACCACCTCTTAACCTTCTCTTCTCCAGGCTAAACATCCCCAGCTCCCTGAGTCGTTCTTCATAGGGCATAGTTTCCAGACCCTTCACCATTTTAGTCGCCCTCCTTTGGACACGCTCCAGTTTCTCAACATTCTTTTTGAATTGTGGTGCCCAGAACTGGACACAATATTCCAGATGGGGCCTGACCAAAGCAGAATACAGTGGCACTATTACTTCCCTTGATCTAGACACTATACTTCTATTGATGCAGCCTAAAATCACATTGGCCTTTTTAACTGCCGCATCGCACTGTTGACTCATGTTCAACTTGTTGTCTACTTTGACTCCTAGATCCCTTTCACATGTAGTCTTGTTCAGCCAGGTGTCCCTGATCCTATAGCAGTGCTGCATTTCATTTTTCTGCCCTAGGTGTAGTATTTCACCCCCAAGAAACTTGAAGTAGATTTAGGCTCATAGCTTGAGTCTTCCTGCTCTATCCCAAGCAGTGCAGAGGATACACTGCAGAGTATGGAAGAGAAGCTGACATCCTCCATGGAGGAGGACCACTGACATTGCTCCCCACACTGGACAGCAAAGCAGCTTGATGTGCATCCCTTTTTATTTCACTTGCTCATATGCTGTATCCCGTAAATTCAGTGCAGTTTGTTTAAAAACAAACAATATTTTAAAATCATATTTTGGAAAACCCAACCACCAAATACATATTCAACAAAATGCCACCATGTACTAAGGAATGGCTGTGATGTTCTTCTCAGCAACCAAAGGGATGCAAATTATACACATTTTGCCATCTCTGCAGAATGCCATTCGAGAGGGACATATGGTCCCTTGACTTCTATCAGCCATTATAAAATCTCAGGGTGATTCTCCTAAAGCTGCTGCTGATTTCCTTCTGCCATAAATAATAGGAGTGAATAGGAGACAGAGCAAAGACAGCATGATTGATGTATGGAATTCACTTCCATAATGTGCATAGAGGTCTATAAAATAGCATTCAGCCACAGGTGGGGAAATGTGTGACTCTTCAGATGTTTGGTAGACTGCAGAGCCCATCAGCAGAGCCATTGCTGAGAGATGGTGGGAGCTGTAGTCCATCAACATCTGTAAGGCCATGTGTGGCCATGTTTTCCCTCTCCCTGCATTATAAAATTGTCAGGAAGACAGATCCTTCAAAGGTGCTTTGGCAGGAAGGCAGGATACAAATAAAATCAAAACAAATTAATATTAATGTCTAATATCCATGACTATTAAATGAAACCTCCATTTTCAGAGGCAGTATACCAGTCAATATGAATAACCATAGAGTGTGCAGTAGCCTTTATGTTCTGCTTATTGGATTCCCAGTGACACCTAAGGAAGGTAGTGTAGGAAACATGGTGTTGGGTTAGATTTGATTCAACAGGATTTGTTTTGTGTTCAGAGCTTGAACTGATGTTCATAATCAGAATATAGAAGGACATGTGAGGAAGAGACAGGTAGTCCCCAATGAGGACTTCCAGCTGAAATAAGGAAAGTAATCCTGTCTCTTCAATATTTGGACAGAACAAAGAACATCACCAGGCCCCAAGGATGTTGTCCAGCCCTTGACCCCATTGGAGTCCCCATATCATCCTTTTTCATTTCATAAAGGAATATGTCCTATGCCAGGAGAAAAGTGAGATAACATAAGTAAATAGTAAATAATTTTCTGAGCAAAACTAAAAACATGGGGGAGTAAATTGCTGCTCTTGGAAGCTTATGGAAGCAGGCATTCACTTTTGAATGCAGTTGCAGGGCACTCTTTACCACTGAAAGAATATCATTTTTGGGGGGTCTCTTTTGGATATTTCTATCTCACAGACCCACCACAGTTGCCCGGCACTGTGTCACAGATCCCAAAACCAGGGCAAATCAAGTTTAAGGGTATCCCAGCTGAAGGAGAAAGTCTCTATGCTATTCTAATGTTCACAAGTAAAAAGAAAAGGTTGAAGAGAGATAGATAGGGAAAGAAGGATGGATGCATGGAAGGAAAGAAGAAGTATTCACATTATTCGTGGAGGCTTGCCCTTGATTTGTGTGTGATCCATCAGCCAAACACCAAAAACATATTAGACCACCAATCTGACTTACTTTCCTCATCTCTAAGCCTACTGCACTGCCAACATGGTGAAGTATGACAACAATCATGGTGCAAGCACCAGGGGACCAGTGTAATTTTCTGTTATCTGAAGGTTTAAAAACCAGCAGAGTCCTATCAAGTAAACAATACACCTAGGAAAGCTAAAATCAGCAGACAAATGCATGTAGCTCCTCCTGTATCAGATGGTGAGAGCCAGGGTTGCTAAAGGAATATGAATGAACAGAGGGCAGAAGATAACAGGGCATCGCTTTATTTCGCGCCTTCTTGTCTGGATTTGCTGCTCTCCTGCAACATATAAATGGCATCGATTTGGGAGCCTAATGAGATAGTAAAAGGGGCTGTCATTTTTCGCAGAGATGTAGCGCTTGAAGATCAAATGGAGTTCATGATATCCTCAGCCACAGCTTCTGTGTTGTCACACAAAGAGGGAAGGACTGGGGCCGATTCATACAGTCAGCAAGACCAAGGGACCATTCTTTTCCTCAACTTAATCATCATGACTTGCAGGTGGTAGGGCTGCATTTGTGAATGGTAGGGTTGTCAGGTGAAATAAGAGGCAGGACTCCTGATCTTTCAAGTTTGTACAGAATAGGAGTTTCAGCTTGTCCCTTATGGCACTTGGCAAGCCTGGTAAATGCTCATATGGGGAGTGCGAGTAGGGAGATAGTGTATTCATTCAGGGAGATGCTGGCTAGTGCTGCTGGAAATTATACTCCAACAACATCTGGATGGTTGCATGTTCTCTGCTGCCCCAGAGAGTAAGACCAAGGCTGCATCTGCACTGCAGAAAGAATGCAGCTTGACAACTCTTTAACTGTCATGGGTCCATGCTATGGAATCCTGGGACTTTTAGTTTTGTGTGATATTTAGCTTTCTCTGCTTGAGAGCTCTGGTGCCACAAGAAACTACAATTCCCAAGATTCTATAGCATTGTGGCAAGGCAGTTAAAGTGCTGTCAAACTCATTATTTGTTCAGTACAGGAAGATAGTTTTTGATTGAACATTAGAAGGAGCATCTTTACAGCAAGAGCAGTTTCGTGATGGAATAAATTACCTAGAGTGGAGTCTCTTTCTCTGCATGTTTTCAAAAACAGTCTGGATAGCTATCTGCTAGGGATGTTTTTGCACTGGAGTGAAGGTTGGACTCTATGGGGCACCTTCCAACTCTGTAGTTCTGTCATTCTCTTCTATGATTAGAGACTCAGCGTAGTGTAATGGTTTTAGTGTGGGACTAGGACTCTGGAGACCAGGGTCTGAATCTCTGCTAGAAACACATTGGATAGTCTTGGCCAAGTCACATATTCTCAGCCTCAGAGGAAGGCAATCATAACACATTCCTGGAAAAAAAAAACTTGGCAAGAAAACCCTATGAAAAGTTCAACTTGGGATGTCCATAAGTAGGAAACTTGAATGAACTTGAAGGCACACAGCAATAAATTCCATGATTCCCATCCCTGTATTTAATATTGAGATGCTGAAAAATGGTGGGAGAGAATTATCAAGCACGTGATATTTACAGTGTAGGGTCAGTGGGCTTGATTTGATTTAAGGATCCACAGATTGTACAAGAAAGATTGAGGAGAAGGCAATAATGAAGTAGTTTTTTGCTTTCATTTTTTTGGTAGGAGGGACATAGTTTTGCTCTTACCTTTTAGTGGACACATGAAGCTATGTAAACAAAAACCTTCCTTTCCTGATATTTTTTGCTCCCTCCCAAATCTATATCCATCTTATTTATCCATGGGTTCAAATTTCCATGGATAGAAAATATTCCAAAAACATATAATTTTTTAAAAAAGCAAACCTTGATTTTTTTTTAAATTATTTTATATAAGGGACATCATTTTACCATTGTACATAATGAGACTTGAGCATCCATGGGTTTTGGTATCCACGAGAGATCCTGGAATAAAACTCCAGCAAATACCAAGAGTCACTGTATACACATTGGGTGAAGTCAAAAGGCTCTCATAAAAAGTTTTTACTAAACTGAACACCAACATTGGTGATAGTGTGTACAAGGAAAGGACTGGCATTTGAAAGCATTAGGTGAAACAGCCTTCTCAGCCGGGTTGTCACAGCTGAGAAGGCCATTTCACCTAATGCTTTCAAATGCCAGTTATGACTTCATGTGCTGCACTTGCTGGCCAATTCCTGACTATGGAGACCACGTAATGTGGTTGATCTTATCTACCTACTATGCCTTTGGTGGGTGGTAATAGGTTTACATGTCACAAAGAACCTTTCTATGATACAGACCTGGTTCAGTAGTGAATAGTTATAACTATTGATTGGATGCTCTTACTTTCTCTTCCGAAGGATTTTTAGCATGCATTGTTAATTCACTCAGTACTTTTTCTAAGCACGTACTGTTGCCCAGTGTCCCGGAACAGCTCCTTTGGAACCTTCTGCTTGTGGCTTTGTGGAACATCAACTTTTCATGTTGAACAGCAGGTGGTGTTCAGCAGAACGCCTTGCAATAAATGCCTAATATCTGTTCCACTTGTACAGACCCATGTGTGCCTTTGCTGATATGGATACACAGATAGGAGGTCTGCAGCCAGGAGATATGGGGACACCAGAGAGAAGGAGTTTGTGGCAAATATTGTCCGACATGCCTTCTATTCATTTGGAACAGGCACAAAACCACAATGATATTCCAGAATTTCAGCATAGCCATGACTGTTCTGCAGAACTTTGTGTGGATTCATGCAGCTTGCACACAAATCAGCTCATACTGTCACCTGAAAAGCATGGATCCCCACCATTACCTGGAGATCCTGTTTGCACTGAAGGTGAGCATAGAGAAGCAGGCCACCATTTTTTCTCAAAGGAATCCAGCAGCTGCTAACATAGGCCTCTCACTGTGACATCTTAACAGGCAATTGGAAGACAAATTGGCTGAGCAATGTGCAGTCCCTCCAAGGGAAGTTCCCTGTCTGGTCCACCCTGAGAGCTTCAAACCATTTCATGCTGTTACAGTGGTCACATCTGGGCTTTGAACTTTATCCCATCTACTCTCTCTTTGGGGTTGAATGCAGGCTGTTTTGGGATTGAGATACCTTTACTTGTGTCATTATCGTTTTTCATTTGTAAAAACACTGGCTGGCTTGGGCACAAAACTGAATCCAGTTTGGAAGTAAATTAGACCTGTGTGCCTGTCATTGTCTGTTAAGGATCTTAAGGGACCTTGGGATGGATGGAACCACTGACACACAAAGTCCTGGGATGTTTAGACTGTCCTCACATTAAGAATTAGGAAACATGCAGTGGCCTGTGCCCACACTTGATCCCATATCGGTCATTCTGGATGGTGAACCGAGTTTCCAACAATCAGCAAGGCATGGATCTGAGAGTTAGATCTTGCACCAATGAAAGACCAATGCAAGACCATAAATAATGAAGTTGTAGCCATTATATGCCAACAAATTATTTGTCTGTCTTCTCTCACTTCCTGAATTCCACCCCAACACTTACAGCAGGTCTGCAAACTCATCTTTTCATCGTGTGTGTGTGTGTAGAAGTTCTCATATCCTGATCAAGGGAGGGTTAAGACATGTCATAAGGGGAAAGGTAAATCCCTCAGTGTTATTCAACATCTTTATCAATGACTTGGATGAAAGAATTGGGGCATACTTATCAAATTTGCAGATGACACCAAACTAGGAGAAGTAGCTAATACCCCAGAGGACAATATCAAAATTCAAAATGACCTTGATAGATAGGAAAGCTGGGCCAAAGCTAACAAAATGAATTTCAACATGGAGAAATGTAAGGTACTGTTCTTAGGGTGGAAAACTAAAATGCACAGATATAGTATGGGTGACACCTGGCTGAACGAGACTACATGTGAAAGGGATCTAGGAGTCCAAGTAGACCACAAGTTGAACATGAGTCAACTGTGCGATCTGGCAGCTAACAAGGCCAATGCGATTTTAGGCTGCATCAATAGAAGTATAGTGTCTAGATCAAGGGAAGTAATATTCTGCTCTAGTCAGGCCCCACCTGGAATATTGTGTCCAGTTCTGGGCACCACAATTTACAAAGGATGTTGAGAAACTGGAGCCATGTGTCCAAAGGAGGGCGACCAAAATGGTGAAGGGTCTGGAAACCATGCCCTATGAGGAATGACTTAGGGAGCTGGGGATGTTTAGCCTGGAGGAGAGAAGGTTAAGAGGTAATATGATAGCCCTGTTTAAATATTTGAAGGGATGTGATATTGAGGAGGGAGCAAGCTTGTTTTCTGCTGCTCCAGTGAACAAGACCCGGAATAATGGATGCAAGCTCCAGGAAAAGAGATTCCACCTCAACATTAGGAGGAACTTCCTGACAGTAAGGGATGTTCAACAGTAGAAGACACTTCTTTGTTGGAGTGTAGTGGGTTCTCCTTCCCTGGAGGTCTTTAAACAGAGGCTGGATGGCCATCTGTCAGAGATGCTTTGATTTAGATTTCCTGCATGGCAAGGGTTTGGACTGGATGGCCCTTGCGGTCTCTTCCAACTCTATGATCCTATGATTCTATGAGTGATCTTGCTCTGAGTAACTGAACCTTAATGGTCCCAAGCTGTTGAAGACATAGTGGAATTTGGTGATCCTCTTTCTACTATTCAAGGGTAGCCAATGAAGAGATTAACAAAGAATATTCCTCCTTACGTTGAAAGACTGCAATCCTGTATAGCTCATTGTAACATTGTAGTTCATAGTCCACTATGCTGAACCATGTACTGTCACCATCCCAAACTTACCATACAGCCTGTGAAGCCCACAGCCCCATCCATTTTGTGCCTTGTGGGAAAATTGGAGAAACATCTGGTTCTGCTCCTGTAACCATATGCAAAAAGATTACAGCAGACCTGGGACCTCTAGAGGACCCCAGTGACTTCATAGGCTGTATGGTAAGCCTGGCAGTGGGACTCCTGGGAGGCAAGAAAGGATTGCCAACCCCAGAAAGAATATACATTGGCATAAGTAAAATAATGTATGCATGTGTATGCTACTAATAGCCTGGCTCATAATGGGTGGAATTCAAATGTGGAATTGTTTTGTAAGATCTATTTTTGTATCTGCTGCCATTTTTCATTAACGATATGAGAAATGCTCATAATTACCTTGTGCAGAACATGAAATTGTCCAGTTTCTAACACTAGGATATATTATGAACCAGGCATCATATCTCCTTTCCCGCCAACCTAATTTTTTCTTCTACTCAAAATACGAAATGAGATTCTGTATTCCACAGTGAGCTGCCTCAGCTGTCCCTGAAAATCTCCCCCCACTTTTTTTTTTTTTTTTTTTGGTTCAACCAGCTTTTAGATGTTGGTCATTAATCCATTTTTATGATAATAATAGAATTAGTGCAAGTAAAAGGGTTGTTTTTTTTAAGATTGTGGCAATGCTATGAGCTGCAAGATAACTTTCCAAAAAAGAACAAGCTTTTTTTCTGAACTCTCAGGAAGCACGGTTATCATTATGGAGCCAATTTTAGAAGTGTGAAAGTCTGTCAGTTTCATTTTTGTTGCATGGCTCAGAACCCCATCAGCATTCAGAGCCCATCCAAATTCCATATTAGGCTCTGAGACTTCTGTATTAGGCTATGAACCTCACCTCCCTCCTTTCCCACCCCTATCTATTCCTCTATGGAAATCTTTCTGTATTTTTATATTATTCGCTTTTCCATTTTTAAAAGCAACTTTCTTACTGTTTCCCTTCTATATATTTTCCCTCTTGCCCACTAAAACAACTTGTCATAATTTTTCCCCAGATATACATATTTTAGTTGCGTATTTTTATTCACCTATGATTCAAAAGAGAAAAATATTCTTTTCTCTAAAAAGATCCATAAGCTTGAAGTTTACTCTTGATGGTGAAAACCAGAAAGATATTCAGATTTCCTATAAATTCAGCTGCAAATGTGAGATTCTCCATTCCCTCTCAGTGACCCTATATTGCACAGGGGTGTAACTAAGGGTAGGAGGGAAATGAAGGCATTGTCCCTCAAATAAATACAATTGTGTCCTCCTCTTTCTGAACTTTTCAATCATTCCCCATATTTCTAGCATTGCATTGTATTATATCAACCTCAAATGTCAGTTGAGTAGTTTTATGAAACAACAGATTTCATTCTGCTTTTTATTTATTGCTGGTGTTTTATCAACTCTGATTGACATACCAAATACCACTGGTGAATTTTTAAGAGATTATAGATTTTACATCTATAATAATAATTATAATTATTATTATTATTATTATTATTATTAATTATTTATTACGGCACATGGCCAGCACATAATAATAAAATGTTTACAGAATTACATTGTATTGCATCCATTGAAAACATCATGATTTTACATCTAGCTTGTGAACAGTCCTTCACTGAACCCCCAAAGGCTCCACACTTACCCAATATTTTTCAGCTGGAAAAAATCTGCACATACTTTCAAAGGCTTTTGAAATGTTATGGGAGAGTTCTCACTTCCAGTGAGCTGTAACCTTCCATCCAAAGGCTCCAAAGGTAGTTGAGAGTGATGCCACATGGTTTCCAGTGACCCCAGTTTGTGACTGTGGCACCACCATGGGACTCTCTGGAGCTCTGGTCATTGTGCCTTATAGCTATATGTATATGTATGTGTATGTGTATACACACACAGACACACACAGACACACACACACACACACACACACACACACACGAGACTCAGTGTGGTATAATGATTTGAACATAGCACTAGGTCTGTGAAAATCCAGATCTGGATCCCTGCTCAGCCATGGAAACCCACTGGTTACTCCTGAATGACACACACACCCTCAGCCCCAGAAAACCCATGATAGGATTGCCTTAGGGTAGCCATTCATCAGAAACGACTTGAAGGCACACCACAAGAACCACAAGAACCACAACAACAACAACAACAATAATAAATCTTTATTTTTATACCGCTTTTCCTGGGAAATCAAAGCAGTTCACAGGCAAATACAGATGTACAACACATCGTATTAGAGCATAAAATACAGTAAAAAACATTCCACTAAAAACCTCATATAAAGACATCCTATAAAAACAAATTAAAACTCACAATTTCACATCTTACAATCTCATAATTACAAATTATCATCACAAATACTCATAACATTGGAGGATGATGGGGTAGGAGGGTAATTATCTCTATGAAGGATCAGGGGGATATGTCAAGCAGAATAGGTGAGTCTTCAACGCTTTCTTAAAAACTTCCAAGGAAGAGCTGAGACGAATCTCCTCAGGGAGTCCATTCCAACATGCAGGAGCAGTAGATGTAAATGCTTGTTGGTGAGTTACAGACAATCTCACCCTAGGATATTCCAATAGATATTTGCCTGTTGTTCTGAGTGTGCGATGCAGATTATGTAGGGAGAGGTGCTCCCTCAAGTAACTCGGGCCCAAGCCATGTAGGACTTTATAGGTATTAACCAACACTTTGTATTGAGCCTGGAAGCTAATTGGCAGCCAGTGAAGATTTTTTAATACTGGGGTTATATGATCTGCTCTTGGGGTCCCAGTAACTAATCTTGCTGCAGCATTTTGAACTAATTGAAGCTTCCGAACCTGGTACAAAGGTAGCCCCATGTAGAGCGCATTACAGAAATCCAAGTGAGAGGTTACCAGTGCGTGTAACTACTATTTCAAGGTCCTTTCGATCCAGACAGGGATGCAGCTGGAGTATCAGCTGAAGAACAATGATATATATACACACATTCAGATATATAGATATATTAATAGACACATGTGAGTCACCATGTCACAGTGGTTTGAGTGTTGGATTACAACTCTGGGGACCAGGTTTTGATCCCCTGCAGGCTGTGAAACCCACTGGGTGACCTTGGGTAAGTCATAAGCTCTCAGCCTCATGGGAAGGCAATGGCAAACCACCTCTGAATAAACTTGTTGAGGATACCCCACGATAGGGTTGCCTTAGGGTTGCCATAAGTTGAAGATGAAATTGAAGGCACATAGCACACAACAACCACCACAACAATATATGCAAACACATATGGACACACACACACACACAGAGAGAGAGAGAGATTATATTAAAAAAAAGATTGTCATCCATCCTCAGGTTCCTTCTTCTCACCTACTATTTATTTTTTTAGCACCCTTTGCAGAGGCATGCTGGTCCTCTCTTCTTTCCCTGCAGAACATTCCATCCAAGCAGAAGCAGTAGCTCATCTCCTTCAATTAGCAGCTAGGCAGGTGGAGCCTGGCAAGCACACAGCCATAGATATTCAGCATAGATACTCCCAATCAAAGCTGCTGTCCTGCTGGCAAGGGATGTGTCTAACCACCTGCACCCAGGGAAGATTGCAGTCTCAGTTTCAACATCATACATAGCCTCAGTCCTCATGGCACCTTCCCTGCTCATGGCAGATAGTCGGTGTTCAAAGGATGGCTCCCTTGCAACAGAATGTTCTATAAATCTCAATAATGAATAAATGATAGAGATGGGATTGGAATCACAGAAGTGGAAGAGACCACAAGGGATGACCCGGCACCACCACCACCACCCCCAGGTGCCATGCAGGAATATACAATCAAAGCACTCCCAACAGATGACCATCTAGTTTCCATTTAAAAACCTCTGTTAATAACAAGCAGCAGAAAACAAGTTTGCTCCATCCTCAATAAGACATCCCTTCAAATATTTAAACATGATTCTCATGTTACGTCTTAACCTTCTCTTCTCCAGGTTAAACATACCTAGTTCCTTAAGTTGTATGGTTCCCCGATCCTTCATCATTTTGGTCACCTTCCTCAGGACACGCTCCAGTTTGTCCACATCCTTAATGAATTGTGGTGACCAGAACTGGACACAATATTTGTGGTAAGGTCTGAGCAAAGTAGAATAGATTAGTACAGAGTATTACCTCCCTAGAAGTAAACACTACACTCCTACTGATGCAGCCAAGAATCATATTGGCTTTTTAAGCTGCCACATCATACTGTTGACTCATCTTCAGCTTGATGAAGACTCCTAGATCCCTTTCACATGCACTATTGTCAAGCCAGGTGTCAACCATCCTATATCTGTGCAATTATATATATATATATATATATATATTCCCTGCCTAAATGTAATACCACATTTTGTTAGTTTTGGCCCAGTTTGCTAATCTGTTAAAGTCATTTTGAATTCTGATCCTCTGGGGTATTAGCTACCCCTCCTAGTTTGTTGATGTATAGTTTCAGTCTTTTATCTTCTCCTCCTCTCCAGCAAATGCAGGTGCATTGGGTCACATGCTATCAGATACCATCTGATAGCTAACCTTTCAGTGGGACAGTGAATTTACTCTGAGCTTTAGTCAAAACTTTATTTTCCCCCCACGTCTTAAACTCTATTTTCAAAATAGATACAAAATCTTTGATAATTTCTCTAATGTTTGGACTAAATACTGGGATGGATTCATCACTCCACTGAAATGGAAGCCCCTAACTACTGCTGCCACCATTTGGATCCTAGCTGAAATGCAGGAGAGCTACCAGTTAGAATTGGCAATATTGGCTATACAGCAGGTTTCTGTGTGCCTAATCATTGCCGTCATGTTGTTGCTGTTTATGCATGGTGGAACTGAGGTTCAAGGCTATGGAAATGGAAAAAGATTCCTGTTACAATTGCAATACAGCTGTTGCTCTGCTTTGGAGGAAATGGTCAACGCAGATAACAAGAAGGTATCTGGATTTTGGTTGTACATCGCTGTTCATTCCTAACTAAATACAATGGAGGTAGTTGGACTTCATCCTGGTGGGACAAGCTGATGGAACACCTTCCTCAGTTTGGACCATGGTTCTCATATTAATGCTCAAAAGACAGAGTGGCTGGACATTAGTGTTCTTCTCGTGGAGTGTGTGATCTCCTAAATGAGAAGCCAAGATTCATATGATGATATGCATCAGCAGCAGAATCAGTCACTTTTCAAATGTTTGGGGCCCCAATTTCCCAAAGCTTCAAACAAGATATTGTATGATGAGGATTTTTCATCTGAGCCTCTAAAGCAGATTGTGGGCAACTGAGAAAGAGGCAGGGATCATTTGTCACCCTCCCATTCCCCCAGGACCCACATTGGCTTTTCTAACATGACCACATCACTTCTGATTTTGTTTCTGGCCATTTTTCAGCTATTTTAGCTGAAACACTTAAGCACTGTGGTGGTCACCTGTAGGCACAAAACTACTACATTTTTGGTGGGTTTGAGTCATCTCTGACATTTCTTAGTCAATAAAAATACTTTGTTTTTTTGTTTCTGAGAGCTTTGGGAACACAAAATGGATACCTGCAGGGTAATGTAACCCACAAGCTGTAGTTTACCCATCTCTATCCTAAAGCATTCAAGGTCAGGGCTTATTAATTCTAATACATACTGTTTTATTGTTTTCTGTGGGTTAATGCAGCAATCGAAGCAGCCTTCCCTGACTCCAGATGTGCTGGACTGCAGTTCCTATCCCTCATACTCAGCACTAAGTGATCGGCATTGTAACTGAACCTACTGGAAGACACTAACTTGTGAAAGACAGGGATAAAGGACAGAAGAAGAAATGAGTATTGAAGGGATAAAGTTGTTGGACTAGTATAAAACGAGGGTGGAAGGTATAAAAAAGGGAAGAATATGAAAATAGAATAGAAAGTTCCAAACCATTTAAAAGAAAACTTTGAATCATGCAATCTTCCAGATGTTGTAAGATTGCATCTCCCAGCAGCCCTAGCCAGCATATTCAAGACTCTCATCAGTACTAGTCAATATAACTAATGGTTATATTGAGGGATGATGGAAGTTGAAATTCAATACCATCTGAATGGCTCTCAAGCTTAATCTAAATCTAGTTATCTGGGGCTTTGAAAAAAAGGTCTGACACCAGTACACAAATCAGTGTAGATATAGCTATGCATACCCTCTCTACTTTATACACACACACACACACAGTTCCTCTCTCCCTGAGCCCTACTCACTGTACACAGATGCTGGCTTTTGTTCTTTTAATTACACCTCCTGCCGATCAGAAAGATAAGCCCAAATGGAGTGACTGCGTGAAGTGAAGGAGCCCATAAGTTATTCATAAGTTCAAGCTTGAGTTCCTCTCTTGCCTTCACTGCACGACACCTTCAAAACATATTATTCATCTGTCTCCCCCTGCCACCTCCCACTCCTTTGGGAAGAGAGCAGGTAATTGTAGTAAATACATCACTGCCAACCAAGGTAGCTTCATAGCTGCAGAGCCCACACTGTCCAATAGGTGAGAATTGAAAGCGGTCGGTGCTGTCTCACGGATGGAATGGCATGGTCAGGCTCCATGAGGAGGAGGAGGCTGTCTCTGACACAAGGGATGGAAGCAGAAGGCCTGACGCTTGAAAGAGCATGGCAGACTTGGCTGGGATTATTGGAATGTGACCCTACATTGTTGCTTATGGTGCACGGTTGTAAACCACAGAGGTTATAAAGACAAATAACCCTTTGGCCTTTATCCTGTTACTGACATATGCAAGTTCTCTTAATGCCTGAACATGTTTTTTTCTTGTTATTGCAGAAGGTATTTTCTTCCAGTTTCTGCAATGATCACTCTGACACACACACACACCCAGCACTCATAGTTTTCTGCAGTTGTGTTGCTGTTATATCCAAATTATGGAAACTCTAAAGTGAACTTTCTTGCTGGGATTTATGTTTTAGAATGGTTTGTCATTGCTTTCCTCTACAGCTGAGAGAGTATGACTTGCCCAAGGTTTCCAGTAGGCTCCCTTGAATGGCCATTCTATGGCTGGTTGAGAACATGGCAGATTGGGAAAATGTCTGGCTATGTCCCTGTAGCCAGACATAGAATGAGTACATCATCCACGGAGACCTCCAAAGGACTGTAGTGGATTCCAGTAGAAAATGTCATTGGTCTGTGTCTGGTTATAGGGACATATATCTGGTTATAGGGACATAACCAGATGCTTTTTCAGTCTCCTCTCACTCTCCACCAGCAACACAATGGTCATGGAGGGCAAACTATTACAACATCACAGTAAGTCCTGTAGTGCTTAGTCTCATAGTGGAATGTTGCAGGTGGAACTCTTATGCTATTATTATTGGAAATTAATACTTTTTTCTAAACAATGTACTCTTTATATAGTGGAGTTATGATTTGTTAAGTACTTTAAATATTACAGGGCAGAGGCTCCCTAAATGATGGAGGAAGCATGGTTTAATTGTTGACTCAGACACTGGTCTAATCTTCAGTGCAAAAATAATGCTGTTTGACACCACTTTAAATGTCATGGCTCAGTTCCATGGAATCCTGGGATTTGTATTTAGCCTTTACTGTCAGAGAGCTCTGCTGCCACAACAAACTACAGATTAGATTTCTGCCTTGTATTCTTTTACAGGTGTTGAAGCAGCAACAAGGTAACAGGAAGAAAGTGTGTCGTGTACCATGAGTTTTCAGCAACCCCATTTTACGGACTCAAAAGTAATTATGTTAATTATTTCTGAGATAAGAGAAGATGAATCGTTCCTTTTTAAAGTTTGGCAGCCTTCAGCTGAGAATAACTATTTTTTAAAAGTAACCCACCCAGTTTTGGGTCAGGATTGGGCCAGGATACGGCTGACCCTATTTGGAGCAGTTGGCTCCTCTTATAGATCCGCAGGAAAAAAAGAGAGACATCTCCAAATTCTCAATGGATGACTCTTTTATTTTGGAGAAAGCCCAACCAAACATCTGTTAACATTTTAAAAAAGTGAGCCTAATTCATGTTTCTTTTCTGTCTAGCTAATGGAATGAGATTCTTAGCATCAGAAATTTCTCCAGTTAGATTTCATGTTGGTACGTACAGGCTTGTAGAAATGTACAAAGATTAGAATGGTATATATTATGATATAGTATGTATATCTTATCATATGATTGTGTGCTGCCATTTTATATTTATATTTATGTTTTTATGTAGCCCCTGAAGAAGGCCATTGAAATATGTGTAAATGTTGGGTTTCTGTTATCCAAAATGCTTGGGAGCAGAAGTGTTTTAGATTTCAGAGCGGTTTGTTGTTGTTTTTGTTGTTGTTTGGATTTTGGAATATTTGCTTATATATAATGACATATCTTGGAGATGGGATTCATGTCTAAACATGAAATTCATTTATGTTTCATATCATCTTATAACACATGGACTGAAAATAACCTTATACAACATTTTGCAATAGTTTAGTGCATGAAACAAATTGTGTGTACATTGTACCACCAGAAAGCAAAAGTGGCACTATCTCAGCCACCCATTTCTGGAATATTTCACATTTTGGAATTCATATAAGGAAGGCTCAACCAGTAAAGACCAAAATGTGTTGGGCTTTTTCCAAACTAAAACAGCCATCCACTGAGCACTTAGAAACATGACTCTTTTTTCCCTTCCGGATATGGTTGGGTACTCTCCAGTTTTTCTTACTTCTTCTCCTAAAGATCTGCCAAGCTTCCCTCATAAAGAAACAAAAAAGTATTATATTAAAATGTTTTAATATGAAACTTTCTGGTTAGATGGGGGCCATGAACATATTTAGGCAAGCTGTGAATAAGGGATCTAATGGTACTAAGGGTACTAATGGTTGACAGTCAGCTTTAATGCTTCTGAACATTTCCTTCTGGATTTGGACTACAGAGGCTTACACAGATAGAAGGAAAGTTGGCCCTGATAGCTAAGGATAGAACAGAATACTATTTGGCCCTAGATTGATATGTGGAGAGCAACACAGTTATATTTCCAACAGTTATACTTCCAATTTCATCCAGATTTCATTTGGAGGGGGAGCCTAACTATACCTCCAGCTGTGATTTCGTGATGTTGTTCTCTGCTCAAGAGTTGCTTTGAAAAATACATACATTGCAGTACGCTGTGTACAAAAAGCGCATATTAGGGAACATTGCATACAAAACACACACATTTGGGACATGTGTGTATATATATATATATATATATTTCCCAGAGGGGTTTCTTTATTTTAAGAAAAGATGGATGCAGATGTTGGATGAAATGGGCCCATAACTGGATACGTGCAAAACGGACAATGTATGAAGGAGATTCATTTATTCCTACTGAACTGTAGAGATGTACCTCAAGGTGTTATCTGATAACAAAAGCTGTTGGTAGCAATGGATGTAGCTGTAGAGATGTGGAAGTCTGTCAGTTTTATTTTGCTGCATTTCTTAGAATTCTACCGGCATTTCCATCCTGTCCTAGTTCCAAATCAGGTTAGCATTTCTCACATAATAATTCATGTGTTTATTGGTACACACTTTCCTTAATCTATCCTTAAACATTTTTTCATAAAGTATGCACCTTAGTGAAAGCCGGTGTGGTATAGTGGTTTGAGCATTGGACTACAACTCTGGAGATCAGAGTTCAATTTTCTGTTTGGTCATGGAAACCAAGTAGATAACCTTGGATGAGTCACAAAGCCTCAGCCCCCAAAAACCAAGTGATAGGTTTGTTTTAAGATCACCATAAGTCAGAAACAACTTGAAGGCACACAACCATAACAACACTCTTTAGTGCACTTTCTCAGTGACTAAAGCCCTAGTATGCAGTGTATGGGCAACCTAAGAATTATTATTATTATTATTATTATTATTATTATTATTATTAACCTTTATTTATGAAGCGCTGTAAATTTACACAGCGCTGTACATACAATCTTTTAGTTAGACGATTCCCTGCCCTCGGGCTTACAATCTAAAAAGACATGAACACAGAAGGAGAAGGGAGTAGTGGAGGGAAAGGTTAAGAGGTCCAGCAGTTCCTCTCTACCTCCAAGGCCTGGACCAAGGCAGAGGCTTCATAATGGATGGTTAATTGTTTTCCAGGGAAAATACATACTCTCAAGTAGGATAATACATATACAGTACATAGCAATACAGGAAATGGTTCAATAAACAGGCACCACAAGAACATCAAATAGTAAGCGACAATTATGCAATGCCTGGGAAGGCTTCTCTGAACAGGATGGTTTTCAACTCCGTTTTGAAGCTCGTTAAAGAAGTGATGGCTCTTGCTTGTGGGGGAAGAAGGTTCCAGGAGTGAGGGACAGCGAGTGAAAAGGGGCGAATCCGGGATGGGGCAGAGGAAATCCTGGGCTGAGACAGCAGACCTTGACTACCAGAACGAAGGGCCCGAGTGGAAAGGTGAGGAGAAAGAAGGTCTGATAAGTAGGGAGGGGCCAGTCCATGGAGGGCTTTAAACGTGGACAGCAGGAGCTTATACTGAATGCGGAAAGGGAGGGGGAGCCAGTGAAGGGATGCCAACACAGGAGAGATGTGGTCAGAGCGGTGGGTGGAAGTGATAATGCGTGCAGCTGAATGCTGAACAGAGATTAAAGGACGTAGGTGAGAAAGAGGAAGCCCAGCCAGGAGGACATTACAGTAATCAAGTCGTGAGACCACTAGGGCATGGACCAGGATCTTGGCAGTAGAGGCGGAGAGATATGGTCGGATTTTGGCAATATTGTACAAAAAGAATCTACAAGCCTTGGCTGTGGTCTGGATCTGAGGGATACACGACAGAGAAGAGTCAAAGATAAAACCAAGACTGCGGGCTTGCTGGACTGGTTGAATACAAATGTTGTCCACAGAGACAGAAAAGGAGTGTTGAAGGTTGGGATTAGGAGGAAAGACAAGAAGCTCCGTCTTGGACATGTTGAGCTTCAAACGCCGATGGCGCATCCACTGCGAGACAGCTGTGAGGCAAGACGAAACTTGCTGTTCAAGCCTTGGAGAAAGCTCAGGGGCGGAAAGATACAGCTGGGTGTCATTGGCATACAGATGGTAGGAAAAGCCAAAAGAGCTGATGAGTTTTCCTAGGGACAGTGTGTAGAGGGAAAACAGAAGGGGACCCAGAACAGAGCCCTGGGGAACTCCAACAGATAAGGGAACAGGAGAAGAAGTCTGACACCCTGTAACTACTGCAAAAGATCGGCCAGACAAGTAAGATCTAAACCAGTCGAGAACAGAGTCTGAGAGCCCAAGGTCAGAGAGTATATCAACTAGAAGACAGTGATCAACGGTGTCAAAGGCTGCAGACAGATCAAGAAGGATGAGAACAGAGTAAAGGCCATTAGCCTTGGCCTGTAAAAGGTCATTCGAGATCTTGGTGAGAGCTGTCTCTGTAGAATGCCTTGGGTGGAAGCCAGACTGAAAGGGATCGAGGATGGAATTGGCTTCAAGAAACTCAAGACAGCACGAATAGACAACCCGTTCCAAAACCTTAGAAAGAAAGGGAAGAAGAGAAATCGGACGATAGCTATTATGAAGGTGGTGTAGTGGTTTGTCACTATTGTCCTCCTTGCCACCAGAATAGGCCTTCTTCACTTTTCTGAGCAAAACCTTGCTTTGATTCTGCTAAATTATATATCTTGTGTATTTGTCAACCTAAATGTCTAAAAGATAACATATGGCTGGGAAAACACAGGAAGAAATCTAAACAGAAAAGATAATAGCTGACCTAGACCAAGACATACCATGTGGCTGGGAAAGCACAAGAAGAAAAGAGATAGCAGCTCACCTTGACTAACATTGCGGCCACACTGCAGAAATAATCCAGTTTGACACTATTTTAACTGCCATGGCTCAATGCTATGGAATTCTGGGAATTGTAGTTGGGAACAGTGTGGATGTATCCTAAGGGAAATAACAGCAGCTGGGATAACATAAAAAGGAATCTAAATATAGCAGACTTTGAAGTGGTGTTGGGCCCATGACTAACACCTGTGAAAACAACCACCTGATTGATGGGAGGAGTATCTAGGGGTGACCTGTAAAACCCCTCAAAAACTGACACAAGTGTGGAGCATCAGCATGGACCTTCAGGCCTAAGGTGCCATGTCTGGATGCCTAGAGAAGGGGTCCACTCCGTTGCTATCTTTTTGGTGCTCCCAGCAGCCAAATGGAGGTTTTGTTTGGTATGATTTATGCATATTCTTTTGTATAACTTACTGGGTGTATGATAAATCATGAAGCTTTTGCAACCACAATGGGTATTTTGCATTGCTTCTGAATCACAGAAAAGAATCTCCTTGCCTTACACGGGAGATCTGTCTGGATCCCTCCCGATGTAAGGCAAATCCCACATATGATGAAGCCCCATTGGCACACATCCCATTCACCATATTAGGGCTCGCCATCCGTGTAACCTCAAATCCGCGTATGGTGAGCCCACGTATGGCACGGGTGCATTGTACATACATTTCTGCTAATTTGGATTTACTTGTCTGTAACTGTACAGAAAATCTGACATTTCTAGTGTCCTCACAATGACAGGAAATGGAAACATATGCATAAGATTTTGTCAATTGTCTTGCATACTAACAGTGGGTAAATTCATTAATAGCCAACTTAGTGGAAATTTCCCTTCCCTCCTTAGATGAGAGATAATGGAGACATGGAAGGCCCACCAGAAATCCATGGGCTTGAGGGTTAAGAAGAATTTTGATTCAAAATCAAACCCATGCCAATTGTCCGGATGTTACAGGCTTCAATTCCATATCATTTACTTAGGACTAAGCTCCATCCTACTCAATCAGACTTATCGCTGAGTAAACAAGCATAATATTGCATTACGAAGCAGTCATCATTTGCAAATTATGCAGCACCATCTAGTACAATTGGCTAGAAGAAGCAAAAGAGAAGCCTTTGGAAAAGCACCAGAAAGTAAAAGAAGAGGAGGGGGGAAAACCCACCCTGAGATGGGATTAGGAACATGCATTTCACTTGCCCTTAATTTTTAGTGAGGTCATTCATAGCCACTTGTGGCAGTTTTCCAAGTCTTTCCATCGTGTCTAATTTTCGGTGTGACTTTGTATAATCTCGTCTCCTCCTTGCTGGTTATTGCTCCCCCAAAAGTGAACTCAGCAAGTTCATTTCTGTTTACAGAGCGATTACAGCTGAGCACATTAAGCACAATAGCTGCATGTCAAGAGAGAGTGCAGGGGTCACTTGCCCCGGCTCTGGAGATTGTTCAATACTTTGTTGGAATGGCTCTTGCCATCTTTAACACACATGCCTACCAATGCATTATGCATGCAGGCCTGGATTGTCTGCTCTCCTAAGAAGAAGCCCCAGTGGAATGGCCTGTAAGGAACGCTTCAGAGATAAAAACCCCAGCAACCAGCAACTCTGGCGCTGAGCACATATCATTGTTTTCCATTAAAATTTAACTGATGGTGAATTAAGTGCTCAGGGACTATTTGATCTTTGAAGCACTGGAGGGCAAGATAGAGGGCACAGGGAAGTGGAATCTGAGTAGCCATAGGCTCAGAGGCACCGTGCTAGAAAAGCCAGATTTGGAAACACAAGAGGGGGGGGAAATCTAACCTACTTTGAATAAATTATACAAAGAGCTGGAATTGTGTGCATTTGTTCCATTTGCCTGACTGGAGGACTCTGCCCACCTCCAGCCATGAATCTGAAACTTATTTTGAAGTCCAAATCGTCAAACTTGTTTCAATTTTTCCTGCAAATGGAAGAATTCGGAAAGAAAAACAGAAGGGAAAGGAAGGGAAAACAAGCAGGGAAGCTGAGAAAGCCAGCAGGAAGGCAGTACAGAGCATATAAAAGTTACTTTTTTTTATTACAAACTCCAACTCTCCCAACCAAGTTAACTAGGCTGGGTGGAAGATCCTGGGTACAGTGGTCCAAGACAGTAACGTCACCCATCTTTGAGTTAGTTATCAATGAGTTCAGCTAAACTGCCATATTGGTTCTTTTTGTGGTGATCTCTGCCTTCTAAAATTTGACCACTTAGGATCACACTGGGTGGGTTAATCACATATTATAATTGAAGCACTGAGGACTGGCCTCTGTGTGTAAACTAACCATCTTAAATAGAGATTTTCAACCCTGAGAAGTTTTCCAACTCTTCCTCCCCACCCACCGGATCCCTTGTAGACTCCTTAAAAATTCCTCAGAAGTCTCGCCTTTCCAGATTGGGCTATAATACGCATTGCACAGTGACAACCAAGCTGAGCCCTGTTGAGACATTTCATTCATCTCATCAGAACTGTCTTGGTTTCCTTTGGAATCTCTTCAATCTTTTCCTTGCAGAAGAAAACCCAGAGTCAAAATGTTGGAACAGAGTTTAGAAGTCATCTGGTATCATCCCCTCTTCTACTGAAGATCTACAGTTTAGGCTGAGGTTTCAGCATCCCTGACAGATGGCTATTACTGCCCCAAACCTCTGGGATCAGTTCAGTCCCGCCATTAAGCCAATCTTACCTTAGAAAATTTATCCAAAAGTTCAGCTGAAATCTGCCTCCTTTTAGTTTCCGCCAATTAATTTTAGTCCCCCCTTCCCAAAATTCTCTTCAAGTATCACTTTAGATGAGATGTGTGTGCAATTGTTATTATTCTATCCTTATGCAATGAATACAACTCCATTCTGCTACTGCCATATCAAACTCTCTGACAGCATCCTTAAATTATTTCATTTATTCTCCCATCCAGCCTCCAATATACAGAATTGTGGTCTGGTGGTTGTACACATCTTTCCCCAAGATAAATGTTTGTGGCTCTTGAAGCCCCTTTGGCAATTCTTCATTTAAAAACAAACAAACATAAGGATGATTTTCAAATCATTTTTCTCCCCCCAAACTACTTCCAATTATGATGGTTCAATTTACCCCACCAGAAGACCCAGAAATCATGAAACATGACTGAAACAGGAAGGAAATGGCACAAAATGGTAGCTGGGTATTGCATAAACACTTCCAGTGTTTCCAGGAAACATCATGGATGAGCAGGGGAGTATGTAGGTGAACGTGGGGGGAAATGATCTTCTTCCACCTCATTAAATAAAAGATTATATGTGCACAACTTATACATACATCACTAATAAAATTTCAGCCATTGTCTCCATCCATTTTGTTCCCAGTGACAGTAAGAGGAGCACCCTTGGTGAGCAGCATGAAAAACCTGGAGGGTGAAGGGGTCCTAATCCAACCTAGCTCTCAATGCTGGCCAGCTCTAGTATATGGAGGAAGCGGTGGATGTTGAGGGCTTTGGCATCCTGAATGCTGACCTATGGGAATACATGTCAGTAAGCACAGTGTTCCTGGCCTCCTTTGATGGGCAACAAGTAAGAAATTGATCAGTGATTAGCTGAGATATTATTTCAAGTAGCATGGATCCAAATGAAGGCAATAAGACTCCACCTGGAGCTTTCTGAAGTTAGATGACACCCATGCATCTACAGTAATGGTTGCTTTGCTATAGCTCTCCATTGCAAAATAATAAAATTATGACCTTTAATCACCTTCTTCATCAAGAGTCCACATGGGTTTTTGCTCATTTTCACCTTTATCCTCATCTATAACCAAGCTTTAAGGATATCTGCCTACTTGTATCTTCCCCACCTTTGTCTCTCCCTCACACTGTTTCCTGATTGTTGACTGTAAAGTATAAACTCATTGGGACAGGGAACTAGCCATCTTATCTGTGCCATTCTGCAAGGCACTGTGCAAGCTGATGATGTGGCATATAATTAAGCCAACTGATGGCACAGAAATTGTGCTCTCATTGCCTCTCACCACATTGAGTGCTACACAACCAAATTATGGAATTAGCTGAGCTCCCAATACTACATTTTTATTCTATGAGTCCTGGGGTTGGGGAGGAAAGTGGCAAATTTTACATCTGGCTATGCTTGTCTATATATTCCTGAAGCTCTGAAGTTAAAGTTCTGCCTGTTTATCGGATCTTCTCCACCTGGCTTGCCCTGCAGTGATGCCAGGGGAGGAGGATGGCTGCTTACATTTCAAGAATTAAATCCAAACATTGTTTGCTATGTTGTTCACATATTCCCTCTCTCTCTTTCTCTCTATCCCTGTCTTGCACCAAATATGTTTGTTCGTAATGTATTTACTCATGGATTACACAGAAAGAAACAAGTCCACAATGGGAAGGAGATAAGCAAAGTAGGAGATGTCCAGTGAGCCTATGTTGTTGTATATAATATAGAGAGGGGTTTAGTGTCCATGGGATTATCTAATGCATTATTCTTGTGCTCTGTTATTCAGGAGGAAGATGAACAGACCCACTGGGTCTTTGAGTGGTAGGGCAGAGGGCACTTAAACAGTCAGTGAAGACAAGCAAAGGGCACCATTATTTAGTCCAAACAGTAAAAGTGCTTGCTCTGTGTTGACCTGTACATGCACCTTTAAAAACTACAACTGTTCCTAGGTGGTACAATATTTATCTTGGACTAACAGAAATGAAAAGCCAGCATCGTGCAATGGTTTGAGTGCTGGACTATGACCCTGGCAACCAGAGTTCAGGGAATTCCCTGATCAGCCATAGAAACCCACTGGATGACCTTGGGTGAGTTACACACTCTTAAACACTGTGATAGGGTTGCCATAAGTTGGAAATGACATAATGGCACACAACAATGACAAACAAAATGGAAGGGGTGAAGGGGTGGGGGTCAGATGGGACTTGGAGGACAGGATTTTTGCTCCTTTAATAATTTTAAAATGGAGAAGGCCTGTTTTCCAAAGTGCCTTCTCTAATTTGCCCATCTTTTTACTTAGTCCATCTCTGAAAGGATCCTCTTTCTTTTCTTTGCTCAGGCTTCCTTTCCTCTGTTTATTTTGATTGCAAAAATTGATATGGGAGGGGAAAGTGTCATTGCTAATCTAACAGTATGTGTTGTGATAGATCCAGGATCTTGCTTCTATTGGTAGAAAGGCTTCACTCACAGAAACTGCTTTCATTTGATTGGTAGGGGGGAAAGATCTCTCTTACTGTCCCCAGACCACAGCATGCTCCATTCAGCATGGTCCTCTGACTTTGGTGTGCGGCATTTTCATAAAAGGGCTGGAGAGGCCAATACAAAGAAAAGGAACTGGGGAAGTTGCCTTCAGGCACCCCAGTTTCCAAGTTGCACACACCTAATTCTGAATCTCGCCAATTGTACAGCACTTTTTAAGTGCTGTTCCGAAGAGGAGGGGGTGTGTTTGAATATTTGCAAGTAAAGCATTCATGACACATGCTGTTGCAATTCTTCCATCCACCCTATTGTTAATGAAGGAGATGCCCTTCTTTGTTTTCAAAGAAGTAAGACTGTAGAATGCACACAGCACAGTGAGCAGACTTGACTCTGTGTTATGTTTCATTTCCCCTCCACCACTTTGTTTCTCATCATCCTTGAGGTTTACACTTCATTATTCAAAAATGGACTAAACAACCACAGCTTGAAGAGCATAAGCATTCCCTTGCTGCAAGCCATTCTTCTGCTTGTGGGAATCACTGAGGCAGGATAACCCACAGCCTGTACTGAGCATGGATAATGTAGTCTTTGAAGTACTTGCAGCTCTATGATTCTGCAATTCTCATTGCCTAGAAAGAATAGGCAGGTGGCAAAGAGCTGAACTGTGATTATTCATTAGGCAAAGGAGATAGCAGTACAGGGATGTCATTTTCATTGGGTTGCCTCAGAGATGCAACACAGATGTTTGCTTTAGTTTATGGAACTGACTTAGAGGTCAATGTGTGTGGAATTGCAGAACTTTAGGATGTTAAGTTGTATTCTGGAAGTAGCTTTTAAAATACTGCCCAAACCTTGGCATGTGCTTTTGCTCTGATCAGTTTTTTGCCCAAGTGTTACAATAGGATTGATTTCTTTGCCAAAGGCTCCTAAACCTTATTGGCAATTAGAATAAGCTAAATAAGCTTTATAACAGCTGAGCTGGTAGACCAAAGCAGAGTTCCCTGTAAGAGCTCTGCTCTTCAATTGATTAATTCACAACCTCTGCATATGAATTAGATTTTACAAAGACAGGTGGACATGTATACAAAATAATGCTACAATTTTTCTTCTGGAATTCTTTTAAAGTTGGAATTAAAGGGCTAGAATTATCCCATTGAGTAAGAGTTAAGTGAACTTTCAAAGAAATGAAAAGACTGACAAAAATGAAAATGGGAATGATGGTGCAATGTCATACGTTAGCTATGGGTAATAATGAGATACCTCCAAACCAGTGCCTGGAAAAATTACTTTTTGGGCAACTCTCAAAATCCTTCAGCATGGGGATTATGTGCACTGTAGTGTAAAATAATATTTTCAAACTTTGTCCAAAATAGACTATCTCATGTCAGCAGCATGGCCAATGGCAACCCTGCACCTGCTGTCACCTGGTGCAAGGGGCAGGGCTTCTGTGGGTGGGGCTTCTGGGGAACTGGGAGCATGCGGGGGTGCATGGGGATGGTGGTTAGGAAGGAGGGCCTGACTTGGTATTACCTCTTTTCTGGGGTGTCACCGGGTACAGGATGAACGACCACCATTACCCCAGTGATGCCACTGAACATGCCACCACCAACATGAAAAGAACATAAAAGAGATAATGGAGAGAAGAAGGAAGTTGGGAAGGAGAAGGAAGAGGAAAAGAGATAGAGGGAGCAGACATTTGGTCATATCTAAATAAAATAGTTTCTGTGCTGTAGAGGGGGATTGAAGGTGGAACCCAGGTCTGAAATTTGGATGATACTGGTACAGTAGTGAGAAATCTGGATTTAGATTAGAAAATTCTGGCCTCAGACCATCACTAAGACATGATGTCCATGCAGCTGAGTTGGATAGTCTCTTTGATTCCCTGAAATCTTGGGGGGGGGGGGGGGGGATGAAATCTACTCTTGCAATTACAGAGTTATGCAACCTAAAGTTACACATCCACAATTAATTTGCATTTATAGTCCCTACATATTCACTATCATGGCACTACTGCTACAATTCTAAAAGTCCTGCAATCCTGCTTTACAAGGCCTTTTGCCCATGTGAGTGACAGAGATACAGCAGAATTATGTTTCCAGCCCACTTCTCCTAGCAAAGAGTGTAAGGAGGAATTATAACAAGGATTCTGCTTCTGATTGTCACACCAAAGATTAAAGGCAGAGAGGAGTGGAAATGGCAATCTGCTGCACCCCAGCTGATAGAAGAATGGACTTCCATCACCTGCAGTGGCTTCTGCCCAGTAAAGGAGGATGGTGGGGTGGGGTGAGGTGGAGTGGGCCATACTTGACTAAGTAGTCAATCTACAATCATAGAGTCACAGAACCATAGGGTTGGAAGAGACTCCAAGGAGCATTCAGTCCAAGCCCCTGCCATGCAGAAAACACAATCAAAGCCCCCTCGACAGATGGTCATCCAGTTTCTGTTTAACCTCCAAAGAGGGAAACTGCACCTCTCTCCAAGGCAGCATATTCCACTGTCACAGAGCTCTTACCATCAGGAAGTTCTCCCTAATGTTTATGTGGAATCTCTTTTCTTGTAGCTTGAATGCATTGCTCCATATCCTAGTCTCTAGAAGAGCATCCTCAATATGGCATCCCTTCATATGTTTAAATGTGGCTATTATGCCATTCCATAGCTGTCTCTTCTCTGGGCTAAATGTACCCAACTTCCAAAGCCACTCATCATAGGGCATATTTTCCAGCCCTTTCCCCCATTTTAGTTGCCCTCCTCTGGATTTCAATATCTCAAATTGAAAATTTCATCTGAAGTTCATGCTAAAGAAATATGTATTTAGTAAGGGCAGCAAAGAGGAGGAAATATGATCCCCCAAAAAGAAGGGATATGCACCAAGATGTCCCAAACAAGCCTATAATGTGCAGAACACATGAAACAGTCCTGGCCATTCAACTGATCCTGTATGATTATATCTATTATTAGCTAGCAGGATAATTGGGACCCATTGCATTGATGTTTCTTTCCCCAGAGCTTTGGAAGGGTAGATCAAGTAAAAATGAAAAAGAAAATAAAATCTGAAACCTTCTGGGTTTTTGTTTCATTTTCAATGCACTTCCCCACACATACTTCTAGCTGCATGAGCATTTCATTTATTCACTGTCGGACCAGCACTGCGGCTACTGAACTTTCCTAAGAAGAAGGGTTTTTCTTTTTTCCAAAAAACAAGTGTGTGAAGCTGGCAGCATCTCTGTTAGAAGCTTGCTTGTTGCTGGGACATAAAAAGCTGCCCAACGGAATTTGAAAATGTATTGTCTGCCTCTGGGAACAGGACTCTTTGTAGCATTTGGAGAACAAGCCTCCTGATGGGTATTAAAAACAGCTTGAGAATTCTCTTAGGGATTTACATTCTGCGTGTACACCACATGCGAAAAAGTAGAATAGGAACATGCAACATAGTGGTCATTTATGGCAGTTGGGATCTTTGTGGAGGGAAGCCTTTTAATATTATCTGTAAGTATGGTATTTTATTTTTACCGATTAGAAACAAAAAGGAGGTATTTATTTACTAGGGGGTCCTAAAACAAAATGTTTCTTCCATTAGAATTACAGCCAGTCATGCCCCTTACCATCTCCATCCCCCTTTCATCTGTTACCAACCCAATAACTAAAAACAAAACCTCAATAATTGAGACATGAACATGTTCAATCCTCTCTTAATTGTTCTGTGCTCCCCCTCTACTTTAGAGGCAGACAAAGTGTAGCTCTTGGGAGCCCAAACTGTGGTCCCTGAAGCTCCTCAGAAGCCTCCCAAAGCCCAGTGGTGTCACTGGGGATGTGAGGGGTTGTGGACCATACTGCGTGACATTCCAGAGAAGTGGTGACATCTGGTTGGACTCTCATTCCCCTTCAATTCAGGAAAGGCAAATGTTCCATCTCTGGGCTTTCTCCCTGGGGAGGAAGCATGATGACTGAGCAGCAGGAGGAGCTAACATGCACCCTTCTGGGGTGACACCATCGGCACCAGGTAGCACCTTAGCTCAGAGGTGGGGAACCTACAGCTCCCCAGATTCTGATGAACTACCATTCTCATCATGCTTCACGACTCGCCAAGCTGAAAGAGGCTTTAACCAGGGTCATAAGGGCTTGGTTGTAGCTCCTACCCTTATGGTAACAGTACATGCAGCATCACCATAAGTTCCTCTAGCTAGATATGTCACTGCCAAAGCCCTCAAAAATTGCATCCCCATAACTCTGGAATTGCATTACAAATAAAAATAAAATGAAAGGCATGCTGGGTAGGGCATGATACATAGTGATATATAGGGCATGAAGGGTGGGGTTAAGGGGGACTGCAGAAATGAATATGAGGGATAGTAGATGGCACCAAAAGCCCCAGTCATGCTATTGAGGAGTCTGTGATAATAGAAGCTCCAAAGCTTGTGTGTTTCCATTCTCTTGAAATAATGTGATGGCAGCACAACTGAGGTTATTCTGAGGCTTATGTGATAAAGTCTTGAAAGTAAACCTAGCCATTATCCATGTAGCCTTATTCTCATCCCTGTTTCTTAGTCAGAGCAGAATGTGCTGGCATGATGGCACTAGGGTCAAGATAAGCATTCTCATTAGGGTTTAGAGAGTATGGGGAGTGTGTGGTTTTGTGGGAAACACAGCTCCGACTCTCAACTTTGTCACTGGTGATCCCTGCTTTTCACTTGTAAAAGCTAACAGCCCCTGTTTCTCCTCCCAGAAATGTCCTGAGAGGTAGCAAAAGAAATGTTGTCCTCTCTCTGATTCTACATGATGATGTAGGCTCATTCTGGATCCAATCTGTTCAAAGGTAATGCTTCCCACTCTGACTCTGGCAGCTTATGGTGGACTCCATTTTCCAGAGATGCTGAGAAGTGCTGTGTGCAAGTGATACAGTGGGCCCTTGGTATCCACTGGGGTTTGGTTCCGGGACCCCTACTGGGTACCAAAATCTGTGGATGCTTAAGTCTCATTAACAACAATGACATAGTAAAATTATGTCACTTCTATAAAATGCCAATCTTAAGTTCTGTTTTGTAGAAGTTATATTTTTTTAAAAATAGTTTCAAGCCATGAATTCATGGATAAAGAATCTGTGGATACAGAGGGCCCATTGTATTCTAGCCTACTTTAGACCTTTCCACTGGGAAAATGGTCTCTCAACCCTTTCAATAGGGTAAGAAATGGGGGGACGATTGGGATTGACTCAGCCATTGGCAACTACAGTCAGCCCTCCATATCCATGGATATTTTTATCCACGAATTCGAGTATCCATGGTTTGAAAATATTTTTAAAATATAGAAGTTCTCAAAAGCAAACCTTGATTTTGCCATTTTATGCAAGGGGCACCATCTTACTGTGCCATTATACTTAATGGGACTTGAGTTATCCACAGATTTTGGTATCCACGGGGGGTCCTGGACCCAAACCCCATTGGATACTAAGGCCTACTGTATATTCCAAGGGTACAAAGTACATTGTATAGATTATCCGCTCCAAAAATTCCTTCAAGGCAAGTTAGTTAAATAAATCAAAAACAACAAACCTGGAGAAAATTTGTGATGCAAAAGGGGGTGGTGGGGAATATTTCATTCACTGAGTGTCCATAGCTGATGCTTCTCTTAATTTTCAGTGTGAAACAAAACAAACAGGGGCTCCTTCCTGTGATAATCCTATTCAGTTAGGGAAAACCTAGAAAGTTAAGCAATGTAACACCTTCACAACTCAACACATAGTCCATTTGGCTATATGACACCATCACAGAGCTAAACAAGAAAGAACAGGAGATATTGTCCTTTCTTCACGGAGGATTGGCATCCTGGTGACATTACATTGCTGGGATCATTTGGCCACATTATATCACAAAGTCAAAACAGAGTCAAAGCGATATTCCCTTCCCTTAATCTGATTGTGCACATAGTTTTGTATTGTTTCCATGCTTTTTGGCATGGAGCCCTTCCCTTTCTTTGACAAGAAGTTATCCTTTTTAAAAATATGCATTTTTAAATGGTTGTAAAATGTTTAAAATGGTTTTAAACAAAGGCTGCCTGAGATTATATGATATTAGGTGAATATGAATATTTGCATAAATATATAGAAACAAATAAATGTTCCATACCAGTTCTACTCTAATTATTAACTCTTTATGGATAATTGGGGACCTGAGGTAGATATATAGTGGCTTTTCTAACCCAATAGGTGAGTTTATGGCTGTAGTGAGACTTGAACCCGTGACTCCTCAGCCACTACTCTTGGCGGCTGTGCTGCACCAGCTCTTGAGTCGAGCCTGACATCTGATGATCAGCTAATCTATAATGAATTCCAGAGGATTTCTAGCACTTTTCAGGAAGCCAGGGTGTACTATCTTACAAAGCACTTTCTGTGCTGAAGAAGCAATTTGTGGCCTTGCGGTGTGTTGAACGATTCCCCCCCCCCCCAAGTGTTCTTTCCCCTCTTCCTTCTTTCTTGGTTTTAACACACATCTCTCTGACTTTAACTGCTGAGAAGGAATCAGAAGGAGAAAGAAACCCTGACCCTTGGTGGTGAAAGAAAAATAATCCAGTGCTTGCAACAGATTTATGCAAGATTTGCTCCTTCCATTGTCTCCTTGTCATCAACTAATTGCATTCCTTGCATGAGCCCATTCATCTCCACTTGAGTTTCCTTCCTCCTCATACCCCATCCTTCCATCTCCAGGTCTTTGCCAGCTAGCTCTCTCTCTCTCTCTCTCTCTCTCTATATATATATATATATATATATGCACTCAAAGCATGGCAGTATAGAGATTGGTTTGGTAATCTGCCCACTGAAAGCAAGAGAAAATTGAATGCTGCACAAGGGCTTCAGTGGGGGCAGTGGAGGGAGGAAGGGAAAGAAAGCAGCTTTTGTCAAAATCACAGCATTTACACGGAAGTAATTTTTCTCCCTGGTTCTGGTTGGATGTTGTTTTCATTTAAACGAGAGGCGGCACCATTTCTTCTCTTCCTACAGCTGGGTCCGTGACACATTGGGGAAGAAAGAAAATAAGAAGGAAGTGGGTGGGAGAAGGCAAAGATGGAAAGCCATCTCCTCTTAACTGTTGGTAGGACAGAAAAGTCTTTTCAAAGTTCACAAGGTAAATGCGCAAAGATATTGCTAAACAATTACACCGGGGGAGCATGTAGCACATTCTGGAATAATTAGTAATCTCAATTAGATCCTGCTAGAAAATGAAACCTTGAGATCATCTATTCAGCTTTCCTGGCTTATTATTTCCACCGACTGCCAAATTTTCATTATTTCAACTTTTCAACATTCCATTAGCAACAAATACACTGGATCATGATTAGATGCCTGGCTGCAGAAGAGGGTTGGCCAGTTCCTATCCACATGCTCTCTCTCTCTCTCTCTATCTATCTATCTATCTATCTATCTATCTATCTATATATATATATACCTTCTCTTTCCATTTTTATTAAAAAGACTGCCTCAAATCAACTTTTCAGCAGAAGACAGAAATGTTGTGTTTTGTTTGTTTGTTTATCCAGGCATTTTAATTTGTTATAAGCTGATTTTATGGATTATGGTTATTGTTTAATTCTTGTATTCTTATTTGATGATTTGTTGTGCAGCGAGCTGAAATCCTAAAAAGGATGAAGGATATTATGTAGAAAAACAAAAGCTTTTGCTCAATAAATAACTTCATTTTGTTCACCCATTTCTTCTAGTTAGTTTAGCTTATTATGCACCGTGAGTTTCCTCACTGGCCATAGAAATCTGAAAGGCATGTGAATTTCCTTTAGTGGCACTTGGCCACTGTAGGAAGCAGGTTATTGAACTAGATGGAAGAGACGAAAAGGGAATTTGCATTAATGAAATTATATAGTTTACACAATCTATGTGCTGCAACACTATTAACAGAAGTGTATACCTCTCTTTTGGCTTCTGGTCCCTGGGAAGAAACCACAAGTGGCAGTTTTTAATTAAAAAAAACTTTTCTGAATTATATTAAAAGAAATGTATTGAAGGCAGAAGGCATATCTTTGAAAAATGCACACAAGGAAGCAGGAAACAATGGGGGAAATGGTTACAAAAGCTATACATAAAGGAAAGAAATGCATTAAGAAAAGCACATACTCAAATATGCAAACAATTTCCATGACAAACTGAAATACAGCATGAAGTTTCACAATCTGATATAAATCAAAGGAGGACACTGAAGCACAGTATGGAGAAACAGTATGAAACAGAGAGTGAAGGGTGAGACTTTGATCTGACCTAGTAAGTTTCTTCTTCATACCCTGCAACCGTCCAGGTTTAGGAGGGGCAATCTTGATTAATCTCACTTTTTCAGATGCTTTAAAAATGCCCCAACTTTCTCCCATCCTTATTTCAATTCCTGCAAAATGAGTTCAAAATACAAAGTTATTCCTGCAAAGGGGAGATGAGACGAAGTGTGGAATCTTGCACTTTCCTCCAAATCCAGGCAAAAGCAAACTGCTGCAATCTCTCCCAATCTTTCTCATTGATAACTTCTTCCATTATGACCAGTCTCTGGTGCTGCATTTTATCTGTGAACTGTTGGAAGGCATGTTGCCGATTACCTTTTCTGCCCTTTCTGTTGTGACTCAGCAGAAGGGATGGCCACATTTTAAAAAGCTACCATAGTTGTCCTCTCTTTCCAGCCTCGCATTCCCTCCATGTCCAGTTCTGTCAGGTTCCTGTTATATATTTTTTTTCAAGATAAGGTTTATCCCTTTCTTTGTTCATTTGAGCATGTTTTAACTTTGATTCCTTGCTCAAATCCATTCCTCTCTCTGACTAAAGTACGTTTTGTGTGCATTTGATCACCTTGTGCATTTTCAACTCCTCTGCAGCCATTTGTCAGTGAAAGGATTCCAGCGTGTGTCTAGCCTCTGCTCTACAGAGAGCCGAGAAACTGAGCACAGAGTGAAGGTTTGAACTGAAACTGGACCCATCACTATCCAGCAGTACCAAGGCATTGATATAGAAGTCAAGATGGCAATGGTAAGGATCAAGGCCAGTCCTTGATATCACTCCCAAAGTCAGACAAGGGATCCTCCAATCTTGAGACACACAGGCATGGGTCCACAGATATTGCCCTTCTTGGGTCTGATTCTTTTAGAAAATTGATACCTCATCGCCAAAGCCCTCATGCCCTCCAAAATCCACTTTGCAACAAACAAACAAAAAAGCTTCACTTATATACTGCTTCATACCGCCTAAGCAGTGTCTAAGCAGTTCATAACCTTAAGCTAATTTGCCCCCAACAATCTGGGCACTCATTTTAGCGACCTCAGAAGGATAATAATAATAATAATAATAATAATAATAATAATAATAATAATAATAATA